>NC_037689.1:133703487-134035016 GCF_003255815.1 Theropithecus gelada
TTTTTTAGTAGAGACGGGGTTTCACCGGGTTAGCCAGGATGGTCTCGATCTCCTGACCTCGTGATCCGCCCGTCTCGGCCTCCCAAAGTGCTGGGATTACAGGCGTGAGCCACCGCGCCCGGCTGAAATGTCTGTTTAAAAAATAATTTCTCGGCTGGGCGCGGTGGCTCAAGCCTGTAATCCCAGCACTTTGGGAGGCCCAGACGGGCGGATCACGAGGTCAGGAGATCGAGACCATCCTGGCTAACCCGGTGAAACCCCGTCTCTACTAAAAATACAAAAAACTAGCCGGGCGAGGTGGCGGGCGCCTGTAGTCCCAGCTACTCCGGAGGCTGAGGCAGGAGAATGGCCTAAATCCGGGAGGCGGAGCTTGCAGTGAGCTAAGATCCGGCCACTGCACTCCAGCCCGGGCGATAGAGCAAGACTCCGTCTCAAAAATAATAATAATAATAATAATAATAATTTATCTTTCGGGGATTTGTAAACTAAAGTACATGTTGACAACACAGCATCATCTGAAAATTCCTTGAATTAATAACATGATTGAGCAGCATGAACCAGAGGTGGTTCGATCATGTGATTAAAGTCGGTACCTTTCATTAGCATACTGCAAAAAATGACAAAACGGTGTGAGCAGTTATTATGAATCAGCAATGAATAGAAAAAAGTAGACTACTTGAATCAACCCGGATTTAAAATAGTTATTTAAAATATTACAGGTTACATTATTAACTTCATTTGAGTTTAAAATGTTGATCTCTCTGAATTGACCAGGTTTCATTTCAATTTAAAGGTAAGACATTGCCAATATGGATTTTATTTCTTAGAAATCATTAATTATAGCATTCATTATTTCAGAGTGTGCAACATACTGTACCTTTAAGCAAGTTATTTCACAAAGTGTCTTCCACACATACCTTCTTGTAATAAAAGTTAATAAAGAAATCATTTTAAAAGTTTTATTTGGAATTGCTCCGTCACAGTACAATTTAACTAATTATTATCCTGAAGTCATTATCTGTCCCTTCTCTTGACCTGTCTCACTAATAAGGCTTTTGCTCATTATATTAAATATGTAATAAATGTCTATGAGATAAATCTTTGCTAATTCCTGAAAGCAATTAGATAGTAAAACAGAGTCAATGCTTGTGGAACAATTAAGATATATTAAAATGAAAGTACATAAACATGGCATTGCAATTAATGTTATCTAATTTTTCTAAAGGATTTAGTTGGTGAATAATAAATTAATTTTACCATATTATAAGCAAGGTGCCAGAGGAAATCTTCCCATATTAATCTATGAATGAACCCAGACTATACATAAAAATGCTTTGGGAACGCACATTGAGGGTGGAGGTGGTAAGTGGATGAACTTTTCTCAGACCAATACAAGAGAAAATGTGATATACTCAGACTGACAATAAAATAAAAGACCTCTCAAGCTCATCATTGAAATTTTAAGAGTCCTAAAAGTACAAATAACACAATGTAAGTTTGAACAGAAATCCTTTCCCCCTCTAAATCCTTTTCAACATATTAAAAACTATATTGTTTTAGGCAAAAATGGAAATCTTTTCCATAAGGTTAACTACTGCTACAATTAATTACACTTTAAATGGTATCCAAAATCTTTTGCTGTACTGGAATTTTACAGCAATCAGCATTTTCAAAAATTGTCGAGACACCTAATAATGCAAAACAAAGATTTTAAAATTCAAACTATAATTATGCCTTATTCAATTCACAAGGCACAAAAGCCATCCTTCCTCATCTTTTTTAATGGCTAAGTTTAAAGGAATGATGTGGAATTTGTTCTCTCTTTTTCCTCTCAAGAACACTCCATTTTTTCCTCTGGAAAGAAAAGGGATCCTTTTTTTGGATTGATGGGTATGGTTGCCTAATCCATTTCAATTATCAGTGAGAGGCACCATGTGCTACAAGCCAGACATGGTTATTGACACACACTTGGGTATAGATTTTTCTTTTAATAAGGAACACTAATTAAAAGGGTACACACCAGAAACAAAAAGATATTTGAATTATTCATAGTAGACAACTTCACTGTATTTGAAACAACTCTCTGTTGCCATTAGGAAGAGTAGTAAAGTGGAGCTTGGCAATACGTCTATCATTAAACATCATTATCACTTTATTTGCTTTTGGGGGAAAACATTGACTTATAAATGAAAGGTACAATTTAAATATCACGATCCATCTATCAAATGACCAAAATATAAACCATAGAAAAAGATGTTAGAGTAGAAATCACTGAATTTCTTGGAGTCTTAATTATAAAACAAGGAAGGCAATTATATTTGTCTGTCAATTTTCTAAGATAATTGTGAATAACAAATATGACATATGTAATGCAGATCAACCTGTCCACTGCTATATATATGCTATTATTTTTCTAAAATGAGGTAATATTCACAATACTTAATGGAAATTGAATAACTAGTCTAACCAGTCTGTAGAAAACACAATTTCACTTATAGGTTGGTAGAATATGAACTGATTTTCAAATAAACAATTATGCCACTTAATGGCAATGTCTTTTGACCAAAATATGTTTCAGTTTCAGCTACTGAGGTCCAATAATCCCATCTGATATGATTAACACAAACATCATGAAACAAGTATATTGATGAAAATACAAGGCCAGGCATGGTGGCTCACGCCTGTAATCCCAGCACTTTGGGAGGCCGAGGTGGGTGGATCACTTGAGGTCAGGAGTTCGAGACCAGCCTGGCCAACATGGTGGAACCCCGTCTCTACCAAAAGTACAAAAGGTAGCTGGGCATGGTGATGCATGTCTGTAATCCCAGCTACTTGGGAGGCTGAGGCACGAGAATCGCTTGAGCCCATGAGGCAGAGGTTGCAGTGAGCCAAGATCATGCCACTGCACTCCAGCCTGGGCAATAGAGCGAGACTCTGTCTTAAAAAAAAAAAAAAAAAAAAAAAGTATGACTAACTCTCTCCCTCTGCTGTAAAGTAACATGGGACTCTTTTGAAATAAACCTAAATGTTCCACAATCTAAATAGGTGGTACTGTAAAAATATAAATAACTGATTTCATTAAATAGAAATTCAGTAGAATACATGAAATAACTACTTACTTTTGGCAACGGAATTTTGAAGGCTTGCAGATGACAAAGGCATTTGTCTGATTAAAGCAGAAGCTCCCTGTTCAAGTTTTTCAGTAGATGCAGATCGTTTATTGGCTGAGAAAAGACATAATACTTATTGTAATCATATTTCAAGGAGGAAAGCATCATTAACTGAAACAAAATGAGTTTTCATGATGTAGTTCTATGGAGCACAGACTTACATTACTCAAGCTCACAATATTCACTGCCAGTCAATCAATTTTTTTTTTTTTTTTTTAAATTGAGACGGGGCTTCACCATGTTGGCCAGGCTCGTCTCAAACTCTTGACCTCAAGTGATCTGCCTGCCTTGGCCTCTCAAAGTGTTGGGACTACAGGCTTGAGTCACGGCAACTAGCCAATCCTTCTAAACTATATAAATTTTACTTTTGTTTTCTGAAATTGTGTAGAATTATGTGCATATAAGAAAATTTACACTGAATCAATAGTAGACAAGGTACACTTATTTTTAAAAATATGCATTCGATAAGCTGCGTAAAACTTACTCATTATTCATCATTTTTCTGCTGATTATAAGTTTAAATAAGATTTTAGGTATATTGAGCTAATTAAAATCTACTATAACATTTCACCTGTTTCCTTTGCAATGGCATATGATACAAATTTAAGTTTACTATGTACAGTATTTTTGTTTAGGATACAAACACTAAAACCTTGCTGTAAATGCAAGCTTCTACTCATAGCCAATATTTAAATAAGAACATAAACAAACTTAAAATTTAACAGGTGTATTAATTACCAGTTTTGCTCTCAGAATTCGCCATTGCAGAGCCTCCCCATGACCATCTTTTTTGCTGATAATCGTCAGCAAGTCTCCTCCGTTCCAAAGTACGATAAAGAATGGCTGTAAATTTTTCCTATTTAAAATAAATGCCAACATATTTTTACATATTCATTGTATTAGTCAGTATAATTTTGATCTGTAGCTTATAAAATAAACCATAACCAAATTTCTGTCTCAGGTAAAAGTTTAAGATAATTGGCGATATGTCTCAGCTATCTATCAGTACCAGTGCTTCTCCTAAATAACTCATTTTTTTTTATCTTATGGACCCTGCATTGAGAAAATGACCACGCTTTCCTCTTTGTTTATATCATTAGGAAACTTAGAGCCAAATGTGTAGCCTCTTTCTAGCAACTGTGCAAAGACTGATTGGTGTACTTTTGTGTATGCTAATCATACCTTATGTTTTCTTTGCCTACCTTAATTTTCCCCTCTGCTTGATTCCCCCAACCATTTATTTTATCATCTGGTGTGGTACGTATTTTTAAGTCATCTTAAATTCTTTGTGGAAGGAGGCAGGGGAAAAATCAGCACACATGAAAGTTAAATTTATACCAGAATCATCTATTATACTCACATCTGTAACAGCTTAAATTCTGGTGTTAACTAATAAAAATAAAGTTTCAAAAAAGACAATCAATGTATTTGTCTTGACCTCAACTTTAACTTAAACTGATTAAGACAACAGCTATACAAAGTAAATGCCATGCTGTAGCAAAACAACTCCACTTCCAGAAATGAGCTCTTCTCTCAAATATTTCTCATCCTTGTACTGCACCATAGCATGAACTCAGGTAAGCAAGTCAACTTTTAGGACCAAAGGTCTTCTATTTTTCCCTAACAACAACCGTTTCACAGCAAACGCCAGTCTTACAAAGCCTCTACTGTTTCTACCAAGGGCAAAGATAAATGTACTAGGAAAATGGAGAGGAGCCGTATCTTCTGAGAAGAAAAGCAACTGCAATTCTTAAAGTTGATATAATGGCAACATTTGAAAACTGTATTTTCTAACAGAAAGGCAGTTGTTCTGAATTACTTAGAAACCCTGAAACTATAATAGACTAAAAACAAAGATTAACTTTGTATTATTAAACTATTTCTGATTCTATTCCACCGTTTCCAAATGCATTACCTACTGTGCTCTCTTCCAGATCCCTTCTTACACTATGGCCACCTAGGGCTCACGTGGAAGTTCCTATCCCATTTCATATACACCTCAGCACCACTGAGTATGGGTTTTTTTCTGCTCTCCAGAATTCCTCTCTTTTGCTATATGTAGCCTGCTTACAGTGTCCCATGTCCCCTGTTCTGTCTGGGACTCCCCTGCACTAGCTATCTGGGGTTTTCTTTTGCCCCTTCTCCTGCCATGTCCGTGGCTCCCTTTCTGTCTGTAGTGTCATTCTGCTGCATTCTCTTCTCTTCTCTGTGTTCTCTCTGGCAGCTTCCTCTTTCTCTAAGATAGTCTTTATTTTTTGGTCTCAGTCCCTGTGACTTGTCTCTCTCCTCCATGGACTCCCACTCACTCTACACACAGTTTATATTTCACTTTCTTTGGTTCTTTACTTAGTTCTTGGTTCTTTCTTGGTTTATCTTTACTTAGTTCATTCTCTCTCTCTCTCTCTCTCTCTGGCCTTCATCTCTTCACTACAGATAAGTAAAATAAGAGATGTTTCACAGAGGATGATGGGAAGTGACAGAAATTCTGAATGAGAGTCTACCAAATACTACAGCATGAAACAGAACATAAACAACCACAGAAAAAGGTTCAGAAAGAGAGAGATAGAGACACAGTACACCATGGATGGGGAAGAGGTGGTATAAGAAGTGTCCTAGAATCAGGAAGCTCTCCAGATCGGGTGCAGGGCTGGAGAGGAAGCACGTAGAAGAGCAACGGTATGGATGAGGGAGGAAACTGAGCACCGCAGAGAAAGACAAGAGGAAGCTTCATGGGAGAAATGGAACCAAAGAGAAAAGGAGAGAAAAAGAAACGTAAATATTAGAGCGACAGAAAATAAGAGAGGGAAATAAAAATACAACACACTGAGAGAAAGGCAGGCAGAGGATATAAAGATGGGGAAAAACAGACAGAAGCTAAGACAAAGACAGAAAAAAGAAAAGCGAGCTGCCTCAGGCAGAAAAAGGCCAGAGTCAGACAGAGACCAAAAGATAGACTAAGGTTTATTTAGGGACACTTAAGAATCCCTGTAATGGGCTGGGCAGGGTGACTCACGCCTGTAATCCCAGCACTTTGGGAGGTCGAGGAGGGTGCATCACGAGGTCAGGAGTTCAAGACCAGCCTGGCCAAGATAGTGAAACCCCATCTCTACTAAAAATATGAAAATTAGCCAGGCGTGGTGGTGGGCGCCTGTAATCCCAGCTACTTGGGAGGCTGAGGCAGGAGAACTGCTTGAACCCGGGGGCCAGAGGTTGCAGTGAGCCAAGATCATGTCACTGCACTCCAGCCTGGGCGACAGAGTGAGACTCTGTCTCAGAGAGAAAAAAAAATCCCTGGAATAAAGAGAAAGAGAGAATGCCAGGAAGATAGAAAACGGTGTCACAGAGACCACGCTAGATTCAGAAGGAGTCAAGCATACTCCAAGTCAAGTAGTGAAATGACCTACAAGAGTAAAATTAGGTGTCAGAATCATACAGAATGAGACAGGCAGCCAGATGCCCAGTACCACAAAAGACAAACTGAAGAGGTACAGAAGTGAAAAGGAGAGGGCATAACAAAGCCACGGACTCATCCCAACAGAGTGCCAAGGACACCAAAAGAGAATCCAGAAAGGAAACGAGAGGGGCAGTGCCACAAAACAAAAGCAAGAATGCTGACTCTGAACCACACATCCAGAGGGGCCCTGTCAGGAAAGGGAATGTGAGGAACATGGGGACAGAGGGTAGAGAGGGAGAGAGTGTGAGTGTGCACCACAGGGAGCCAGGGAAGCTGAAAGGGAGAGCGAGTGCCCTGATTTGGCTCGGGAGTCACACTCTTAAAGGAGTTGTGAGAAATCGGTCAGATGAGGGCATGTCAGGGAGGGTCAGACAGTGGGGTCTGCCCTTATTCTGCAGGCAATGAGACAACAGTGAATGCTTTTTGGTAGTAAACATAGCCACTCAGAACCAACCCCAGGCCACAGGTACCTCATGTGCAAGTCCTGAAGGTGGACGGGGTTTTGTTCCTGGATTTGGAACGCTCCCCATTCCCTAGGCTAGTGGATCTAAGCTCCTGGGATCTTATCAGGACATGAGTAAGAGCCTATATAATGCTGAAGGGAAGGGGAAACGAAGAAGAAAGAGCTGGGATTGGTTCCCTTTCTACAGGGCCAGTAAGGCAGAGAAGGCCTGAGAAAACAATATTCCAGACTCAGGCAACACAGATTATCCTCTCATGTATAGGCTGTAAAATTACGTACCTTTTGTGCTTCATCCTTCTGGTGTCTTTTTTCTTCTGCGGCTATTCTCCGTTGTTCTTCTTTCTCTTTTCGTTCCTTCAGCTTTCTCTGTCTTTCCTCCATCTGTTTTTCATATTGGAGCTTGGTCTTTCTTTCTTTTTCAAGTAGTTGTGTTTCTTTATTGGCTGAAATATTCCAAATACATTTTCAAGGTGTAAGAGCCAAGAAAATATTTAGATTTTCCACATCACACACACAGAAGGAAAAAGTTAACATATCTCATTCCCTTTCTTAACACAACCTGTGCTAGTAACTAAAGATTTATTATAAAAGTGAACAGAGGTAGCCACTGAAGAACCATTTTCACTGAGTATTCATTTAACTCTGGAGAACTGGATTGTCTATGCCAAATGACTCTTATCCTGTCCAAACTACAATTCCAAATTAAGAAAAAATATTTTCTTTCATGTGATATTTCTGCTGATTTGAGCTAAAGTCAAACCCTACCATATTAATATGCTGTACATTAAAATACTAATTTTTAAAAACCACATGGACAGGATATATGTTTTGTTCCCTTCTACTAGGAAACTTCTTTCAAAGTCCTCATCTATACAGATCATATTAAACATGCCAGTTTTACATTAATGGACTCAACCATATACCACATTATAGGAGAGCACAATTTTTTCTATATTCAAATTTTCCCTCACTAAATGCTTCTGAAGTGTGACTCTGTATAAATTAGGATCTAAAAGGATAATCTTTTTACAACTTGGTAACATGCTTTTCATCTTATCTATATTAGGATTATTGGCAATTTATTTTCAGTTTTAGAATCACTTTTACTGGCCAGGTGTGGTGGCTCACGCCTGTAATCCCAGCAATTTGGGAGGCCGAGGCAGGTGGATCACGAGGTCAGGAGATCGAGACCATCCTGGCTAACATGGTGAAACCCCATCTCTAATAAAAATAAAAAAAATTAGCCGGGCGTGGTGGCAGCTGCCTATAGTCCCAGCTACTTGGGAGGCTGAGGCAGGAGAATGGCATGAACCTGGGAGGCAGAGGTTGCAGTGAATCGAGATTGCGCCACTACACTCCAGCCTGGGTGACAAAGTGAGACTCTGTCTCAAAAAAAAAAAAAAAAAAAAAAAGAATCACTTTTACTGAAATCTCATTCTGATTGTTTTTACAAATATTGAAGAAATTTCCAGACCTTAGTTTTCAGAAAATCAAAGCTAAGATACACTACTCCTCCGAAAATTAAACAACTTAATCAAAGAATTTTCATGGGTCTTCTTTACCTGATTTAGTAAAAAGATTTAATCCAAAATAATACATAATATAAAAATTATACTCTATCATATAAACAAATTAGGAGGAGTAAGTTAAAAACACTTTGCAATATACAACAACATAAAATTCATTTTGATTTTTGAAAAAAGGTCTAAAATATACCGTCTTGCTGTCTCCTTTTCTCCTCTCTGCGCTCTCTTGCTAATCTTTGTTTTATGTCATTTTTAAGCATGGATCCATCGATTACTAAAAAAAAAAAAAAAAAAACAGAATATAGTTAGATATTAATAGGATATCAAATTTTAAAGATATGACACTTTGACATCTATCAAAGCATCAGAGAAATTATACCTGGTTTAAATGTCGATCTTATATTTGAGGAATGGGTTGCAACACGATTAACCACACCTTGCTTCCTCCTTTCCTTAGCAATCTCGTTTGCTGCAGCAACTAAAATACAGAGATAAGGAATTAGATGTTAAGAATACGAATAGCTAACACAGGTTAGTCAGCAAACCACGGCCAGTTGTATTTGATGATAAAGGATAGGATCACTTCTATAAATCATGACTGATTTCATCTGGGTCAACAACAAAGATATATTGAACACCTATGATCTTCAACATACTTTAACAAAGAATTTAAAGTGTTTACTAAGATGGGCCAGGGTATTTGCAGACATAAAGATAATTGAGTTGTTAGTGGCGGTGGCAGCATAAGCTTGTGGATGAGTAGGAGCCAATGATTAATAGATCTCAAAAATGTCTCAAACGAAACATTACACCAAGTGTTAGAAAAACTGAGCTGGCAAGGAATTGGAAAAACTAAGCTTCACCATAAATTGGAAATTCAGAAGATAACAGGTTAATAATTTATGGATCTGAATCAGGAAGCAAAGTGTTAACAGTGAAATACTCAGTGAAAGATCAGGCCCAACCAATGTTAAGGAGTACACTTATAAATTACCTAAATCAGGGGCTTTCTACCCTGATTGCACACTGGAATCACCTAACTCACTTTTAGAAAATCAGCAATGCCTGCCTGCCCGCTCCCCACCACCAGTCTCTGGGTGTGGGGCCCAGGCATCTACAGTTGTTAAAAGCTCTATTCTGATGCATATTGAAGGTGGAGAAATAAATAGGCTTTTAGAAAAAGTAATCTCCAATGAGATGGTATCATTCTAGGTAGATGTCAAGCAAACAAATATAAACTGTACAAGGTGCAAACAAACGTGTAAACAGGCAGAAAAGTGATAAACTTCAATAAGGGTGAAGTGTAAGATTAGGAAAGCACAGTATGAGGAAAAGCAAGAAAACTAAAATTCCAGGATGACACACATGAGTTATTATAGGGGAATCCCTGAACCCTTTAATTCCACATATGGCTATATCTAAAATGCCCCACAATACTGAGCATCTTCAAAAAGAGTATGAAAACTAACTCTTCTTCCCTTGTAGAAATGCACAGGAGGTAAGCCCCTGTGATGCTGCATACAAGTCTGGTTTCTATGTATTAAGAAAAATATAACGGTTGAAGATGGGCAGTTAAAGTAACTGAGGGAATAGAGGGGCTGTCCTTGGACTTATAAAATGAATGAACTCTGAGGTGTTAATTGCCACTGAGGGAGTTATTTTACAGCATAACCTTGAAAGTGACATCACAATTGCTGCCATAAGGATCACCATTTTTTTTTTTTTTAACCCCAGGGGCTGAACAGCCCAGATAATATATGACCTAGCCTAATTTGAAGACGAGACTCTTCTCAGCTTCCTTAATAATTTAACTACTGGCAATTCCATGGACCACAATTATTTTCTGAATTTGAGCACTAGTATATTAACAAAAATTCTTAGTCTATAGACACTCCTATATACCCACTTGCAACATTTTTATGTGAGCACAGAGAAAACAATAAAGTACTTGTAGTATTGTTTTTACACATTCAGTTCTCCTGTTTAGAAGTCCTAAGGATAGTCTGTATTTGACATTATTTAGCTGATAATTTCTCTCAAAATCTACATTTTTGGCCCAGAGTGGTGGCTAATGCACATAATCCCAGCACTTTGGGAGGCCAAGGCAAGTGGATCACTTGAGGTCAGGAGTTTGGAACCAGCCTGGGCAACATGGCAAATCCCCATCTCTATAAAAATACAAAAATTAGCTGGGTGTGGTGGTGCACACCTGTAGTCTCAGCTACTCAGGAGGCTGAGCCCAAGAGTTTGAGGCTGCAGTGAGCCTTTAGCATCCCACTGCACTCCAGCCTGGGCGACAGAGAGAGACCCTGTCTCAAAAAAAGTACATTTTTACCAGGCTAATTAAAAATCTTATTAAACAGAAATAACCTTAGAAGTAGCTGTGGTGAGAATAATGAACCAAATCATATAAAGGTTAATGTAGTAGTAGTATCAAATCTGATTTTTAGACCTTTGTATTCAAATTCCTACTGGTAAGAAATACATTAACAGAAAGGACAGGGTTTAAAAATTATTTAAAATGTCCAGAAAATGGGATAACACCTTTATGTCTGGATATATTAAAGTCAACATTTTATTCAACTTCACTGAATGGAAGAATTTACTTAACATGCATTTAAATGAATGAGGGAATTTACTTAATATTCAGTTAAAAGTAACAGCAAGGTATTTCTGTAGTCCTTATACTAATTCTAAATCCAAAATTAAAGTAAAAGCTATATTTTGTCCAGAGATTAAATAAGAAAATGTGTAGTTTATTACTAAAACTGAATTATGAATCTTAATCTGTATTTATGGAACTTTTCTAAAAACATCCATAACACATATTGTATATCATGTCACCATTTACAAAGCTCATTTGTATTACTTCATGTAAATTTTTTTTTTTTTTTTTTTGAGACAGAGTCTCACTCTTTCACCCAGGCTAGAGTGCAGTGGTGCATCTCGGCTCACTGCAAGCTCCGCCTCCTGGGTTCATGCCATTCTCCTGCCTCAGCCTCCCGAGTAGCTGCGACTACAGGCGCCTGCCACCACACCCGGCTAATGTTTTGTGTTTTTTTTTTAGTAGAGACGGGGTTTCACCATGTTAGCCAGGATGGTCTCGATCTCCTGACCTCGTGATCCGTCCGCCTCGCCTCCCAAAGTGCTGGGATTACAGGCGTGAGCCACCACGCCTGGCCTACTGCATGTAATTCTTACAACAATCCTATAAAGTGAACATAATTATTTTCCCCAATTTTTTTTTTTTTAACAGTTGAGGAAACTGAAGCTAAACATAACTTTCCCAATTCACACAAGTAGTAAGTGGTGAAGCCAGAACTTGATTTAACTGTAAATTTCAAAGCAACTTTATTTTGAAATATTAAGAAAAAATAACAGGAAAAGAAATCTGCCATCAGCGAACCATAAAAATCAGGCAGATTCACAGAATTTTGCCTCAAATAGCAAAAGCCAAAGTCATAGGGCTGAGACTTTCAGAAGACCTCCAAGTTCAAACCAAAGATAGCTGTCTTGAAGACAAAATTGGAGACAATTTTCTACAATTTAGAGCTGTCTACAATGGAATGGCTACTTGGAAAAATATTAAGCTCCTCAGGAGAGTGCCCATTCAAGTCGTAGAAGTGCCCCCAGGGTTTTACAGCTGGGACTCTGGATGCCTGACAAGATAATCTTAAGGTTTCTCCAACTCTAAAATTGTATGATAATCTGACTGTCAATTTCAGTAACTTTTTCTGCATTGGTAGAAATTATTCTTTGAATAAGTTATTCTAAACTGAGAAACACTGGTGAATTTAGAAAAACAAGAAGGGAAAGGTGATATGTCAGTGGCAAGTTTCTTACGCTCATCTGGTTGAAATATTCAAATTAATTTTTATTTTAAAACAATTCTGCATAAAAATATAAACACATGTGTTTTGTTAAAATAAATATTCGGTATGTTACAACCTCAGCACAGTGCTATGCACAGAAAACATCACTTGACAAATATATATTTACACTTTATATGTAACACACACATATATATATATACATGTATCTGTTGAATGCATACACAAATGTATAAAATAAATGTATTTTGACTGTGCTGTGCATTTATGTTATCTATTCAAGACAGTTTTAACTCTTGCTGACAGGCTCCCAGCAGAAGATGAAAACAACATTTTAGCAAAAACATCTTCTCCTTGACCCTTTCAGGAAAACGCTGAGATCTAAAGGGCAGTTCTGGTCAAGTTGGTGCTCTGTGAAAAAAGTCTAACGTGCGATATTTCCAATTCCTAACATGAAGTGGGCAGCAAGGATTTAAACCAGGGTTCTAGGTTAAGACTTCTACGTAGCTGTTAAGTTTTTGGTTTGAAATGCTGTGAATTCAAGTATCTGTCCCATATATAATTTTAAAACACTTTCCAACATCTGATACACAATTGTTTTTAGGGGTTTATCCGGCTCACAACTTCTTCACCATATTGGAGTAATGCTGGTTAATCTAAATCACTGAAATAAACCAGTGTCTGAGAGCCACGGGTACCAATAAGCAACACAATTTATTGGAGACTCTCTTTCTAGGTGAACCATAAGTTTAGACACGGAAGGAAGATTCTTTTCTCCCTGATGAATGGTGAAAGTGTATGTAGTATATGCTTCTGACACAGTCTTTGGAGAGCTGATTCAAAGTCTTCTCAAGTGACGTACGGCTTCCCAGTCGTAAACAATCTAACTTTTTAATTGCAAATGCAAAAAAAAAAAAAAAACCCTAACAAATTCAATTAAAAGTAATAAAATCGTTTTATTCGCGCTCATAGCAGAGGGAACTAGGCTAACAGGCTAAAGGCAACCTCCTGCAAGGAAGAAATCCTCTCTCAGGTAGTGGAGCAGTCTCCTGGACCAAGCAATGCGCTGTCAAATTGTGTAAGATTAACGGTTTTCGAGGAGAGAAAAACTTTTTGGCGATGGGACCCGTTGAGGAAAAAGCACTCTGAAGTGCTGATTCTCGTTCAGTTCAGCCTAGGGACTGCAAGATGTCCCACGGAAGATGACATCTTGTCTAAGTCATGTGCTACAGCAGGCAAATCAGGAGATGCAAAGAGCCAAGTTGCATCCCAACTTTTAAATCAACTTTTAAGTATCCCCACCCTCACCCAGCTTCTTCCCTGAACCTTGACTGGGAGGGTGCAGGAGGTAAGCCTTTGGGAGAGGCAAGGACTGCGACAGTAAAAGCGCCTAAACTCGCCACGACCCGGGCTGGCGGATAACTCAAATTTTCCGTGCCTGGAAAGGCTGCCTGGCCACGGAGGCGGCGCCGGCGCCGGCGCGCGGAGTCCCCGCGGGCGCCCGCACATCCCAGGCAGCTGCACGTTCGTTGGGGCAGCTGCGCGTTCGTTGGGGCGGCTGCGCGGGCGGCCGCCGCCCCCCAAGGGCAGACGGGGCTCGGGGCGGTCCGCGGGGTCCGGGTTCCAGCCGCCCCCGCCCCACCCGTCGAAGCAGAGCCTGTGAGTTCCCTCGCGCCGCGTCCGCGGGGCTTAGACCGTTGGCAGCGGCAGTTCGACCGTTGGCGGCGGGACTCAGGCGGCTCGCGGCGTCGGCAGACCATTTCAACCCCCCACCCCCGGCCCAAGGCTACTCCCTGTCCCGTCCCAGGGCACTCCGGCGGGGGTGAGGGGAGGACCGGATAGCACGAGGCGACTGCAGGGAAAAGTTTTGTGGCCCCCGCTGCGCCGCTCCGACGGCCCGGGGGCTGCGGGAGCACCACCTCCCACGCGGGCCCGAACCACCCTCGGGAGCCGCCCGCCCGCCCGCTCACCCATCCGTGCCCGCAGCTCTCTCAAAGATGTGCTGCCGCCAGCGCCAGCGGCGGCGCCGTCCGCCATCATCGGAGTCGGGACCGGAGGCGGTGGTGGCTCTCCGCATACATTGCGCAGGCGTCGGCGCGACCTCCGCTTGGGCCTTGGCCTGGCTGCCGGTAGGCGGGGCGGGGCGGGGCCCAAAGGGCCACCGCGCCCGCCTCGGACCTGCGAACCAGGCAGGATTGCCCCTTGCGTCCCACGTCCTGACCGGCTGGGCAGCGACTGCCTGGTCTAAAGAAACCCTCTCCTACGTTCCGTGCTCTGCCCTTACTGCATTGTGGGGACTAGCCAATCAGCACCCAGCTTGGCCCCCAACATTCCTTTCTTCACCTTTACCTAGCAACGCAGTAACATTTCTTCGTCATTCATTCATTCATTTAAAGAGCATTTACGGCGTGCCTCCTGGGTGCACTTGTATCGTGAGTTTACTAGTCCTTGAAACACTACACAAAGAAAGACCCAAGTTGGGGGAAGAGGCCCAAGGAGAGGTTGAGAGTGGCAGGGTTGCTTTGAGGTGCTAGGGGCCCCATCATGAGTGGACTTCCCTAAACTGTTGCGCAATAAATCATGATACATAGGTCTCAAAGTTGGGTGAAATATCTTTAAGATGTTTGTGAGTCTTTAAAGAGAGGCAGAGGACTTATTGGCGTCAATCTCTCCGGATTTTGGGAGAGACTCTACCAGGTTGCAGAATGTTTTTCCCATTCACAAGGAAAGCCGTAATTGGCCTGAGGCTCCTTTAAGGGGCAGACCTCACTTCATGGGCGCTTGCCTTTATGAGGTGGAGTCACCACTGTTGTGAGTGTGTGCGTGGTGACACAGTTGTAGGGACCCAGTTTATGGTTGGGGCCATTAAGTGTGGTGCAGGAGATCCCAAAATGGGGCAGGACCACTTGTGAGATGGGCACTTTGGCGAGCCCACTGAGTCTTCAAATGACATAGGAGCTATAAAATGGAAGAAGCTAATAGCATATATTACATATGTTAGCAATGATAGTACATGTTACATATATTAATATATAATATATGTAATATAATATGTACTATAGGGGCAGGCATGGTGGCTCATGCCTGTAATCCTAGCATTTTGGGCGAATGAGGCGGGTGGATCATTTGAGGTCAGGAGTTCGAGACCAGCCTGGCCAACATGGTGAAACCCCGTCTCTACTAAAAATACAAAAATTAGCCGGGCATGGTGGCGGGCGCCTGTAATTCCAGCTACTCGGGAGTTTGAGGCAGGAGAATCGTTTGAACCCGGGAGATGGAGTTTGCAGTGAGCCGTGATAGCGCCACTGCACTCCAGCTTGGGTGACAGAGCGAGACTCTGTCTCAAAAAAAAAAAAAAGAAAAACAAAAACAAAAACAAAAGATGAAAAAAAAAAGACATTATGTTATGTTGCGCCTACAGATTTAACAAAAATTAAAACGTGGTCAATAAATGTTTGTGATGATGTGGGTTAATACAAGTTGGGGGCCAGGCACAGTGGCTCACACCTGTAATCTCAGCACTTCGGGAGGCCAAGGTGGGTGGATCACCTGAAGTCAGGAGTTCAAGATCAGCCTGGCCAACATGGGGAAACCCCATCTCTACTAAAAATGCAAAAATTAGCCGGGCGTTGTGGCAGGCCCCTGTAATCCCAGCTACTTGGGAGGCTGAGGCAGGAGAATCACTTGAACCCAGGAGGTGGAGGTTGCAGTGAGCCGAGAGCTGCCACTGCACTCCAGCCTGGGCAACAGAGGGAGACTCTGTCTTGAAGGAAAAAAAAAAAAAAAAAAACCTAGTGGGGAAAATAAACAGTTTGGCATTATAACTTCCGAAGCTCTGCTTCTAAGTAAATACAGAGATTAATGCTTTGCATGATATCCAGGATGGTAGCCATCCATGTTTATTAATACGACACACATATGATTAGGGTGCCCACAAAACACACATGCACAAATGCAAGTTCAGCTTTCATGACCTTATCTGGAACTCCACAAACAGAAAATTTAGCAAAACACATCAGCTTTGTAGTTTCTTGCAAAAATGTTGAACCCATATCTAATAATGAAGAAACCTTCAGACAGAGGTAGAGACTGTGATATAGTCTACAAAACTGGCCCCAATGCTTCAAAATATTAGTGTCATGAAAGACTAACAACAAAAATCAGAGAAGTGTTCCAGATCACAGGAGGCTAAAGAGACCACATACAATGAATGATCCTTGATTAGAACCCTAATTTTCAAAAGAAGCTTTAAAAGGCATACATTACTGGCACTATTAGAAAATTTGAATGAACTGTATGGTACATGATATTGTATCAAGGTGAAATTTCTTGGGTATGGGAATGATGTTGTAGTCACCTAGGAAAATGCACTTCTTCTTAAGAAATAAATAGTCACGCCTGTAATCCCAGCACTTTGGGAGGCCGAGGCCGGCACATCACTTGAGCTCAGGAGTTCCAGACCAGCCTGGCCCAACATGGCGAAACCCCATCTCTACAAAAAAATAAAAACACAAGACAAAAACCCAAAAATTACCTGAATGTGATGGTGCATGCCTGTAATTCCAGCAACTCGGGAGGCTAAGGCAAGAGAATTGCTTGAACCCAGGAGGCGGAGGTTGCAGTGAGCTGAGATTGCCTACTGCACTCCAAGCCTGGGAGACAGAACAAGACTTCATCTCACACACACACAAAAAGACATAAATGTTGAAGAATGTAGGGGTAAAGATTTGAGGTTTTTCAAAATAAGAAGTTAGATAATTTTTTCTTTATTTTTTGAGATGGAGTCACACTCTGTCACCTAGACCGGAGTGCAGTGGTGCAATCCTGGCTCACTGCAACCTCTGCCTCCTAGATTCAAGCGATTCTCCTGCCTCAGCCTCCCGAGTAGCAGGGATTACAGACCTGCACCCCCATGCCCGGCTAATTTTTGTATTTTTAGTAGAGACGGAGTTTTGCCATGTTGCCCAGTCTAGTCTCCAACTCCTGAGGTCAAATGATCCACCCTCCTTGGCATCCCAGAGTGCTGGGATTACAGACGTGAGCCACTGTGCCCAGCCGAGTTTTTTTCAATCTAGAAGTTTGTCTTCAACTTATTTGTAAACATTGTCACTTTGAAAAATAAAATTTGATTGGGAATTACACATGGGGAGGCACCCTACTAGTCTTTTCAGTGTTTAGAGCCTCTAAAGGCCTCAGTCTAGCCAGGGTGTAGGAGGAAGAGGGGAGATAAGACATCCAGAAATAACCATATACAGGTAGCATGAGTAGATTTAGGTGAGTAACTGAAACAGGTTCCAAGGGCTAAAAGGGATGAGAAATCAGTCCTGTTTAGAGTGATCAGATAAGTCTTTGTGGAAGAATTAGCACTTATTCTGGGCCTGAGATGGGGACTGTGGGAACCACCTCCAAAAGCAAGTAACCACGCCTTAATTCCAGCCCACGGTCGCTGAGTGGGGAGATGGGCCCATTTGTGGCCAGATATTCCCATTTTTCAGAATAAACTGGAAATCTGGATCTTAATGTAAAATCTATTTTTAAATGATGACATTAAAAGAAAAAAAAAAAAAAAGGCTGAGTGCGGTGGCTCATACCTGTAATCCCAGCACTTTGGAAGGCAAATGCGAGCAGATCACCTGAGGTGAGGAGTCCTAGACCAGCCTTGCCAACATGGTGAAACCCTGTCTCTACTAAAAAATACAAACATTAGCTGGGCATGGTGGCACGTGCCTGTAATCCTAGGTACTGTGGAGGTTGAGGCAGGAGAATCACTTGAACCCGGGAGGCGGAGGTTGTGGTAAGCCGAGATTGTGCCACTGCACTCCAGCCTGGGCAACAAGAGCAAAACTCTGTCTCAAAAAAAAAAAAAAAAGAAAAGAGAAAGAAAGAAAGAAGGAAGAAAGGAAGGAAGAAAAGAAAAGAAAAAAAGAAAAAACATGGTGCAGGGCAGTGTTCAAATTTCCAAATTGCCTCATTTAAAAAATCGTTGCATAAAAATTCAAACAAGGTCCATACATTGCATTATTTGATATGCCTTTTAATCTATAGATATAACTTCTTTCTCTCTAACATCATTGGTATATTACTGTGAGATGTAGCATTCATTTAGTAGGTAAATTATTCAATCTATCTTTTATTAACCACCTACTCTGTGACTAGCAGTGTGGGGACAAATACATACGGAAGGAATTCTGCCCTCTAGGGCCCCCAATCTCATTGACTCTAAACTAATGACTTATATCAGGGTCCCTTTAGATGTTTCTTTGGGGCTGCAGAAGCTCACCAAGGAGCTCCCATGAGAATGTACATTTCTGAGAAAAAAATATTGGAACTGAAAGCTGTCAGCTTGGGGAAAGTGGAGTGTATTCTGTAGCCAAAACAGACTCAGAACTGGGAAAGAACCCAGGCGGCAGCTTTCCTCTCCTCTCCTCCCCGTATTTGGAAAGCATGTGTTCCCCAGCGAGCAGAGAACTGGAATCCTGCTCGCTTTTTCTTCCTTCTAGGCTATTTTTTCCCCTTAAACTTTACACCCTTGGGAAAAACATTCAGAAACCCAGTCATAATAGGTCTAGAAATTGCCACATTTGTTTCTATTAAAAGATGAAGTTTTTTTTAAAATTGAATTTACATATAATAAACATTTAGTGAGCTTACCAATCTAGCAAATTTGCATGCAAACTGCCGCCACCGCAGCCCTGTACTATGAGTTTTAAGCTTACCAGCCATGCGATGGCTTTTTCTCTCCATCCTGAACGACCTGTTAGATTCCTTGTCACATACACAGTTGAGACAAGGCTCTGGTTTTGTGTTCTTTCTCCTCTCATCGCTTACTCTTGTCCTGCATCTGTTGTAGCTTGACTGTGATGCCCGGAAAGAGTGATATTTCCTTCTGGACTCATCTCTTGCCAAATCGACTCACATTTTCCTTCCTTTTCCCACATCTGCGCTTTCTTCCCTCCTAAGTTACAGACTTGCCTCAGGGCCTGGTCATGTCTCACTTGGTTGATGGCAGCCTTCTCAGCTCTGGAATTCCCGCTGAAGCACTGCCCCCCCACAACTGACACTTCAGTACCCCTCCTTCCTGTGGCACAGAGGACCAGGGTGACCCCGCTGTCTAATTTCTGCAGGCTGCTCTGTACCATCTCCTTTTAGGTCTTCCCTGGGGTGGAGGGGTTGATTTTCATTGCCTGAGCTCACCAGGGAGGGGGCAGTCAACTTCTGAGGAGAGGAAAGAGAGGCTCCCACTGCCATTTCCCTCCAAAGTAGGAATGTAGACAAACCTCAGAGAGGAAAGGTGTGGCGGTGGGGGCAATCTGCTTGGAGTAGTAGATAAGCCGAGGAAACTTCCTGGTTGATAGTAAGAGCCATCATTTGCCGATTGCCTACTCAATGGGAGGCCCAGTGCGAAAGGGTAGACGTGGATTATTTCATGTAATCTTCACCAAAACTTTATGAGCTCGCTTCTATACCCATCCTCATTTTACAGATGAGGAAGCAGGCCCAGGGAGGTTAACTAACCTGCCCCGTTAGTGCAGCTAGGAAGTTGCAGAGTCAAGATTCAAGCCCACATATATCTGACGCCAGAGCTCATCCTCCTTCCACTGGGCCTCCCAATTTCTTTTTCCTTTATTTTTCTGAGATGGAGTCTCGCTCTGTCACCCAGACTGGAGTGCAGTGGTGCAATCGTGGCTCACTGCAACCTGCACCTCCTGAGTTCAAGCGATTGTCCTGCCTCAGCCTCCTGAGTAGCTGGGACTACAGGCGTGCCACCACAACCAGCTAATTTTGTGTGTGTGTGTGTGTGTGTTTTTCGTAGAGATGGGGTTTCACCATGTTGCCCAGGCTGGTCTCAAACTCCTAACCTCAAATGATCCACCTGCCTTGCCCTCCCAAGTTGCTGGGATTACAGGTGTGAGTCACTGCACCTGGCTCCTCCCAATTTCCAGTTGACAAGCCCTCAGACACTATTAATTCCTCACCCTTGTCTTCCACTTCTTCCTTGATCCAGTCCTCACACTCTGGCTACTGAGCCTTTTGAAAGTTACACTTTCTAATTGGTAAGGTCTCCCACAACTACATCTCCTAACCTGAGTGTTGGTACAGCTGTCTCTTAAGCCTCTAATGAAATCGACACAAACTATTGAAGAAGAAAGCATTGAAAATGGGTGTTTAGTTGATGGTTACAATAAAAGCCCACACACTTCACCACTACACAACATATCCATAAAACAAAACTGCACTTGTACCCCTTAAAGTTATACAGATAAAAAAATGGGTGTTTAATGTATATCTTGCAACAGAGATAGATATGACTCCTTTTAAACAGGCTTCCTTCTAGAAAGGCTCAGAAGAGTCAATAAATGCTGAGTACATGGGACTGATTTCAAAATGCATGTGTAAAGGAAGATGTGCCACATTTATCATGCTATGTATCCTGTAAAGAATATTTATTGAATGAATGAAAGAGAGTACTAGAAGCCCCCTGGGTACTGAAGGAGGAAGAAATGAAAATATTTTGGATGGCCACCCCAGTGTTGAAAAGGTCTAGACTTAAAATTATTAAAGGGCAAGAAAATGTCCTCATTTTTTTTCTTGACTTCAAATAAAGTACAGCAAACATGGGCTGTGCCTCCTCATTCCAAATACAGGCCTGCAATATAAGGGAAGCTTCAGAGGATGCCAAAAAGCAGAAAGTATCAAGGGATGCCCTTTAAAGACGTTTTGGAATTTCTAATAGAGGTAAAAATTGGTAAAATCCAGATAGGAACAAATGAGAAGAACATGGGAGTTAACATAGATTTCTGGGCCCCATTCCCAGAGTTTCTGATTCTATAAGTGTTATTATTTGTATGACATCCATTCCTAAGAAAGTATACTGAATAATGTCTTCTGTGATGACAATTACAGCTGAATATTTAATACCATTACACTTTGATAATGGGAAATATTAGAGATTCTAATACAGATCTAGTATTGTGTACATTGCCCTGGAGTACATTGAAAGCCAAGGTATCACCATGACGTTACCAGCAAGCATGACAAGGCAGGGAAGCGCATCACAATACAGACAGGTGGGAGTGGTGGTGTATGTCACCTATAGGGAGATGCAGCAGGGATGCCTGATGGCATTTCATATCACAGTGCCCTGTGACAGAGTCTGATGCAACGCACTGCATACATGATTTTCTATCTCTTTTCCTCACAAAGGACAGTACACACACAAAGCCAACTACATTTTAAAATGAGCTAGCTAGATGAATGAGGGAGAAGTAAAAACATCCAGATCACACACAGAAAGTGAGCCACAGAAGAAAATCTTCTCCTATAAACTGGGAGAGATGTTTCCCAAGGAAAATTGGTCAGATTCAGAGTAGACCATGTCCCCTCATCCACTGCACTCAGCACCCACTTTTTCATACTGCAAAGTCAGATATCTCTGTGGCAGAGGACATGGTTTGTTGCTTTGAGTGTTGATCTAGACATCTGGAAGCTCTGTGGATGGGAGGAATCTCTGGATCCATACTTATGTAGTGTACTTCATTAATCATCAAGTCCTATCTGGGGCTACATGGTGTTCTAAAGTCTTAGATTATAAACACTTTGAGACTTAACCTGAAGCCATTTTCAATGGTTAAAAATCTGTTGTTGCTCTGGTTCTTCTTGAGAGAATGTCCCTTTGCAAAACTCAGTTGTCAATGGGCTGATACAGTTGTGTAGCTGAAAGCCTTCACTGTAAACCTCATTGTTTTTTTCATAGCCGGCTCACAGCCCTATTTAAAGAATGTGTACTTTGGGAGAAAAAGGGCCTGAGAATATAAAGGGACCTGTGTGCACAGTCTCCAGGGCATGTGGGTCTATCAGCATGCACGCATGGGTAGCCAAGAGCCAAAGCAAGTTTTGCCAATGGATTCCCATCATCCTTGCATGCAGGTCAGGTGAAGGACTCGGCAAAAACAGAGCAAAAGTTCTAAGGCTCAGGTTAACCCAACAGCCAACACTTCAAGGCCCACAAGGGGAGTATTCAGGAAGAGACTTGAGGTAGATGAGGAGAAGAGAAAAAGTGCAGGTTATCCCTGAGGCCAATGGGTAAATAGACCATTTTCCTCTGCTCTCATGAAAGACCCATACACTTGGATTTTGCTTTTCTTTAGTTTCCAGATGTTACTGTTGAGAACATATCAAGGATGTCAGAACTAGGAATAACTGTCAAGGCCACCTGCTTTAGTCCTTTTACTTTCCTCTGAGCCTCAGAGAGAGGTGTTGACTCAACTTCCTGTGGCTGGAACCGAAGTCTCCTGACACCCTATCTAATGAATGTTCTTTGCTCTACGCACACGTGAAAGGCTGCCTAAACAATCTTTTGGGAGGAAAAAAAAAGTGAGAATTGCTGATCCAACGCTGGGAACCATTATGTAATCCAGCTGGAATTTGGCCTATATCCTCCCAATGAAACTGAAAAGGGGATAGGAGGGAATTAAATGGAGATGTTGCAAAGTTTTGAAAGATGTACTATTTAACAACTTGTTCTCTTTGTAAAGGTTCCTGTGAATTGGCCCTTACCTGCTGTTCCAGACTCATTCCTCACTACTTTCCCCCAGGAACTCTTTTCTGCACCAGTGAAACCAGGACGTCTCCTGAGCCTACAAGGTCCTCTTCTTTGATCTTTGCTCTTTCCCCACCTCACCAAGGCATGATTCAAATTCAGGATAATCTGACCCCAGAGCTCACAAGCTTTCCATCAGTAGGAGGAGTCAGAGGAAGAGAGGGCCACTAAAAATGGCGCCTGGGAGCCTATGCCAAAGGCCAAATGAGCAGCCACGTTAAATTTCCATCTGAATCTGGGAGTGGGGATGGGAATGGGGGAAATGGCCAAGCTCTAGTGTACCTGAGTGGCTTCATGGAAGAAAAGGCTATTTCTCGAATGGCGAGTTCTTTTACGTGTTGTCCTCAGAGCTTAGGACAAGGCAGGGAAGCGCATCACAATACAGGGAGGTGGGGAACACATCACCAACAGGGAGGTGCAGCAGGGATGCTGATGGCATTTTACCACAATGCCCTTCTTCAATACTGTGTAGAAGGTTTGTGTTCGATAAATTTTGTTGTTGATCATGACATTTATTATTATGCCTGGGGATAATTAGTTCAACTGAAACATACCCAGGAGGAACTGTTTGGTTTTTTGGTACTAACCAGTTCTTTTCTTTCTCTCTCCTTTTGCTGGGGGCAGGGCAGAGGTATGTGCACCTAATTCCGGGATACTGCAGAAAAGGCTGATGTAAGAAGGGAGGTGTGAGAAATAAAGTACTGACTTCAATTTTGGTTCTGTAGAAATATTTGGGTAGCCTGCTTGGTGGTGTTTTCATATTAAAAATGACCCAGTGTGTGTGCTTGACAGGAACATGGACCACAGCATGCCTGACATATGCTTTTTACCATCTCCATATGTCTCATTTATATCTTAATCCACAGCCTCCTGGGAAATAGCAGGATAAGACAGCACTTGGGGGACCTCTGTTAGTTGGTCTCATGCTATTTTCTTAGCCTATGGTATTCACCCATCCTCCACTCTGAGCTGGAATTTGGCCCTGGGCCTGTGTAATTGCCATAGGGCTGACTGCAGGGAAAGGAAAATCTGAAATATGACATGACTTTGTTCAAATGTGAGTCAGGGATGTGTTCAGTCTTTTTAGAGAAGGAGGAAATGGCATTTAAAGACAATTGGTTCAGGGAGAAATGCTGTCATTATATTAGCATTCATAGTTTAGTAACAGACTGGTGAGGAGAGTAACTGACTGGCTAACTTGTGAGGCCCCTGAAAGTATCCTTTATCCACTGCAGTGTGGTGAGGGGCTTTGGAACTGAACACATCTGGGCCTGGGTCCCGGTTCTGCCACTTAAGGACTTTGTGACCTTGAGCCTCAGTTTTCTCATCTGTACAATGAGCATAATGACAATTCCTTATAACTGTCCCATTGTTATTCAGATCAGTTGATATAAAAGATCAGACACAGTGCCCAATGTACAGTACAAACTCAATAAAAAATGATTGTTAGTAGTAATAATAGCTAATAGCTTGGAGGAATTTACTGTGTGCCAGGCACTGAGTCATACACTTTATTTACATCTCAGCCTCACTTATTTCTGACAATAATGCTATGAGGCCGGGCGCAGTGGCTCACGCCTGTAATCCCAGCACTTTGGGAGGCCAAGACTGGCAGATGGCTTGAACCTAGGAGTTCGAGACCAGCCTGGGCAACATAGTGAGACTTCATCTCTACAAAAAATCAAAAAATGAGGCAGGAGGATAGCTTGAGCCCAGGAAGTCGAGGCTGCAATGAACCATGATTGTACCACTGCATCACTCCAGCCTAGGGGACAGAGTGACACCCTGCCTCACAAAAAAAAAAAAAAAAAAAAAAGCTATGAAATCAGTAGAATTATCCCCTCAAATGCTGTTACTATTAATAATGATAATAATAGACATACCACATAGCTCAGACTGCAATAGATAATTCCATGCTTCCTGATCCTGTCCCTACTCAAAAGTTACCGGAAAGCCTTTTCTTTCTCTTCTCTCTTCACATTTACCCTAAAAGTCCTCATTTGTGAACAGAGGGCTGGGAATGTTTCACCAGGTGATGTAGAGACTAAAGACAGGAGGCCAAGAAAACAAAGCATTTTGCAACCCAAATGCTGGCAGAGGGGATTTGCAGTTAGAAACGAGATCAAGTTTTTTTAGGCAAAGAATAATAATTGTGTGTAACTATCCAACAAAGATGCTTGTTTGGGGAGAAACGAACACAGGACTAATTCATATACTCGAAGTCTTTTTAAAGACCAGAATGCTGGAGCTTTACAGAATGTCAGTACCCTTTGTGTTCCTACCCTGCCCCTTCTACTTTCCTCAGCTGTGGCGGGGGAGAAGGCCTGTTTCAGAAGGGGACAAGGCAGGGTCTATTCCCTTGAGGTGCCGGTAAAATGTTGTCCAGTTGCAGACTCACCTCCCCCTCCCTCAAGCTTGTCTCCTGATGGGAGAAGCCAGAAGGCAGGAACAAATATAGTCTCAACAGACTGCAGCCACTACAGTGCTTGAACTCTCCTCTCATTTCTTACAAGTGGAGACAGCCTTACTGGAAGAGCAATCTTGCAAGAAGAGAAAACATCTATCAAGAGTAAGGCAGGCCGGGCGCGGTGGCTCATGCCAGTAATCCCAGCACTTTGGGAGTTCGAGCAGGCAGATTGCTTGAGGCTAGGAGTTTGAGACCAGCCTGGGCAACATGGTGAAACCCCGTCTCTACTAAAAATACAAAAATTAGCCAGATGTGGTGGCGCATGCCTGTAACCCCAGTTACTCAGGAGGCTGAGGCAGGAGAGTCACTTGAACCCAGGAGGCGGAGGCTGCAGTGAGCCAAGATGGTGCCCCTGCACTCTAGCCTGGGTGACAGAGCGAGACTGTGTCTCAAAAAAAAAAAAAAAAAAAAAAAAAAAAAACTGAACAAAAAGTAAGGCAAAAACTGAAGCAGCATCTCATGAGAATCCAAGTCAGAAGACCAGAGTCATGGCAGTTTATGGCAAACAGGGAGGCACGTGGGCCTTGAAGAGCGTCAGGTTCAGGAGGGGTTAACCCCGATCACGTGGCTTAACACATTCCTCCTTCCCTCACTTCAGAAGGACAGCTTGTGGTTGCGGGAAACAGTGCCTCCTAGATGACAAAGTTATTTGAAAGCTAGTTGAAAACAATGCTGGTTCAAGCCAGAATTTCCACATTTTTCACTTAAACTGTCTGTGCATAGTTTCCAATTCTTTCTGGGTATGTTATCCCCCCCACTGCAACCTCCATCTCTGCCAATTCTCTGGGTATGGTAGAAAGGAAGCACTTTTATTCTAGTCACCAAAATTTATGAAAATATGAATGACATTAATAGAATATTTTGAATTGTGTATTGCTTTAAGATAGGAAAGTCAGTTATCTTTTTCTCTGGTGGCATTTTGCACCATACTTTTCTTTCTTTTTTTTGAGACGGAGTTTCACTCTTGTCGCGCAGGCAATAGCCCGATCTCAGCTCACTGCAACCTCCACCTCCTGGGTTCAAGTAATTCTCGTGCCTCAGCCTCCCAAGTAGCTAATCCCAGGTACCCGCCACCATTCCCGGCTAATCTTTTGTATTTTTTGTAGAGATGAGATTTCACCATGTTGATCAAGCTGATCTGGAACTCCTGACCTCAGGTGATCCACCCACCTCAGCCTCCCAAAATGCTAGGATTACAGGCATGAGCCATTGCACTGGGCCTTGCACCATACTTTTCAAAACATGTTAATGGACACTCACTTCATGGTAGGCATTTTGAACTGTGATTCTCAGGAACATCAGAGACATACAAACTAAAATTATGACACATTTGATAGCTCAAAGACACTCAGATTTAACATTTAATTAGCTTCCTCTTCATTTTATGAAGGAAGCAATTTAGAAAGTGACTTGTCCAAAGTCACACATCTTGTAAATGGCAGAGCCACTCATTTTATTTTATTTTATTTTATTTTATTTTATTTTGTTTTGTTTTATGTATCTATTTTTGTTGAGATGGAGTCTCACTCTGCCGCCCAGGCTGGAATGCAGTGGTGAGATCTCGGCTCATTGAAATCTCTGTCTCCCGGATTCAAGTGATTCTCCTGCCTCAGCCTCCTGAGTAGTTGGGATTACAGGCGCCTGCCACCATGCCTAACTAAATTTTTAATTTTTTAATAGAGACAGGGTTTCACCATGTTGGCCAGTCTGGTCTCGAACTCCCGATGTCAAGTGATCCACCCGCCTCGGACTCCGAAAGTGCTGGGATCACAGGCATGAGCTACCATGCCTGGCCAGAGCCAGAGCCACCCGTTTTAAAGTCCAATTTTTCATAATGCAAATTATAATCCCAGCGGGTTTTTTTTTTTTTTTTTTTTTTTGGCATCTCACTCTGTCACCCTAGCTGGAGTGCAGTAGCGTGATCTCGGCCCACTGCAACCTCCACCTCCCAGGTTCAAGTGATTCTTCTGCCTCAGCTTCCTGAGTAGCTGGGACTATAGGCGCGCAGCAGCACGCGAGAGTAGTTTTTGTATTTTTAGTAGAGATGGGGTTTCACCATATTGGCCAGGCTGGTCTCGAACTCCAGACGTCAAGCAATCCGCCTGCCTCAGCCTTCCAAAGTGCTGGGATTACAGGCGTGAGACACCGCGGCTGGCCCCCAGCAGCTTTGTGTGTGTGTTTGTGTGTGTGTTTGTGTGTGTGTGTGTGTGTGTGTGTGTGTGTGTGTATAAAAATGAACAAAATGGTGGCCGGGCATGGTGGCTCACGTCTGTAATCCCAGCACTTTGGGAGGTCAAGGTGGGTGGATCACCAGAGCTCAGGAGTTCGAGACCAGATTGGGCAACATGGTGAAACCCAGCCTCTACAAAAAAAAAAAAAAAAAAAAAAATACAAAAATTAGCCAGGTGCTGTGGTACATGTCTGGTAGTCCCAGCTACTCAAAGGCTGAGGCAGGACAATCACTTGAGCCTGGGAGGTGGAGGTTGCAGTGAGCGGAGATCGTGCCACTGAACTCCAGCCTGGGTGACAGGGCAAGAACTTGTATCAAAAAAAAAAAAAAAAAAAAAAAAAAAGAACAAAATGATTAGTTGCTATGAGAATTAAATGAGATAATGTTTATAAAGCGGCATGCACAGTAGCTTGTTCCCTACACTACACATGTTTTCTTTCCTTTACATATATATTTTTGAGACGGAGTCTCGTTCTTATCTCCCAGGCTGGAGTGTAGTGGCGCAAGCTCAGCTCACTGCAAGCCCTGTCTCGTGGGTTCAAGCGATTCTCCTGCCTCAGCCTCCCAAGTAGCTGGGATTACAGGCCCCTGCCGCCTTGCCTGGCTAATTTTTGTATTTTTAGTAGAGACGAGGTTTCACCATGTTGGCCAGGCTGGTCTGGAACTCCTGACCTCAGGTGATCTGCTGGCCTCAGCATCCCAAAGTGCTGGGATTATAGGCATGAGCCACCGTGCCTGGCCTCTTTCCTTTATATTAATGTCTACATATCTTAGGTTTACATAGTTGTAATGTTTATGTCCATACCACGTTGTGATCTGCCTTTTTCAGTTAACACAGCCTGCATACTTACCACTTTAATGCCTAAATAGCATTCTACCTGGTCGATAGACTACATTTTTTAGATACTCTACCATTATTGAACATTTGGATTGTTTCCAGTTTTTCACCATTATAAATAGCTGGGCTTGCAATGACCTTACACAGTTTTTCACCCTCCATCCCCTCATTCCTTTGGGGATTCTTTCTTCGGAATGTGGTTTCAGCAATGGGGGCAGAGGTATAAAGAGCTTTCAAACCAAATTGCTCTCCAGAGAAGTACCACCAGTTCAGTGCGTCTGCATGTCTTCAGTGATGGGGAGACAATATTATTTTTTATTTTTAAAAGACAGGGTCTCTGCTGCCCAGGCTGGAGGTGCAGTGGCACAGTCATAGCTCACTGCAGCCTTGAACTCCTGGCCTCAAGCGATTCTCCTGATTCAGCCCCCTAAAGCTCTGGGATTACAGGCCTGAGCCACTGCACCCCATCGGGACTACACTATTGGGAAAAAAACGTGGTTTAACTCTTCTCTCCAGGCATAGAAAAGGAACTTGAGAATTCTTGGCTGAAACTTCCTTCCCCACCCCTACTTACTCCACCCTGTCTTCTGCACTGTTGGTGCTTGGTGCTTTCCTGGCCTTTTCTTTCTGTCTTTTTTTTTTTTTTTTTTTGCGAAGTCTTGCTCTGTCGCCCAGGCTGAAGTGCAGTGTGCGATCTCGGGTCACTGCAGCCTCTGCCTCCTGGGTTGAGCAGAGAGGATCATGCCTCAGCCTCCCAGGTAGCTGGGATTACAGGCACACGCCACCACACCCGGCTAATTTTTGTATTTTTAGTAGGCACGGGGTTTCACCATGTTGGCCAGCCTGGTCTTGAACCCCTGACCTCAGGTGATACGCCCGCCTCGGCCTCCCAAAGTGTTAGGATTACAGGCATGAGCCACCGTGCCTGGCCTTCCTGGCCTTTTTCTAACTTCCTCTTTCTGTACAGAATCTTGGAGCAGAAATGACCATGCTGATCCGCAACAGGACAGTTTCTGCATATCAATACTAGGCAAAATCTTACAAAAGCCACACATGGAAGTAGAAATATGAAAAGTACTTCGCCAGATCCAACATTGGAGATTCACAAATTTGAGGACAAAAAGGTGATTTTGGTATCAAAGATCAGCTAATAAGAAAAGACCATCTTTTTTTTTCTTTGAGCAAGAAAAGTCTGACTCTGGATCTGTGAATCCATATCCTTGAATTTGAACATTTAGCAAACTGGATTTGGGGTGCCTGTCCTGACTTCTGTTACAAATTGTCAATGATTTAATAATAATAAGTAATTTAAAAAATATCAAGTCCCTTTGCCTGCATTCACTATCTTATTTAACCCTCAGAACAACCCCTGGAGTGAACTCTATTAGCCCCTTTTTGCAGAGGAGGAAATTGAGGCTTAGAAAGATCATTTAACTTGCTCAAAGTCACACAGTTGGGAAGTACCAGAGCTATGATATGAACTCAAGTCTGTCTGATTTGAAGGCCTTTGTACTTGATCTTGTTCTGCCTCTTATAGTCTCCTTATTTATGAGATGGTGACTTACAACCTGCCACACTAGTGCTGTTTTAAGGATCAAATGAGATTAAAAATACTCCCAAAGTGCCTTGTAAAAAACGAACAAAACATTGCACAAATAATGTAGGCACTTTGTAACTGCAAGGCATTGAGATCACTTGGATTTAATTTAGCTACAGTGATTCTACAGGACTCTACCAGCCACATAACCTGGCTCAGCCCTAGGCTTTCTGGAGATACTCAGTAGCTTCGGTCCTAAGAATAATTTCTGATGGCTGGGCGTGGTGGCTCACACCTGTAATCTCAGCACTTTGGGAGGCCAAGGCGCGCGGATCTCTTGAGGTCAGGAGTCTGAGAACAGCCTGGCCAAGATGGCAAAATCCCATCTCCACTAAAAATACAAAAATTAGCTTGCCCTGGTGGCGCACACCTGTAGTCTCAGCTACTTGGGAGGCTGAGGTGGAATAATTACTTCAACCTGGGAGATGGAGTTTGCAGTAAGCCAAGATGGCACCACTGTATTCCAGCCTGGGTGCCAGAGTGAGACTCTGTCTCAAAAAAAAAAAAAAAAAAAAAAAGATTTCTGAGAAGTGGGTCCCTGATTATGGTTACACTATGATATTTGCAAATGCAATGCTTACTTGTATGAGACTCACTTGTATTGATGTTTCTGTTCATGATGGTCTTGGGCATATTTTAAGGGAGCCAAAGTACCAGGTATGGTACTCAGAGACTGTCCTAGAATACTCAGAGAAAATCAGGGAAAGCTGACTATTCTACCTCAGGTCTTTGTTGTAGGTGGGCTATTGAGGCAATGTGATAGCAACTGATGGAGGCACTTTCTCTCCCACTTCCTCTGCTAAGAGAGAAACCTGGAGTTAGACACATTGCATTCAGAGACTGTTAACATTGAAAGAGACCTTGAACATCCTCTCATTGGACATCAGTCCCCCTTTCTCATTTCTTATTTTTGGAATATAGCTTAAATGTGTTTGTTAAAAATGCATGCACTGTCCTGTATGTAGAAAAAAGAAGGCAAACTGTGGGCGGAGGGGTGTTGTATGAGACTCTCTCAAAGAAAGCTGTGGTCCAAAATGCCATCAGGCGTCCCTGTGTATGCTGCCCGTTCCTGTGTGTGACACACCTGCCTGAGTATGACATGCCTTCCTGCCCCTTGCAGGCATAGTCTCATTTAATTCTCATAAAATCCTATGATGTAGCTAGTATCATTGTCCCCATATTACAGACAAAGAACTCGAGGCCTAGAGAGGTTAACGAATCTGCTCCAGGGTCCATAATTACTCCATGAAACTATTGGGTGTATTCACCTTCCAAAAGAAAAAAATGGGCAAGAGATTGGGGTTGACAGTTGAGACAGATTTCTAGTTCTCACTCTTCTACTAACTACCTGTATGACTTTGGACAAGTCATTCCAGTTCTATTTCATCATCCATTCATCAGTTACTGTGCTGGTTGTTTCCTGGTTTTACATTCAATTCCTTTTCCTGAAATCTGTACAGTTATTTGTGATTACTTGTAACTGGAATTAAACTTTAGTTGTCCATCAAAATAAAAATAGAAATACAAAATATCGAGGTGCTCCCAAATCAAAGATACAGATGACAGAGATCATCACAGAAATGACAATAAGGACCTTTTTTTCCTATTTGGCAAAACTGAGTGTTGCTGCCACCTAGTGAGTAAAAGGAAGATGGCTATCATGCAAGGTCAGGTCCTTCTGTGGAGGCCCAGGGAAAAAGACCAGAAATCATCCAGTTTACCAAATATTAATAACTTATGAGATTTCGCTAATACGTTAAATTTGAAACGTTTGCTTCGGTATCTGCAAGCCAATATCTCTTCCTTTGAGAAAAATGGGATCAGGAGAAGAGCTACTCTGGGCAGTGTTAAGTAGGAGTTATTAAAGAGGAGGTCTTTAAGTAGGAGGTCTTTAAAGTGCTAAGTAGGAAGTTTTTGGTTTCCTCCAAACATCTGCTTACTCTGTGTCCTTTCCTACTGATCCTCTTCCTCTCCCAGCTGGAATCCCAGAACCCTAAGTCTGAGCAGGAAGGAACCATCATCAGAGAATTTCTAAGGCAGCCCGGGTCATAGCACAGAAAAAAACGGATTTGACCATTTCACAAAGATAGTTGACATAGGCAAGACTGACAGGAGACTAGTCTCAGAACTCTGAAATGTGATCTGATCAAATCCATCCGGAATGGATGAGATTAGATATTTGCAAAATCACCTTCAGTCTGGAGCAAGATTAGGAGATACCATCAATGATATGAACACATATAAAGGAAGCCAAGTCGTTCTGGTAGGGAGAGATGGGTGGTCTGGCTGGAAACCTGGAGAAACTGAAGCTGATGGGAGGGGCAGGCACTAGAAAATGCTCTCTACCAGGATGAGGGAAGGAATCTCTCATCAGGACTCATAGAGGTCAGGCTGAGTATAAAGGCCCCCCAGTCAACAGATCTCAATCTTCATCAAATACATTCCCACCCATCAGAGAGTGCCCAGGGCTCCCAGTGCACCAGATCTAATCTTACGGTTTCCTCTGCTATCAGGAAAGAATATCAGAAGTGAGGTGAGAAGCAAAGCTTATTGCAGGATAACTTGAATCTACTAGAATGTATTTTTAAAAATCAAAATATTTCATTATTATTATTATTATTGTTAATCATTTGCAGCAAACTCACAGCTCCTAGTTTGGATGGCCCACATTCTTGCTTCTTTTTTTTTTTTTGAGACAGATTCTGGCTCTGTCGCCCAGGCTGGAGTGCAGTGGCACAATTATGGCTCACTGCAACCTCCTCTGCCTCCCGGGTTCAAGCGAGAGGCTCATGCCTCAGCTTCCCAAGTAGCTGGGATTACAGGTGCATGACACCATACCCAGCTAATTTTTAAAAACACTTTTAGTAGGGATGGGTTTTCACCATATTGGCCAGGCTGGTCTCAAACTCCTGACCTCAAGTGATCTGCCTCCCTCGGCCTCCCAAAGTGCTGGGATTACAGGCTTGAGCCACTGTGCCCGGCCTGGAATGACTCTTTGCACTGTCAACAACCTTAGTAAAAACAATAATGATGATAATAATAGCTGATATCACCAAGGGCATTCATTGTGTTAGGGGCTTTTCAGTAGTTGTCTCATATATCTGACAATAGCTCAATGAAGTCATAATTATTATGACCCCTATTTTATAGCTGAGTAAGTTGAGGCTCAGAAAGCAGTTTGCCCAAGGTCACATAGCTCTCCCTGATCATCTCGGCTCTTAATCACTGCCCTATACCACTTCCTTCCTGAAGGCTTGGCTTCTGAGATGCACTAATACCAGGAGGCAGGAGGTGAGTATATCCTCTAACTAGTGGACATGTATATTTCTAACTCTAGGAAGAGATTCCGTCCTTACCATCCCTAGACTTTGTCGTAAATTAACACATAGGCATTCCAGGATTACAGCCTCTCCTCAGGAAACTGATGGATCGCTTGGTAGGCTAGTTGCCTGTAGGGGGAGAGATTACCTCTGGAAAACATTTTCCCTAATGTACAGAAAATTGTTTGCTGGGTGGGAGACAGACTCCCTCTTTGTAGAGAGGGAGACAAACTGTAGGAGGATAGGTGACTAATTAAGGGGAAGAATTTTTGATTATCTGTTGTTTCAGATGATCAGAGTAATCACTTCTATTAACATGGATAATTAAGAATTGACTGTGTAGTTAAGTAATTCAAACCTTCCTTTCTCACACACAAAATTCTCTTCAGTAATAAACAAGCATGCACAGAATTATTCACTGAAATAAATGGACTTCCTTCTAGCATTTGTCAAATACAATCCCCTCTTCCTCTCACTGAATTACCAATTTAGATGAAGAGGTTCCTTAAACAAGAATCTATGTATGTATGTGTGTATGTATGTATTCATCTATCATCTGTTCTATATCTATGTAATATGAACAGGATATGCACTACAATGATTTTACTCTTGCTCTCACTGCCCCCCCGCCTTTTTTTTTTGATACAGAGTCTCGCTCTATTGCCCAGACTGGAGTGCGGTGGCACGATCTCGGCTCACTGCAAACTCTGCCTCCTGGGTTCAAGCAATTCTCCTGCCTCAGCCTCCCAAGCAGCTGGGGTTACAGGCATGTACCACCACACCCGGCTAATCTTTTTTTTTTTTTTTTTGTATTTTCAGTAGAGACAGGGTTTCACCATGTTAGCCAGGCTGGTCTTGAACTCTTGGCGTCAAGTAATCCACCCACCGTGGCCTCCCAAAGTGCTGGGATTACAAGCATGAGCCACTGTGCCTAGACCTCTCACAACCCTCTTTTGACATTTTTTTTTTTTGGTTCCTTAGGCAGATAATATATGCTAAATCAAGTATAATATTTTATGTTTTTACTCTATGGTTTTTCTTAAGGCAGAGAATAATAAACAGGGCAGTTAGAAAATGTGAACAGGAAATAGTTGAACACAAGCTGAGAATGTTGTTAAAAAAGAGGAAGTGAGTTGGAGACTAAAGGAAGCTTTGTGTTTGGAGGGTCATTAAAGGAGAAAAGGTCTCTTAAAAAATAAAATAGAGGACTCACCTCATGCCTAGACTCCATGTACTAAGTCTGGAGTAGAAGCAGAATTTTCAGCTGTTTCCGGAAACAAGCCTGAGGGGCACATAGACCACAAGTTCCTCTCCAGGAGTTGAGAGAATGTCTTATTTATCATGAAATTCTCCCATGTTTTCTAGCCTAGTGCTTGGCATGTTTTAGGTACCCAGCAAATATTTGGTAAGTCAAAATGAACTTTGTAATCGAGTTCCAGACTTTGAGAATCAAGTTGGTGATTAAAAAGCAAATCAAAACAAAACAAAACAACAGCAAAAGAAATGAGAAATGATGGAGACTTCATTTTAGAGTGTGAAGGGAAAATTGCAAGGATAGTAAATGTTTTCATTTTATATGAATCATAACTGTAATAATGCAGGACATGTGGGCAGGTTTTCAGCGACTTGCTACAGCTCCCCTACAATCTAGCTATCTGCCTTTACTGTACAATTCACTCAAAAACAATTATTTAATTTAAAAAAGCTGCCTCTGATCATGTGCGTGTGTGTGCATGCATGTGTGTGTGTGTGTATTTGTATATGTAATTCAGAGAAGCTAGTACTAAAAGTAATTTTTAGAATTAGAGCAATTAAAAATTTATTTATTTATTTATTTATTTATTTACTTTGAGACAGGGTGTCACTCTGTCGCCCAGGCTGGAGTGCAGTGGTGCAATAATAGCTCACTGCAGCCTCAAACTCCTAGGCACAAGTGATCCTCCCGCCTCAGCCTCTAGATTAGCTGGAACTACAAGTGTGTGCCACCACGCCCAGGTAGTCTTTTAAGTTATTTTGCAGAGACAGGGTCTCTCTATGTTGTTCAGGCTGGTCTCAAACTCCCGGCCTCAAACAATCCTCCTGTCTCAGCCTCCTGAGTAGCTGGGATTATAGGCATGAGCCACTACACCCAGCTAGAATTAGGACAATTGTTCCCACCAGAAGTCTGTGGTCACTACACAGTGTGCTGTGTGAGAAGTTTCAGGAGAACTTCTCTTCTCTCTAGCTCCCCCATGCCTTTCTCCCCAAACACGCAACTGGAACTTAAAATCCTTGTCTCTAGATGGCCCCTGTTGAAATTATATATTTGGGAAGCAGTGGGTAGAAACCACCCAAAATCTTGGAAGGGAGCATTTATTATGTGCCAAGCATAGTGCTGGCAAATAAGCACAGGAAAAGATGCTCAACATCATTAGTCATTCGGGAAATGCAAATTAAAGCCACAGTGAGATACCACTGCATACCTATTAGGATGGCTACAACTAAAACAAAGACAAAACTGTTCACATGAAACGCTGGCAAAGACGCAGGGTATTTGGACCTCTCATTTATTTCTGATGAGAAGTGAAGTCTTCAAGGAAAGTAGGATGAAAATGTGTAATAATTTGGTCTCTTGTCTAGAAGGGAGCTTTTCTCATCAAGAGTTTTTTAAAAAAAAGTGATATGCTGGGCGCAGTGGCTCACGTCTGTAATCCCAGTAGATTTGGAAGGCTTTGGAAGGCTTTGGAAGGCTGAGGCAGGTGGATCACTTGAGGTCAGGAGTTCGAGAGCAGCCTGGCCAACATGGCGAAACCCTGTCTCTACTAAAAATACAAAAATTAGCAGGGTGTGGAAACGGGTGCCTGTAAACTCAGCTACTCAGGAGGCTGAGGCCCGAGAATCTCCAAGTGAGAATCGCTTGAACCCGGGAGGTAGAGATTGCAGTGAGGCGAAATTGTGCCACTGCACTCCAGCCTGGGCAACAGAGTGAGACTTCATCTCAAAGAAAAAAAAAGTGTTATAGAAGCAAGTCCTGACAGGGCCAGTAGCTAAAAACAGTAGTGGCCACGTGTTGTGTGGTGACTAAGTCATTCCAGAGTAAAATAAAGAACCCTGGAGAAAGACAAGTTCATGATCTCAGCCTGAAGCCTGGTCTAAAGAGAGAAGTTTATTTGATATTATTTCTATTAAAATTAGATACTTCTGGGAACAATTTCTACTAGTAAGAGAATATCCATTTTCTCCAATTTGAAGAAATTGATTACTTCTTTAGATCTCTCCTAGTAGAGAGGAATTTGTAGAATAAGAGGGTGAGAGAGAGAGAGAGAGTGTGTGTGTGTGTGTGTGAGAGAGAGAGAGAGAGACACCTTGGTGGCCATTTAGTGTAACACATTTCCTTTTGCAGGTGAACCTAGTGAGGGCAGAGGAAAGGAAGGTCTTGCCTAAGGTTACACAGTGTGGAGTGAAGACAACACCCTGGCCTTCTGGTGCCCAGATTAATTCAATGACTATATCATGCTGCTTTTTAGCTAATAAGTTTATGTACAAATTTGCTGTGCTCCAAATTAGTCACAACCATCTGAATTTCCCAGGATTGGTGACTCCTGGAGAATATTTCCTGATAATGGGATACATATGGTCATAAGATTTACTGTACCTTTCATAATCAATACTGATTACTCTCCCTCATTAATGACTTCTGCTTTCAGCAAGAGTAGGGCACCTCCCCAGTTCTGTCAGTTCCCTGACAACTATAAATGACAGTCAAGGTACTCTCTTATCTCCACATGACTTGCATCACTCTCCAGCCTTGGGAGCTCTGGGCAGCTTACTACACAGATGTTGCTATGGTTGTGTTTGCCTGACTACCTGTCAATTTGGTTAATATAGGCAAATAAACTTAGGCTCTCTGCCTTTTGCTCTGGGAGGGATTTGTCTAGAGTTAATTGAAATCAAGAGTATTGAGTAGTCTGAATAAACATATATTATATACATGGGGCAATTAAATCAACATGAAAAGTAATCTAAAGTGATGGCTACTACATATTAATATAAGCAAGAGTCTGTGTTGTTATCACATGTCTGAAGTGCTCATTGGAAGGCCATTTTTTTGGACTCTAAAATGATCCATGTTTGTAAAATCAATGGGATTGCCATCTGGTTGATTTCATTCTGGTTAGTTGGCCAAATACCATTAACCAGAAAACAATCCATCTGACTGGGGTCATTTCTAATTGCTCTGACAGAATTGATTGATTGAGGACTTTTCCAGCCATAGAAATAGAGTTGTTTTGTATGGTTTGGTATTTAGGAATTTGGAAGACTTTTTCCTCTATAAGGGATTCAAAAGTTCAATTTTCTAAAAAAAAAAAAAAAAGAAAAAGAAAACCCACAAATCTGCCTAAAGGCAGAAGGTTTATAATATAACATGTCACCTATTACTTGTATAATGAAACCACTAAACACTCTGAAAATGATCTTCCCCGTCTTCTCAAGTCCTGCATCATCTTGGGGGTGACTTTGATATCTGCATCCCTTTCCACCTAGAACATTCTGTGACTCCCAGCACTTACAGGGGCCTATTCAAATGAGGGGCCCTGAAATCTACCTGAAATGGAGCAGGTACTCTTTTTTTTTTTTTTTCCTAACATAGTGCCCGATGGGACTCACTGCTGAGGTGAATGAAACAGTTAAAGAGAGTAAAAATGTCCTACCCTTCCCAAATTTCTATAGGCACAATGCCAACTTCTAAACAATCAATGTAAACACAAGTGTCTGAGCATGCTTATGTGACTGGAGGAATGGGAAATGAAGCAAACAGCATGCTTAGATTGGCTGAGACTGTGAAGTCCAGGGTATTAGAATGAGTGTTTAAGGCTAGCCACACTTTCGTGGCTACCATGACCCCTCTGAACTTTGCAGAGAGTGGGCAGGAGGCTGCACATAACTGCAAATAGAAGAGAAAAGGAGGAGGGAATCAGAAAACAATCAGTAAATAGCATTAGAATGAACTAGAAACAATTGTAATAACTGCCACTCACTAAGTTTCAGTCCATGTGCTCAGTACTTTCCCATACGTTATCTGATTTCCTCCTCGTAATATGTCTGTGAGAGAGATGTTATCTCCATTTTATGCTGTGAAAACCAGGGCTCAAGTTGGTACAGAACTTGGCAATGTTCGCACAGTAGTACAAGGCACCCAAACCCTGCTTTCTCTGTGTTCAGAGTGAGAACTCCCTTTTAACCACTACACTGTTAGCTAGAAGAAGAGTCTAGAAACATACAGAGCCACCTGTGAGGGGTCAGGGCCAAAGTAACTTCCAGGATGCACTTTGGTCTGTTCCTAGGGAACTGGAGAGAAGATTTATTTACCTATTGGGCAGGAGACCTGTGGGAGCAGGATTAGCTTGGGCTATGACTAGGGTGGGACCAGGCCAATAATGAACAGAAACAGCTAGCACAGAGGAGAGCTCCAGGCTTGCTTCTCCTCAATGGGGCAAAGCTGAACTTTGCAAAGCTGTTGGCTTTCTCATTTGCTGAAAGAGACTCCCCAAGTCAAGCAGTCTATTCTGCAGCGTGGCTGGGTGCTATGTGCTGCTGCTCCTGCTAGAACCTCAGAAGTGTGAGCAGTGTGTCAAGGAGATGAGGGACCAGGCTTCTAAGTTATAGCCCAGCTAAGCCCCCCAGTGCCAATCCGCCCTTAATTCTTGAGCAGTGGAAACAGCAGTGGCAGTTATGAAAACAAGCAGCCTTTCTTGCTCATCTTGGCATTGAGTTACAGAACACATCATTATTATAGACAGAATCAGTAACATCTGTCTTTCCTGGCCCTTATTTAACCTATTCTAGTTATGAAGCCTCTCCATGTTTCCCTCTCTGTAACTACTGTAAACGAAGCAAACGAGGAATGAGAGATAGAGACAGAGAGAAAGAGGGAAGGAGAATTAATTTACCACTGGGTAAAATGAAAATGTACTGAAGTGTAATGGAATTTCATTAACTTCGGAAATGATGATGAATGCTGTCCAAATAATTCTTACTAATGCATAATTCACAGCTGAAAATAGAGCCAAATTCTCCTAAAAAGCACATCCATTTATGCCCCCAAATTAATTTGGTATGTTATTCAGGATGGTTGACAGGATAAAAGATCTACTATGAAATGTAATCATCTATTAAGATAGGGAATCTATGAGTCTTTCTGGTTTAGTAGATGATGGTAGCTGATAACAAGTGGCATCTTGAGAGGCAGACACCCACAGTCCTCATCCTCATAATTTGAATCTCCCCAAAGACATCATTTCAGACATAACCACAGAGAAGTTTGGATGATCTTTGAGATCTCCATAGCAACCATGGCCCAATTCATATATATATCCCAAAAGCAAATTAAAATCAGTTTCAAAAGATTCAACTGGGGTCAGGAAAAGGCCCATACTTTTGCTAACTGACAATATCATTATTAATTAATTGATCATTATTATATATTTATGTAGCATATAAATAATATAGACCAGATATTATATACATTTACATATAATCAGGTTATAATCAGGTTGAGAGATTTTAAAATATCTTTCCCACTTTGTGTAAAATAGTCTATCCTACTCCACAAACTGAAGTGACATTCATCACTTAATGTCTCAAGACTATGAGCTTTTAAATAATCTCTTCATAAAAACTCATATATGCTTTTTGTATACTCTGGAGAGTGGTAATGGGAGAGAGACCTTTTTACCTTTAGATCTGACACAAACCCCATCTGTGGTTGGCAGAGAGAGAAGACTACTATTAAGTAGGAGGCTAGCCATTGGCCCAGCTTCCACCAATGAGAATCTGTAGATTGAGAGGTCAGTCAACACCATACAAGCATCATGGCTCTTCCCACCCATGGGCCCATTCAGCCATTAGAGAGGACTTTGGTCAGACATGTGAATAGTGCAGTCAGGGGTGACTTCTGCAACCTACTGAACTCCTTCCCTAGGGCAGGATAATTGGGTTAAAGTAGAAGTGGTATGAGGAAGCAGAGATATTCCAGGGTAACCCTTATTGCTTCTAGTGCCCTATGACATGAGGCACTTTGGTGAAATTCAAGCATGCTGACTGCTGATATAGAGGCTGTGATTAAGTAGGAGGGCAGCCATTAACCAAGTTTCACCAGTGGGAAACTTTAGTAGCAAGGACATCAATGCCTCACAGTGGAGGCATCATGGCTCCTCCCTCCCAAAGGTCCCTTTAGCCACTCAGAGAGCACTTTCTGCAGACATGTGAATAGTAATGTTAAGAATGAGTTCTGCAACCCTCTGATCTCCTTCCCCTGGGTAGAGGGCAGGGTATGGATGTGGAGGTGTCATGTGGGGAGTTTTACTTTCTAGGAACAACCCTGTTCCTCTTAATGGCTCTACCCTATTGATTGGAGTCCTGGGGTGTGAACAAGCACATTGATTGCTAACACAGAAACTGTGATTAAGTAGGAGGGCTGCCATTGGTCATCTTCTACCAATATGAAACCTTAGAGGAGCCATCGATGCCTCTATTGAATCCCCTCTCATGAATCCCCTCAACTGGTTAGAGAGAATCTTGCACTGAAATGTGAATAGTAATATATAGGTAATGTATTAATAATAGTATTGGTAATAGAAATGATGGCCTCTGCAACACTCCAAAGTCCTTCCCTTAGGGAGGGTACTATGTGTGGAAGTGCAGATATCATAGGGGGAGCATTAACTTCTGGGCCACCCCTAATACTTTTGAAAGGTTCAACCTTATGATTTGGGGTTCTAGGAGTCAAATGCATTGGCTAGTCATACAGTGGCTTTGAGTAAATAGGAGTGCAGCCACTGGACTGCCTCCACTAATGGGCAACCTTAGTAGAGAGGACGTCAGGACCTCATGATGGAGGCATCGTGACTCCTTTCTCCCAAGGGGCCCTTCAATTACTCAGAGAACAGGTTCTTTAGATGTGTAAATAGTAATGTCAGGGATGAGTTTTGCAACCCCCTGACCTCCTTCCCCTAGGAACGGGGCAGTGTATGGATGTAGAGAAGTCATGGGAGGGAGAGAACACTAATTTCTAGGGCCACCCATGTTTCTTTTAATGGTTCAACCCTATATTTTGGAATCTGGGGTGTTAATCACTTTGTGCTGTTACAGAGGATGTCATTAAGAAGGACCGCAGGAATTGGCCCACCTTCCACCAATGGGAAGCTTTAGCTAGAGACGATATTCTGGCTCACAATGGAGACATCATAGCTTTTCCCTTCCTTGGGCCCCCTCAGCCTCTGACAGAAACTTGTGCTGAAATGTCCTTAGGAGAAGAACTTGAGAGGGCTCCAGAAGTTGTCACTTCTATTACTAGTAGTATTACTAATACATTATTATTTACATTTCAGCAGAAGGTTCTCTCAGAGGCTGAGGGGACCCAAGGAAGGGAGGAGCCATGATGTCTCTATTGTGAGGTATAATGTCCCCTCTAGCTAAAGCTTCCCATTGGTGAAAGGTGGGCCAATGGCTGCCCTTCTTAATGACATCCTCTGTACCAGTAGCCAATGTGCTTCTTTAACACCCCAGAACCCCAAATCATAGTGTCAGGTCTTTAAAAACAATAGGGTTGGCCCTATAAAGTAGTGCTCCCCCCATGACACCTCTACATTCATACACTGCACTCTACCAAGGAGGAGGAGATCAGAAGGTTACAGAACTCATCCTTGGCATTATTATTAGAATATCTGCAAAAGGTGCTCTCTGAGTGGCTGAAGGGAGCCTGGAGGGAGGAGCCATGATATCTCCATTATGAGGTATTGATGTCCTCTCTACTAAGATTTCTCATTGGTGAACGCTAGCCAATTGTTGCCTTCCTACTTTTCCAAGGTCACCGTATAAGCAGACAATGTGCTTGACTTCCCCCTCCCAGAACTCCAAATCATAGGGTTGGACCATTCAAAGGTATGGGGTGGCCCCAGAAAGTAGTACTCTCCGTATGATATCTGCATCGCAAAACACTGCAAAGTCCTTCCTAGGGGAAGGACTTGAGAGTGTTGCAGAGTTTATCATTTCTATTACTAATACTGTCACTACTACAGCACCAATATATTACTATTCAAATGTCATCACAAAGTACTTTTTGAGTGGCTGAAGACACCCTTTGGAGGGAGGAGCCATGATGCCTCTATTATGAGGCATTGATGTTCTTCTCTCTACTAAGGATTCCCATTGGTGGAAGCTGGCCAATGGCAACCCTCCTGCTTCATCATAGCCTCTGTGTCAGCAGCCAATGTGCTTGTGTTACCACCCTAGGACCCCAAATCATAGGATAGAGCCATTAAGAGGAATAGAGGTGACCCTAGAATGCAATCATTTCCCTATGACACCTCCACATTCATACCCTGCACTCTACCCTAGGGGAAGGAGATCAGATGGTTGCAGAACTCATTCTTAACATGACAATTCACACATCTGCACAAGGTGCTCTCTGCGTAGCTGAAGGCACTCTTAGGAGGGAAGAACTATGCTGCCTCCATTGTGAGGCATTGGTATCCTCTCTACTAAGGTTTCCCCATTAGTGAGAGCTGTCCAGTGTCTGCACTTCCACTTAACCAAGGCATCTGTGCCAGCAGCCAGTGTGCTCAATTCCCACCCCAGAACCCCAAGTCATAGGGTCAGGTCGCTAAAAAGTATTGAGATGGCCTTAAAATATGGTGCTCCCCATATAATATCTTAATAAAGGGGACATCAATGCCTCACAATGGAGGCATTGTGGCTCCTCCCTCCAGTGGGTCCCCTTAGCCTTTCATTGACAATATTGTGCTGAAATGTGAATAGTATTGTGTTAGTAATAGAAGTGATCACTTTTGCAACCCTCTCAAGTACTTTTCTTAGGTGAGTGCAGTGTGTGGAGGTGCAGATGGCATATAAGGCCACTCCTCTAGCTTTACTGGTCTTGCCCTATGACCTAGAGTTCTGTGGTAAAAATCAAGCACATTGGCTAGTCAGAAAAAAACCTTGGTTAAACAGGAGGATGGCTATTGGCCATCTTCCACTAATGGGAAACCTCAGTAAAGAGGACATCAATGCTTCACAGTGGGGGCATCATGGCTCCTCCCTACAGACGATCCCTTCAGTCACTCAGAGAGCACATTGTGCAGACAAGTAACTAGTAATGTCAGTGATGACTTCTGAAACCCTCTGATGTCCTTTTCCTGGGTACAATACTGTGTGTGTAGGTCAAGGTGTCATGTAGAGAGAATTACTTTTAGGGCTACCTCGTTAAAAAAAAAAAAAGAAAAAAAGACTTGACCCTATCGTGTGAGGTGCTGGGGGATAAGCCAGCACATTGATTGCTGTTACGGAGGATGTCATTAAGAAGGAAGTCAGCCATTGGGCCACCTTTCACCAATGAGAAACCTTAATTAGATGCTCCACAGGGGAGGCATCATGTCTTCTCCCTCCTATAGGTCCCTTCAGCCAGTTAGAGAGCTGAAATGTGAATAGTAATATAGTAGTAATATAAGTAATGGCTTCTGCAATCATCTCAGGACCTTCCCCCAGGGCATGGTGCAGTGTGTGGAGACAGAGATGTCATTGAGGGAGTAGTAGCTTCAGCCAGCTAGAGAGAATATTGTAATAACATGTGAGTAGTAATGTCAGGAAATGTGTGCCTCCCTCTGAACAGCTTCCCTTAGGGCAGAAGTGCCCCTACAGAAGGCTGTTTTCACCAGGAGTTCCCTAAAGTCTCTCTTGATCCCATTTTCTCTCTCTCATCCCCAACTGTTCCCACCTAGTCTTGTGGTGTCACAGACTCCTCACATCACATTAACCTGGTAACTTTTGTTAAACACTCATCCCTGCCCCTCTTCCCAGACTTAGACATTCATGTGTAGTCACCTTGAGACACATCATTTACCCTATTATCCTGCATATTTTTCTAAGGCATATCTCTGATTAAGTTTTCCATTCTTCAGAACTTGTGAGAAGTGCTGAGTGATTGCAAAGGAGCCCAACCCAGCTCCTTAGCAGGCATTCAGGACCTTGTAAGATTTGTCACTTGTTCCCCTCCAGTCTCATTCACCTACCATGGCTCCTCCCCATCATTTCAGTTCCAGGCACTTTACTCAGGCCTCAGTGGAGGAACTACAGTTCTTCCTCTACCGGAGGTGTTGATTCCTTCATCTCCACCCAGACAAATGCCACTTACCTTTCAAATTTGGGTCCATTATCATTTTTGAAGCCTTCTTTCACCCTCTAGTTTTTTTTTTTATTTTCAAAAACAACTTTATTCATGACACGTATTAAAAGAAATTCCCACCCCCTGGAAATGAGTTAAAAAAATAAACAAAATCCACCTCCCACTTCCCTGTTCCCACTTTCTCCCATTCCCTCCAAATAAAAGCAAAAAAAAAAAAAAAAAGGCAAAGAAACAAAACAACAACAACAAAAAACTGAAAAAGAAAAAAGACCCCTAAGCCCCGCAAAACAAGCTAGTGCATTTCCCCAGGGGGAAGGGGAATTTACACTGGAGCCACTGGGAGTGGAATGCAGATCTTCTGGCTACAGAAACCTGCAAAGAAAGACACTCAAAACAGAAAAAGAAGACAGGGCTCTGTGGCTCACGCCTGTAATCCCAGCACTTTGGGAGGCCAACGTAGGCAAATCACCTGAAGTCAGGAGTTTGAGACCAGCCAGACCAACTTGCTGAAACCCCATCTCTACTTAAAAATACCAAAAATTAGACAGGCATGGTGACACGCACCTATAGTCCCAGCTACTGAGGAGGCTGAGGCAGGAGAATCACTTGAACCCAGGAGGTGGAGGTTGCAGTGAGCCGAGATGGAGCCCTGCACTCTGGCCTTGGTGACAGAGCGAGACTCTGTCTCAAAAAACGGAACAAAACAAAACAAAACAGAAAAGGAAACACAAAGGAAAACAAAATAGATCACCAGGCAATCTGGAGAGTCGGAGCTGGAAAAGAGGGATGCAGTGAGTGGTAGACCTGGCTTGACAGGAGCAGGCAGGATCACCCCCTAGTTTAAATGATCCCTTTTGCTGGTAATCTGAATTGAGACCCTGAGGCAAAGCTGGATCTTTGTCTTACTGCTGGACTAGGTTACTTGCTTAGTAACTTTATCCTTTGCCTTTTTTTAAAAAAAAAACTTTATTTAAAATATGTTTGGATTGGATGAATCCTTGGAAGCTGTCTCCAATTCTCTTTGGAGGAAAAACAATCAATAGTAAAGAAATAATCTTTCTTGGAGAGTTCTACCCTTAAGCCTTAGCTTGGTGACTCTACCCTGCTGCTTGTCCTATGTGCGCCATCGACTGCATCTCCCATCACCTTGTTCTCTTCCTGCTGCTTCTTATGGGCCTTGATTGACATGAGATGTAGCTGCTTGCCTAGTCAGTGGGTGGTAATCTTCTGGAATGAGCCTAACTACAGATGTGGGATTCTGATGTTTTCATCAGGCTCTTCTTCAGTGCCTGAGCTGTCCCAGGGAGTGAGTTTGCATTTATTCTGTGGTCCCGCTTGCACTACAATATTGTGTCCTACTCGACCAACTATGACCTGGTCTGAACTATAACATTAAGTGGAGCACAGCTAGGTTGTATATGAATATATTTCAGTCATTGAATACTTTACAAAGTAGAAGAAGCATGTTCATGTATAAGCACAAAAACTGATGCAATAATTGTTCACCACAAAATTTTTCCAGGATTTTAGATTCACAAACTCACTTACCCTTTTGTTCACAAAAGGTCTGAACAGGAACTAGGGAATACTGCCTCTGTTTCATGGAATCATTAGAGGCCTATTGTTTATTTCGGTCTTTCATTAGGCTCAGTGGCCAACACATATCCCTCTTATTTAAGAGGTGTAACAGCAATAGAAAAACATGTGAAGACTTCAGTTAGTTTAATTTCTGACTAAAGTTGATGTTTCTCCATGCTGTGAAAACTCTTGTGTTTTTTTTTAAAAAATACTCACTACTTTTGTTTTTTATTTCTTTTTTAGAGGCAGGGTCTTTCTCTGTCACCCAGGCTGGAGTGCAGTGGTGCATAGCTCACTGCAACCTCAAACTTCTGGGCATGAGCGATCCTCCTGCCTCAGCCTCCAGAGTAGCTAGGACTCTAGGCACATGCCACCATTAATGGCTAATATTTTTAGTTTTCTGTAGAGACAGCATCTCACTATATTGCCCAGGCTGGTCTCAAACTCCTGACCTCAAGTGATCCTTCTACCTTGGCCTGTCAAAGCACTGGGATTACAGGCATGAGTCGTTGAACCCAGCCAATACCCACCACTTTTTACCTCCTTACCTAACATACAAAGCATTGTTGCTTTCTCTTTCACACATCACTGCCCATTGCTGCAACTCTATAAACCCAGCCTTTTTTCCTCAACCTGAAAAAGGAAAACCCTTTAATTGCTTACCTCTTAAAAACAAAAACAATAACAAAAAATGATCCATACAGTGCACAGACCTTCTAGAGACTCCCTTGGGTAATGCTAATTTTATTTTGTTTGTTAATTGTTCACACATAAAGAGTAAGACCAAAAATTGTCAAATAGGATATGCTGTCACACTCCTAAATTTCCTTTAAGGTTGGGTGTGGTGGCCCACACCTGTAATCCCAGCACTTTGGGAGGCTGAGGCGGGTGGACCACTTGAGGTCAGGAGTTCCAGACCAGCCTGGCCAACATGGTGAAACCTCGTCTCTACTAAAATACAAAAATTAACTGGGCGTGCTGGCCTGTGCCTGTAGTTCCAGCTACTTGGGAGGCTGAGGCAGGAGAATTGTTTGAACCTGGGAGGTGGAGGTTGCAGTGAGCTGAGATCATGCCACTGCACTCTAGCCTAGGTGACAGAGCGAGACTCCGTCTCAAAAGAAAAAAAAAACTCTTAAAAGGAAAACTTCTCGCAGACATTAAGTCAGTTTAGATGGTTTAATTGATTACCTAGACTTACTAACTGGCAAAAATTAAAAGAATAAATACTTATGCTGATACTAAGTACATGGTTTTAGGTTAGTCTGACTTCAAAATACCTTGAAACCAAGAGGTTTTCTGACCTTGACAGAAACACCTATAACAATTGACAAATTGAAGAAGTCTTGGATGTTTTCAGATGCTGTTAACTTAATTGCTATAGTAAAAGTGGAGCATCATTCAAAGCACAAGGACCCAGAAGCTTGTGATAAAACCTTAGCTGACTACTAAACTAAATAAGCAGTTTTCACCGAGAAAATTAGCCCTGTAACCACTCAGAAAAGAGACTCTTCGGAGGAATTCAATGAAATTGTTATTAACTGTCAGAGATTGGCCTCATTTTGAAAACAAAGATTTTGGAAAAATCTTTGAAGGCTCATTGCACAAAAATAATATTGAAGATCTTAAGATGGCCAACCGGCAGCACCAAATCTATTAAAAATGGAATTCATTAGCCAGGCCTGGTGGCACGCACGTGTAGTACCAGCTAATCAGGAGGCTGAGGCAGGAGAATCGCTCGAACCTGGAGCGATTGCCGTGAGCCGAGATCGCCTGGTAACAGTGAGACTCCGTCTCAAAAAAAAAAAAAAAGGAATTCAGCAAAAATTCTTCATGGCATTATACAAAATAGGAGAGATAAGTTGATAAGTTGGCCACAATATTAAACTGATATTGGTGGGGTGATTTTAGGGGTATTGTCAAAGGTGTTTCTGAAACATGTCCTATCTGCTAACAACATGTTCCTGCATAACTTGTAAAGATGGGGCACAGACAGGAACCAAAGCCTTGATGGCCCTTTGAACACCTCCAGATGGACTTCATACAAACGTCCCCTCAAAGGGCTGATACATATGCCTGGTTATTGTTTATTTTCAGAATGCGTTTAAACTTTTCCTGTCAGAGAACCATGGTCCTGTATTTGTTTGCTAGGGCTGCCAGAATCTAGCATCACAAACTGGAGGGTGGGAGGGGGAAGTTTTAAAACTACCATCCTTGGCCAGGCGTGGTGGTGGACGCCTATAATCCCAGCTACTCCAGAGGCTGAGCCAGGAGAATTGCTTGGACTCAGGATGGGAGGTTGCAGTGAGCCCAGATCATGCCTCCGCATTCCCACCTGGGCGACAGAGTGAGACTCCATCTCAAAAAATAAAATAAAATAAAATAAAATAAAATAAAATAAAATAAAAATAAAACTACCATCCTTTAAGTGGCTCATGTCTCCTTGAGAAGGATGCTCAGAAGTGTTCAAAATGACGCAAACACAGATTATTCGAGAGAACTTGTTTAAACAACAGAGATCAATTGCCTCACAGTTCTGGAGCATGGAAGTCTGAAATCAAGGTGTTGGCAGGGTTAGTCCTTTCTGTTCTAGGCCCCTCTACCCTGGGCTTGTAGATGGCTGTCCTCTGCATTTCTTCACATCAATTTCCCTTTATGTGTGCCTGTCTTTGTGCCCAAATTTCCACTTTTTATAAGAATTAGGGACCACCCTAATGACCTCATTTTAACTAATTACCTCTACAAAGACCAGAACTCTAAATAAGGTCACATTCTCAGGTACTAGGATTAGGCTTCAACATATACATTTTGAAAGGATGCAATTCAACCCATAACAGGCCATTGCCAAAGCAAAAAATGAAATCTTGATCTCATTTTTCCAACCTGGGGAATTCCATCTTCTCTCTTTAGTGACAGGGAACTCAATTTTTACTGGGACTGTTATTAAGGAGCTCTGTAAAGTTCTGTCTTTTACCCAGAAACAGCACTGTTCTTATTGCCTACAGGCCTCATAAAGAGAAGAGAACTAATGCAATTCTAAAACTAAAACTAAAACTAGCAAAGCTCCAGAAACCCTACAACTTCCATGGCCTAAAGCAGGGGTGTCCAATCTTTTGGCTTCCCTGTGCCACACTGGAAGAAGAACTGCCTAGGGCCACATATAAAATACACTGACACCAACAATAGCTGATAAGTTAAAAAAAAATCACAAAAAAACTCATACTATTTTAAGAAAGTTTATGAATTTGTGTTAGACCTCTGTATTAGTCCGTTTTCATGCTGCTGATAAAGACATACCCAAGACTGGGCAATTTGCAAAAGAAAGAGGTTTAATGGCCTTACAGTTCCATGTGACTGGGGTGGCTTCACAATCATGGGGAAGGCAAGGAGGAGCAGTCATGTCTTACATGGATGACAGCAGGCAAAGAGAGAGCATGCGTGCAGGGAAATCCCCCTTATAAAACCATCAGATCTCGTGAGACATATTCACTGTCAAGAGAACAGCATGGGACAGACTGGCTCTCATGATTCAATTACCTCCCCCTGGGTCCCTCCCACAACATGTGGGAATTCAAGATGAGATCTGGGTGGGGACACAGTCAAACCACATTAGCTGCATTCAAAGCTGTCCTGGGCCACATGTAACCCACAGATCAGAGGCTGAACAAACTTGGCCTAAAGTGTTAGATTAGCTTTAATGTCTACAAGATCACCCCCATCTGGGACAGACACACAAGTTATCTAATGAATTAATAACAAGTCACCCTATGTATTTGGTAATTTCATCCTCAGTCTTAGAGTCTGTTTGATTGTAAGTAGACATGACCAATTAACGTAAGTGACCCATACCATAACTCCAGCTCTATTACCAAGCCTCTGTATGATCTGCAACCTGGAGGTTTAGTCTTCTGGAGAAGACACTAGAGAAAAACTGCTCTTGAACCTTGAAGGCGAGGACCTTATCAGGTACTGTTAACAATTGACACAGCAGTAAAACTCCAAGGTGTTGGTGCTTGAATTCATGTTTCCCAGTTCAAAGGGTATGCATAGTCTCATCCTGATTACTGGATATCCATTCTATCTGGAGACCTTAAACTTTGGATTCTTAGAAATCTTCCAGAAATTGGCTGGGTGTGGTGGCTCATGCTTGGAGGCCGAGGCAGGTGGATCATGAGGTCAGGAGTTCAAGACCAGCCTAGCCAGGATGATGAAACCCCATCTCTACTAAAAATACAAAAATTAGCCAGGCGTTGTGGCAGGCACCTGTAATCCCAGCTACTCGGGAGGCAGAGGCAGGGAATTGCTTGAACCCGGGAGGCAGAGGTTGCAGTGAGCCTAGATCTCACCACTGCACTCTAGCTTGGGTGACAGAGCAAGACTCTGTTTCAAAAAAAAAAAAAGAAAAAATTGTAACAATAATAAAAAAAAAATCCTCCAGAAATTGCTGGCTTCAGAGGGTGAGTAGCTCCCACCCAATATGACAGAACAAGATTAATTTTATGATTCTTCATCTCCCTTTTCAGTTCCTTTACTCTTCTACTAACTTTGCTTATTATTCTACTTAGACGTCTTCTAGAACAGTAATGCAATGATCCCTTATTCATCCTATTATTATTACTATTGTTATTATTTTGAGATGGGATCTTGCTGTGTCACCCAGGCTGAAGTGCAGTGATGCAATCATGGCTCATTGCAACCTTGACCTCCTGGGCTCAAGCAATCCTCCCGCCTCAGCCTCCTGAATAGATGGGACCACAGGTGTGTGCCATCACACCCAGCTAATTTTTAAAAAATTATTTGTAGAGATGGGGTCTCACTTTGTTGCCCAGGCTGCATCCTATTATTTTTGTCTCCTTATGGTCTCCCACCACTTAACTTTTTCCCATAACTATGGCTCTGAAGTTAACTGATTGCTACTTATGTCACCCCCACTCCTGCCTAATCCTGCTGACAAAAATGTAATAGCTCTTCCTTTAAAAACTTCAGGAGGTAGATTCCCTTTTACAGGTCTCTTCTGGTACTCGTTTCCCTCACAGCATTAATCCCAATTTTTAGTTTTGTAAAAATTGGATCTGACCTCACATCAACAAAATGCTTCTACTGAAGTCATTATAATCCTATCAGCAAGGTGTAGTCAATCAGGAGTGGACACTAACATTGGGAATATCTGGGTGCAATGATCAGTTTGTTCTCTTCAACCTTCTTTGCAGGAGCTGTTTAATTATACTAAAATTATACTAAAGGGACTTGTCTATCTCAGAAGCCACAAATTGGCTCACTTCTATTGCAGTAAATGATAGTTATACTCCAAATATAATCTGTGCTCCACTCAGGTCTTACTGCTTATATATCTCCTTATATACCTTTTTAATATAAGAAGACCTTATACCTCCTGCCACATACCACCTTATCCTGTGTTTTCAGGGTAATCATTAAAGGTTTAAAACTACCATCCTTTCTGTGACTGTGTCTCCCAGAGAACACCCAGAAGCCTCCAAACTGAGGCAAACACAGGTTATTGAAGAGAATTTCCAAGGGGATAATGGATTCCCTTTTTTTTTTTTTTTTTTTTTTTTTTTTTGAGACTGAGTCTCACTCTATCACCCGGTCTGGAGTGCAGTGGTGCGATCTCAACTCACTGCAACCTCTGCCTCCTGGGTTCAAGCGATTCTCCTGCCTCAGCCTCCCAAGTAGCTGGGATTACAGGCATGAGCCACCACACCTGGCTAATTTTTGTGTTTTTAGTAGAGACAGGGTTTCTCCATGTTGGCCAGGCTGATCTCGAACTTCTGACCTCAAGTGATCCACCCACTTTGGTCTACCAAAGGACTGGAATTACAGGCGTGAACCACCGCCCCTGACCTGGATTCCCTCTTTATGCTTGCACTGGAAACTGCAAATCCCATAGTGGGCGTAATACAACTAGAACGGTGGTCTGAAACTTGTCTCTAACACTAGTAAAAGTCATAAATGACACACTCCTGCTCTGAAAGCCCAAGAAACTACTCAGAATTCATTAACTAGAGTTGTCATGGGCAATCACATAGCCCTTACTTTCCTCTTCCAGCCAAGAGGAGTTTGTGTTGTAGCAAATATTACTCGTTTCACCTATGTAAGTACTACAGGGAAAGCAGAACTGTTTGTGAGTGTGCTAAAAGAAAAAGCCATCTGGTTGTCTCAAATAGACCTGGTTGCATTCTGGGATATATTTTCATTGCCTGGGTTTCATAATCTAGGTCCATAACTTCGAGACCTTTTACCGATTATTTTATTTTATTTTATTTTATTTTATTTTATTTTAAGGCGGACTCTCCCTCTGTTGCCTAGACTGGAGTGCAGTGGCGCCATCTCGGCTCACTGCAACCTTCACTTCCCGGGTTCAAGGGATTCTCCTACCTCAGTCTCTCTAATAGCTGGGATTACAGGAGCCCACCACCACGCCTGGCTAATTTATTATTATTATTATTATTTTTATGTTTAGTGGAGACAGGGTCTTGCCATGTTGGTCAGTCTTATCTCAAACTCCTGACCTCAAGTGATTGACCTGTCTCGGCCTCCCAAAGTGCTGGGATTACAGGTGTGAGCCACCATGCCTGGCCACAATATCCATTTCTGATAGCTGCTTTTCTTAATTACAATTAAGATTGCTGATACTATCTTCCCAGAGTCCTTTTATATTGAATTTTTACCATACAGCCATTTTCATATCAGGGAATGCAACAACTCATCCTGCAGCAAGCTGGAGGGACTAACCTCAGTCCAAGTACAGACTACATTCTCTAAACCAGCTCCTGATCAGCAATGGGGAAAATCTGGGTATCATGGAGTAACATCCTGCAGCCTGACTTTGTCTGCCTTTGACCAAAAGAAGCAGAAAGAAACAGCCCCTCACATCTGGGAACTAGTGAGATGTTCACAGCTAGGCCTCAGCATTGGTACAAGCTGGCCTGGCACTCAAAGCTAGACTCAAGTTATTCTCCTACTGGACATTAAGGATCTTACAAAATATCGGTGCCAGATAAGTTGACTCTAAGATCGTGATAAAGTAATACAAAACAAGGCCATTTCATAATTATGTCTAAGCACAGACAAGAACAAGATCACTGTGCAGACCACAAAATGCCAAACATTTCCTTCTCCTTGATAAGACGAGTGACTGCTGCTTCCTTTCCAATTACCGCTTCAGTCTTGCTCAGTTTTCCCTCCCTAGAGGTAGGACTTTCGGATATACCCAATGATAAACTTGTCCTCACTTTCTGACAGCACTAAATCTAAAGCAAACCCTTGCTGCTGCTGCTGCTGCTGCTTTTTTTTTTTTTTTTTTTCCGAGGCAGAGTCTCGTTCTGTTGCCCAGGCTGGAGTGCAGTGGCATCATCTCGGCTCACCACAACCTCTGCCTCCTGGGTTCAAGTGATTCTCCTGCCTCAGCCTCCTGAGTAGCTGGGACTACAGGCACGCACCACCATGTCTGGCTAATTTTTGTATTTTTAGTAGAGACATGGTTTCACCCTGTTGGCCAGGCTGGTCTCAAACTCCTCACCTTGTGATCCGCTGGCCTCAGCCTCCCAAAGTGCTGGAATTACAGGCATGAGCCACTGCACCCGGCCAGAACCCTTGCTTCTTTAAACCCTCCTGAATCACCCAACCAAAGCCCAAATCCTGTAATATGTCTTTTCTAACTTCCTCTTACTGAGGTGCCCCATGGTGTGTGTTTTGCCCTGTTGCAACAAGTAATAAGCCCAACTTGTTCAACTACAGGTGTGTTCCTGGTAGTCTTTGGCTAGAGGGCAGTGACACTAGAGAACTTTGATGGGTGCCAAGGGCTGCTAATCAGATTCATCTCCAAGACAGTGAAGGAAATGTTTCAGAAAGCTAGACCTCTTCAAGAGGACTAACTTAAGGCACCTTACAGTTTTCTAGCTGCCTTGAAGGGTGTGACCTACTTGGATGACCTTAGTCCACTGGCAGATAACAAGAGGAAGAAGTCTATTGTTGGGTTTGATAAGATTTGGAGGTCACTAAGGGAAGGATAATGTTATTTTTTGTTTGTTTGTTTGTTTTGTTTTGTTGAGACAGACTCTCGCTCTGTCACCCAGGCAGTGGCGTGACCTTGATTCACTGCAACCTCTGTCTTCTGGGTTAAAGTGATTCTCCTGCCTTAGCCTCCCAAGCAGCTGGGAATATAGGCGCCCACTACCATGCCCAGCTGTTTTGTTTTTTTTTTTTTTAATTTTTCGTAGAGACAGAGTTTCACTGTTTTGGCCAGGTTGGTCTCGAACTCCCGACCTCAGGTGATCCGCCTGCCTCAGCCTCCCAAAGTGATGGGACCGCGCCCAGCCAGGGAAGGTGAATGTTCTTATAGAAGTCTCAAAACTCAACTGAGTTATGTCTTCTAGTCAGACAAGCCTGCCTCTCTCTTCCCTCTGTCCCATGTGCCTTTGAAGTCTGGCCTACCCATATCTCCAGGGTTATCTGAGCAGGCCTCTGCCCTCCTGGAAGCCCTGCTACTCCTGTTTTGTGTCAAGGACTCCAGCCCTCCAGCCTTGGGGTTTCACTTGTGTTATGGGGCGAGGCTGTAGTGAATCAGAACTTCCTTGGGCCTCATGCCAACAGAACCAATCATCCTTGATATATCAGGATAAAAAGAACCTCGGAAGGTAATTTTTTCTCTCCTAGGATTCCAGAAAGGTGACTGAAGGAGAGGCAGTATGTTTCCATGATGAAGTGTGTAATAACACAGTGACCTGAATAATAATTTATACCTGGGATGGGATGCAAATGGAGAGAATTGTTCGAGGAAGGCTTTACAAAGGAAAAAGAGTATCGTGTTGAGTCACGAAGGATGAGGTGGTCAAGGGGTTGGGGGGCAAGCAAAAGGAGCAGCATTTGCAAAGAATTGCTTGAACCTGGGAGGTGGAGGTTGCAGTGAGCCAAGATGGTGCTATTGCACTCCAGTCTGGGTGACAGAGTGAGACTCAATCTTAAAAGAAGAAAGAAAGAAAGGAAGAAAGGAAGGGTGAAAGTCCAAAAGGGACCGGATCACAGAAGAGCTTTTCTTGCAGTGCCACAGGGTTTTAACTTTATAAGTGGTATCATCTGTCAAATAATTTTGACGGAAAGGCCACATGGTCAGATTTGCATTGCAGAGAAAGAAATCTACTCTGTTAACACAGATACATCTTCCTGCTTTTTCCTTTGTCCCCTTAGAGTCAATTTTTAGCATAGAAGCCTAAGTGATCTTTTTAAAACATGTCTTATCATGTTATTCTTTTGCTCAGAACTCTGGCTTTACTCAAATCTTGGTTTCTAGACATGATTTTCTTCTAAAAGGAACCAGAGTCCTTAGATAAATGGTGGATTCTAGGTATGAGGCAAGGAAAAATGCAAGATTCAACATGGAACATCTTGTGCAAGAGTGTAAGAAAGTGCTCAGAAAATCATAGGTATATATATGTCAAAAGGACACAAAAGCCAGTTTGAAAGGGCTCCCATTAAACAAATCGGGAACAAATTCAACATGAACATAATAATAGTAGTAGATTGTAACTCACTAATTAAAATAGAAATACGTGAGTCCATACTGATAAAAATGAATGAATGAATAAATATGAGAGAAGAAAAAACTCTCCCTTTCAGTAGAAAGCTGACTAATACATGTACAAAAATGGCGGAGTAGAAAACCACCATTTGACAACCATCAGGTAAAAAGTAACAATGAATACTAAAACAATTGGTTGAAGCTTTTTTTTTTTTTTTTGACACAGAGTCTCGCTGTCACCTAGGCTGAAGTGCAGTGGCGTGATCCTGACTCACTGCAGCCTTGACAACTCAGGTCAAGCAATCCTCCTACCTCGCCTCCCAAGTAGCTGGGCCACAGGTGTGTGCCACCACACCTGGTTAATTTTTTCTAGAAATGAGGTTTCATGATGTTGCTTAGGCTGGTTTCAAACTCCCGAGCTTAAGTGATCCACCCGTCTTAGCCTCCCAAAGTGCTGGAATTGTAGGTGTGAGCCACTGTGCCCAGCAGGTTGAAGTTTTGAGGAGGAACAGGATATTTACACAGGCTTAAAGCATTTCTCCACAAATCACTTATAAATTGCAAATGGGAAAATAACTTTACAGTGGAGACATGTGGTCAACATTACCTTAACCAAGTAATCAAAGTTAATATCCTCAATGATGGGACAAAGTGACATCGTGCAGGTGCCGATGTGATGCACTGAGAATGATGGAACATCACTTCTGTGCTGCCAAAAAAGTATAACCTGAGTGACGAGGAAAGCTTAGACAAACCCAAATTGAGGGATATTCTATAAAATAGCCAGCCTGTATGCTTCAAAAATGTCAATGTTATTTAAGTCAAAGAAAGGCTTAGGAACATTTCTAGATTAAAGGAGACTGAAAAACTGTGACAACTAAAAGCAGGATCTACATTAGATTCTGGATCAGAGGGAAACATGCAATAAAGGACATTAGTGAGACAGCTGTCTAAATATGAATGTGGACTGTATATGAAGTAGTAATGCATTAATGTAAATTTCCTTATTTTGTTAGTTGTTACGTAAGAAACTACTCTTGTTCTCAGGAAAATGCCTGCTGAAGTATTTGGAATGAAGGGACAGGATGTCTCCAATTTACACTCAAATGCTTCAAAAATATATGTAAGGAGAAATAAGGCAAATGTGGCAAAATGTTAACAATTTGCAGAATCTGGATGAAGGATAAATGAGAATTCTTTGTACTATTCTTACACCACTTCTGTAAGTTTGATGCTATTTCAAAATAAGTTTTTTAAAACCCTGCAATGGCTCCCTGTTCTCCAGAGTAAAACCAAAGTTCTTAAAACAGCCTGCAAGCCCCTGTGTTATTTGGCTTTTTATCACCTCTCTCACCTCTTCACTCTGCTTCTGGCACATTGACCTCAATACTGCCCTTAGAAAGGCTCCAAGCACCCTGCAGAGTTCAGGTTATATCCTCCCGCCCAGAACACTTTCTTCAACTATCCCCGTGGCTTATTCCCTCATTTCCTTCAGGTCTTTGTTCAAACGTCACTTTTCAGTGAGGACATCACAGATCACCCTATTTAAAATTACATTCCCGGCTGGATGCAGTGGCTCATGCCTGTAATCCCAGCACCTTGGGAGGATGAGGCGGGTAGATCACCTGAGGTCAGGAGTTCAAGACCAGCCAGGCCAACATGGTGAAACCCCGTCTCTATTAAAAAATACAAAAATTAGCCAGGTGTAGTGGTGCATGCCTGTAATCCCAGCTACTCGGGAGGCTGAGGCAGGAAAATCACTTGAACCCGGGAGGCAGAGGTTGCAATGAGCTGAGATTATGCCGCTGCACTCCAGCTTGGGCCATAGAGCGAAAATAAAAATAAAAATGCATTCCCCACCCTCCTTCCAGAAATCCCTATACCCCTTTCCCACTTTGCTTTCCTCTATGGCTTTTTTTCACCTTCTAATATGTTATATGCTTTATCTATTTTTTTTTGTTTGTTTATTGTCTGTCTACATCCAGTAGAACATAACTTCTAAAAATTGGTTAATTAGTTTTAATTTTATGAACCAAAACTAAATAGAAACACAAAACAAACAAAAACCCCAAAACTGTTAGAGACTTTACATTTTTTTTTTTTGGCCTGTCGAATATTTACTCCACTGACATTATCTACAGAAGCACTTGGCCAGTTTGTACACAGTGATTCCTTATGCACACTGAAATGGTCTCTGCAAAAATGACATTATATGCAAATCTGTACACCCATCCTCCCGAAAATTCTCCAGCTCCCACAGGAAGTTATCAACTCAAAGCAGGATACTTGAGTTTTCATGTCTTTAGTTGCCTTATCATGATCCCAAATATACATTTCAGGGTTTGTTTTAGTTTTTAAAGACACTTTCCTTGAATATGTGCACTATGGTTAAAATTAAAAAACAAAAGTAATAAAATAAAATGATCGCTGGAAGGAGCTGACCCTCCCCACCCATGTGGGAGACTTCATCTGGCTGCGGCACAGCGAGGACTGTGTGTGTCCCTGGACAGGCGTCCGGCATTGGTGTGGCCCCCGGTGGCGCACCTCTTCAGTGGAGTCAGCGAAGGCTCTTGTTGACTTTTAAAAAGGAGGAGGATGAAGAAGAAAAAAAGGAAAAACAAAACCCCAAATGCCAAAGGAATTTCAGTGGGATGAAGTTTCTCCACCACTTAGAGAATATCTGTGGAGCTGCTGCACAAGCTGGGCCACCATGGTGTCGGAGATGCCGGCACACGCCTCCTCCGCCAGGTAGGTGACCCCTCGCAGCTCTTCAGTGGACCCCAAGTTCCCTCCGCACGCCTGGCTCTTCTTTTTCGACTCTGCAAACAGAGGAGAAATAATTGTAGATAAACACTGAGAGAAAGTCCTCTTTGGGATGTCTTTCATCTTATTTCTGTCTACGTCCGATGGCTGCAGAGCTCCATTCTCAAGCTTCTTGGGATATTTTTCTCAGATTGTGAAGATCCAGTCCCCAGAATCGCTGCCCCCCTGAGGCTTGGCCATCTGTTTCCGAGTTGGAATCCTTAGAGCTGGAGTCTTCGTGGCTCTGCTCTGCCTTCCATCTCTTATACCTGTCGATGAGCTCAGTCAAGTAGGAAGTTTTCTTTGCATTGCGTAGTATAAACTTGTGCTTAAATAACTCCTTAGCAGTGGATCTAAAGCTCCGCTCCTTATTCAAACAGGCCTCCACAAACTCCTTGAGGGGTTTACTGTAGTTTTCTTCCAACATTGGTAGGTTGTTCTTTGGAATGAGGAATAAAACTTTCGTGGGATGCAGCTTGGAATGAGGTGGTTCCCCTTTTGCAAGTTAAATAGCTGTTATGACCAAGGACCAGATGTCTGCCTTTGAGTCGTAGGCCGACTATTTGATGACCTCGGATGCCATCTAGAACCAGGTGCCCACGAAGGTGTTCCTTTTGATCTGGGTGTCTGTTAGCTGGCCGGCCATGCCAAAGTCCGCCAGCTTCACCTCGCAGTGCTCAGACAGCAGGACGCTGGCCGATTTAATGTCTCTATGGATTTTCTTCTCCCAATGGAGGTAATCAAGTCCTTTCAGTATTTATCTTAATATAGTAGCGATCTGGGTTTCATCTAACGGGCCAGGTTCTAACAGATCTAGTGCGGAGCCTCTATCAGGATGTTCCATTATTATCCATACTTTTGTATCCTTCATACATCCGTCATGTATCCATAATATTTGGTTACGTATGGACTGTCACACTGACTCAACACTGTGATTTATTGTTGAATGTCCTCTCTCTCATCTTCAGCTTCTTTCGGATTAATGATGTTTATGGCAACCACTTTCTGAGTCCGACTGTCAATGCCTTTGAACACCTCGCCAAAGGAGCCTTTCCCAATGTTCTCTAGTTTTGCAAAAAGGCTTTCTGGATCTGCCTTTAACTTCTGTGTGCCGGGCAGGCCCGACTGCACAGGGAGTGAGCCGTGGCGCTCAGGATGACCACTTCCTGGACAGGACGGCTGGGTCACGGATCCGCGAGAGCCGCGAGGCCCGCGGGCCGCGCACAGCCCTGGGGCGGCCGGGCCGGCTGGAGTCAAAGGCCACCCCGGGCTCAGCTGTGGGCGGGCGGCTGCGTCTCCCCGCACCACGCCGGGGAGGGGCTGCAGGGGGCGCAGGGCCTCGAGCAAACTGCCGCCGCCAGTGCAGCTGCTGCTGGGCTGGAGCTGCTAGGCCTGGGCCCGCCTAGAGCCTTTTCTAACTCCCCCAGGTGCAACATTAAATGCAGAATCTTTGCCTACTGGGCTCATATCTATTAATCTGACCTGTTCCAACCTTAAAACAGAAACTTTTTGAGGGGAGATAGAGTTATCTGTTTTGTTCGCTGCTGAATCCCTAGCATCTCAGAATGTTGCCTGTACACAGTGGGCACTCAAATGATTGCGGACTGTATGGATACTGTTTTGCTTGAAATATAAGTTGCAGAAGAATAGGTAATAATAGCTAATACTTAATAAAGCATTTATTATGTACCGGGTAGTGTTTTAAGTGCTTTACATATATTATCTCATTGATTTTATACAAATAATAGAGGTGGATATCATCATCACCATTAACTCCTCCTCCTCCTCCTCATCATCATCATTTCCATGTTGCAGATGAGGAAGCTGAGGCAGTGAGACATTAGGAAAACCAAGTAGTCTGGCTTCAGAGTCTGTTTTATTAGCTACTGTGGTGTCCTGTCTCTCTTGTGATATGACCCCTTTTATAGTATGTTTAAAAGCCTGAGCCCGCTGCAGTGGCTCACATCTGTTATTCTGGCACTTTGGGAGGCCAAGGTGAGAGGGTTGCTTGAGGCCAGGAATTTGAGACCATATGGGCAATATAGCAAGATGCTATCTCTACAAAACATACAAACATTATCCAGGCGTGGTGGTGGATGCCTATGGTCCCAGCTACTCTGGAGGCTGAGGTGGGGGGATTGCTTGAGCCTGGGAGGTAGAGGCTGCAGTGAACCTTGATTGTGCCAATGTATTCCAGCATGGGCAACAGCCAGACCCTTTCTCGAAGGAAAGACAGAAGAAAGAAAGAAAGAAAGAAAGAAAGAAAGAAAGAAAGAAAGAAAGAAAGAAAGAAAGAAAGAAAGAAAGAAAGACAGGCAGGCAAATTTATGTGATGTTTAAAAACATGTAGTATCACTATGCAAAATAATACTACGCACTGTTAAGGAATGCCCACATATGTAGTGAAAGTATAAAGGAATGCATGGGAATGACAATGAGCAGGTAATCATTCGTAGTTGGGTGGTAGTTTTTAAGTTGGCAATCAAATATAATTAAAATTGTCCTTCAAAATCTCTTAAGGAGTTGTCAGCACAGATGATTTTTCCTCCAGCATTGGACCCTTTTGCTGTTTCTACGGTTAAGCTCCAAATTCAATAGCTGGCTTGCTATTCCCCACCAATTGGCCTGGTGGGATGCTCATACCAGGAAAGGGAGAGGGAATGAAGACAGCTTGGACCTTCAACAGATTAAGGGTCTTTTAGTGTTAGAAACAGGGACAGAGCTGCAACAAGTCAATCAGCTCAGCCCTCTCTGTGGGAGGACAAGTAAATCAGCAGAGCCATATGGCTACCTAGGCCTTTGAGTTTCCAGGCATGGATGGCTCATAACATCCCGTGATAGCCTTTTCTGGCGCTTATCAATTCCTATTGTCAATAATGACTTATTTATATCTAACTTACATCTCCCACTGCGATTTCAGTCAATTTCCTACTTCTCTGTAGATATGGAGAGCAGATGGTCAACATTCTCCTTATAACCTTCCAGGGAATGAAAGATACCCATTGAAGCCTTCCCAGGTGACAAATGTTTTCCTGACAAAAGAGTCCCAATTTAATTTTCTAGTCAGTTATTTCATTTGTGCTATGTTGGATTTTTAATAAAACATACAGTGCTTTTCTTTGAAAAAAATAACACATGCAGATGATTATAATTCTTACAGTACAAAAGCCTGTTCAGTGAAAACTGAGGTTCCCTCCCACCCAAAACCCCTCAGTTTCCCTCTCTAGAAGCAGCTAGTCTTACCAGGATCCTTTCCCAGAGATATTTGATGACATCTCTAAGTATATGTGAATAACTCTCCTCTAAATTATTTTCTTCATTTCAGCAAACATTAATTAAGCACCTACTATGTGTCAGGCACCGTACTAACTCCTGGGTCAGGGGACAGAAAGAACAAGATGTGTTTCCCTGTCCTCAGGAAGTTTACACTTTAGTAGGGGAGAAAGGTAGAGTTTATGAAGTATTGATTGAGCACCCTCTATGTGCCAGACAGCATGTGAACCACTGGAGAACATGGAGTTCTTGCCTTACCAGAGCTTAGTGTTGTGAGGGAGACAGATCAATGAGCAGGCATGGTGTGAAATATGAACACATGCCAGGGAAGTGTCAATATGTTTCTTGGTAATGGCTCTACATCTTCTTGTAGGCTGTGTGACCCCACGTTGGGGATGGGTCACAAAACCTAAGCCTTGTGCCTACTGGAAGGAGAAGTGGTAGAGTCCTAGATAGGAGCAGTGGTGCTGGAACCTGGTGCTAGGCGCTGGCCCAAGCACTTTACATACGGTGTGTTATGTAATATTCACAGCAATATGAAGTGAGTTCCATGATCAGTATTTTACAAATGAAGACACTGGGGGCTCCAGAGATGTTAGGGAACTGGCTACAAGTCACACAGGTGGGACTCAAACTCAAGCCTGTCTTTCCACAAAGCCTGGGTTCTTATTCACTACACTGATCACAGTTTGTGGGTTTTGGGGTGAATCATGGATGATTCCAATACACCTCCTCCTTCTCTGTTCCCCTGTGAAGAATCCTGGCCTTAAGCTGGGTCGACTCAGCCTCCTATGAGACTGAATTTTCCATTGAAGATATGAGATGAAGAGGAAAATGCACTGGTTTGGTAGTCAAAACACCTTGGTTCTAGCTACTGCTTTACCTTTCACAAGCTCTATGACTTTGGACGAGTCATTCTACCCTTGGAACCTCAGGGGCCTCACCTGTGAAGTTCAGAGGCTGACAGGGATCATCTCTGAATCCTCCATGGGATTTGATGGTATTTCTGTCACCCCTAAGGGGCTGTAATGACACCTTCTGGGACAAAAACCACATCCCCTTCTTGAGATGAACATAAAGCCAGTTCAGTAAATCTATTTACTTTCGAGGTGACTTGAAGAATGAATGTCCGGTGCGGGTAAATAGCTGGCTTCACCTTACTGATGGAGTAAGATGTGAACAAGTTCATGCCTCCTTGGCCTCTGCTTTCTGCTCATAGTTCTGAACACTACCCCTCCTCCTCCCCACTTTCTCAATAAAGTGAAATGAGCCTTAGTCAAGTAAGCAAGTACCGTTTTAATATATCCAATTTAATTAAAGCAATAATCAACTAGGAACTGAAGATAATCCTTAGTGAAAACTGGGTCAGAGCCCTCAAATTAATGGGTTATTGCAGGGTTGTAATAACCTGAGAACTTTGCCCATGCTGATTTTATGCTCAGGAGAGCAGCCCCATGACGTGCTACAAGCCACAAAAAGAGGATCTACCTGGATCAATAAGCCCCATAAAGCTAAGAGCAGAGAGGCTGGTTTGATGCAGAAAAGAAGGTGACTGAGGCATGGACAGCAGAAAATGAGTCTCCTGTTTTGTGCTTCTTTCATTTCACATCAAACCTAGGAATTTAGAAGCAAGATCTGGTCATTTGGGGTTGGGAAGTTAAAAGAGTCCAGTTCTCAGGTAAGTGTCTCTCTCGCTCCCTTCCTCCTTCCCTCCCTCTTTCCTTTCCTTCCTTCTTTCTCTCTTCCCCCCACTTCTTTCCCTTAAATTTTTCTGAACCACAAAATTAAGAAATATGCATCATAAAATAACCAAATTGCTTGAAATTGTGTGAGGTATAAAATTCAGGTCTTTAATCCTCAACCTTTCTTTCTCTTTTCCTCTTTCTTTACTTTTCCTCCTTCCTTCCTTTTATGTTTTTTCAAAATTATGAAAGTAACGTATGCTCATTGTAAAAACAAACAGTACACAATCATAGGAAGTATAAAGGAAACATTTAATTCCCATTTTTCCTTCCTGTCTCTTTCCTCCCCTTCCTATCTTCCTTACCTTCCTCTCTCTTGCTTTCTTCCTTTCTCCTGTCCTTTGATTTTTAAAATTATGTAACTAATTTATAATCTTTGTAAAATAACCAAACAGTACAGAACAGTATGGAAAAATTATCAAGCCCCACCCCCTTTCTTCAACCCACATTTTCATGCCTTATATATAGACTTACCTTATTCCTTTTTTTTTGGAGACAGTCTTGCTCTGTCACCTCGGCTGGAGTGCAGTGGCGTGAACACGGCTCAATGCATCGTCTGTCTTCCAGGTTCAAGTGATTCTCGTACCTCAGCCTCTCAAGTAGCTGGAATTATAGGCATGTGCCACCATGCCCGACTAATTTTGTATTTTTAGTAGAGACAGGGTTTCACCATGTTGCCCAGGCTGGTTTCGAACTCCTGGTCTCAAGTGACCCGGCCGCCTGGGCCTTCGAAAGTGCTGTGGTTACAGGCATGAGCCACCATGCCCGGCCTTTATTCCTTTTAATGGTTGCATAGTATTCTGTTGTGTAAATGTCCCATGATTTATTTATTGGGCACCAGGTAAGTTTCTGAAACATACCTTGAAGTTGTTATAAAAGTTTAGAGGAAATGTAAGAAAAATATAAATTGGATTATTTGCTGCTGAAAATTCCATTTTATAGATAGCAATCATATCCATTTCTATAGCACTTTATGCTTTGAAAATTGCCTTCGGAGCATAGTCTCATTTGATCCTCTTCGAGAGCAGCTCTGGGAAATAGGCAGATTATTATCTCCATTTTTACAGATAAGGAAACTGAGGCCCAGGGAAATTAAGGAAGAGAAATATGTATGGCCTCACAGCCAGTTACTGAATCTCAGCCTAGTCCTCTTATAGCACTATAAATTTAAGCTGCATTTCATTTTGCAAGTCATAAAAGATTTAGACACCCCCTTACTTCTAAGTTCATAGTTTAGAAAACCCATCCAACTCATACAAATTCCCTTATTATTCTAATGAGAATGGCAGTAGAATCCTTGGTAAATATGAAGAGCCTGATTAATGGCTGGTGTTCATAGCAAGCCCAAGATTCATTTGACTTCCTAATTGGCTTCTGTTACATTAAATGTAAAGTGGGTCTATTCACTCTAAATCCCACTTGGAGGTAGAAAGAAATACAATATGTTGCATTATCCTATAGAAAAGGAAGTGTTCAAATCAGTAGTAAATCATTCAGAAGCATATTTTATTTAAAATCATAAATGCCCATCAGCACCCTACCGCCAATTTTCTGTAACATGTTTCAGTAGGATTTGCAGTTTTAACACCGTTTTGTTTGGAGAAAAGGGGGTTTTCAGTGCATTTTCCACATAAGACACTATAGTTACAATTAATTAATGAGAGAAGCTGGGTGAATGTAATGAAATGGTGATTAGATTTCTCTAAACGGATCTGCTTTAAAAATACAAATGATTTGATGAGTTACTTTTGTCAACAAGGTCTTCTTGCATAACAGTCCTTCAAGAAATTTAGGATCATTACAACTACAAGTAGTTGAATTGAAGTTTGTGCATTAGGGTTGAAAGTATCACACTTTGGTTTTTTGTTTGTTTGTTTGTTTGTTTTTGAGACAGAGTTTTGCGTTTGTTGCCCAGGCTGGAGTGCAGTGGTGCAATCTTGGCTCACTGCAACCTCCGCCTCCCGGGTCCAAGCAATTCTCCTGCCTCAGCCTCCCGAGTAGCTGGGATTACAGGTGTCCGCCACTATGCCCAGCTAATTATTGTTTGTTTTTTTGTATTTTTAGTAGAGATGGTGTTTCACCATGTTGGCCAGGCTGGTCGCAAACTCCTGACTTCAGGTGATCCACCCGCTTCAGCCTCCCAAAGTGCTGGGATTACAGGTGTGAGTCACCACTCCTGGCCTCACATTTTGTAATTATGCATTTAATGTCTCTCCTCCCCACAGGGCTAACTGTCCTATGATGGCAGATATCTGTGTCTTGTCTTCTCAGCACTGTATTCCCAGGGAGCAACACAGTGTCCGGCACACAGAAGGGATTCAATAAAATTTGTTGAGCTAGTATATAGATAAATCCATCAGTGAGGTTTCAGCCAGGCTGGGTATCTCAGGTAAATGCCTATCATGTGGTTGGCTGACATGACTTTAAGCAATAGGAAAAAACCTTAGGTGGAATGCAAAGGAGAATTGTGGTCACATACACTTAGAAATTGTCTTTTCTGAATCTGAGCTGGGCATATTTTTGACTTTTTAAACACAGACTTAGACAATGAAAGAGCGCATCATATATCAGAAGCTTTATGGATTGATTCTCATGTCGAGTTTTATCTTTCTCTCAGGTAAGAAAACATATTCTTATTATCTCTTTCAATGTCTCATGTATAGTAGGTTATAGAAATAAACCATTTGAAAAATACTACCAGTGGAGATTTGCTGGGCTGCCTCTTAATGGTCACCTTTCGGTCAGTATGGCTACAGAAGAAGCTGAAGTGTCAGTAAGTGAATTCATTCATTCAGTATTCTGTACTACTGGTAGAGAACTGGCCTCAAGCAGGCAGTAACTTGGACTACTGCCTTTGACATTTCTTAAAGCAACTCTGAAATGCCATTTGGCAGCTAATGCACACGTAACAGAAGATTTGGGTTTTCTTTTGGGCTGTTTCCTCTCCTCCATAATGCTTTATTTAAAGCTGTCTGAAGCATTGTGATACCATCTTTCTATCTCCATTATATGCACATGGCAAGAATCATAGAATACAGATGGGGAAACTGAGGCATGCAAACAGCTGGTAACAGATTCATAAAGCAATGGGCATATATTCTGGAAGCACCCAGACCTTCCCTAGACTCTATGACAGGAATGAATATAATTTATCTCTATTTTGCAGTAGATAATTAAGACAATTCCCTCAAGTAGCTGATAATTTAGAGACTTCAGGAGAAGGTCTTGGTAAACTGAAATCTTGTCCATATTAAGTAAATTCGGTTGATAACTTTGCTCATTTAGCACATAAGTACTTAGCTAAAATGTCATAAATGCCAGTGAGTGACAATGCCTGATGAAATTGACCTGGGGTTTAATTTGAATGGTCCTCAGGTGTAAGAGCTAATCTGCAAAAATACCAAATCATCATCGCCATCAAGAGCAAACACTGGCTTCTTGCTGCATGCTGAGCCTGATGGGGAACCATGTTTCTTATAATAGAGATTGAAATGGGGCCTACGGGGTACAGTGGCAACTTTGTCATCTGGCCTGACCTACCTGCTAAGAAGTTGATTTATTTTTCCTCTGCCTGTTTCCTCAAGGGCAAGAAACTGTATTTTCCCAATTTCTTTATCCAAAGCATCCAACACAGGCCTTGACATAGTTTAGGCACTTGGTTCATATGTGCTGATTTAATGAATTCATGCAATTTTAAATGATGAAAACTTTCAACACCTGTATGGTGGTGGGGTATATGACACAAACTCCATTGGGTTTTTGTGAAGGGCTACAGGGCATGGTATAGAGCAATCTAGAATAGTGGAATATAGGAATCTAGTGCAGTCATGGAATAAAAAGTGAAGAGTGTGTGGTACTGAAAAGTTTGCATGGGTTTGCGAGGAATATCACTGGTCAATGAAAATTATTATTATTATTATTGTTACTTTGAGACAAAGCCTCGCTTTGTTGCCCAGGCTGGAATGCAGTGACACGATCTTGGCTCACTGCAACTTCTGCCTCCCAGATTCAAGCAATTCTCCTGCCTCACCCTCCTGAGTAGCTGAGATTACAGGCATCTGCCACCATGCCCGGCTAATTTTTGCAATGGTCAGTGAAACTTATGATAGATGTGCAGGTCCTCAACCTGAAGAGGTCAATTTAAAGCAGTCACGAGGTTTTCCAGACTGTTTAAGTCTCAAATTCATGAGTCCAACAAGTTTTTTTTTGTAGGTTCTCAAACACTCAATTATAATTGTTCTTTGATTACCAAGAAATTCATTACTTTCTTCTTGGAAAAAAAAAAACCAAAAAACACCTGTCCTTGGAAACAACAGCATAACTAAGGTTCAGTTCCCTTCAGGCTCCAGATGAGTCACCAGCCTCCCAACTGTGAGGGTCATTATTGGGGAGAGATTAAGGCCAGATTAAGCAGAGGGTGACTCAGAGATGCTCTAACTGGGAGGAGCCAGAGTGTGGAGCAAAACTGTCTCCATAGAAGAATATCAAGGGTTGAGAAGGAGAAACCAAATCTGTATTAAGGTCTATGGGGTGAGAGCAGAGCCAGAAAGAAGAGATGAAGACTGAGGTCAAGAGCTGAATAGTTGCAGAATGGAGCAGGAGATAAAAAATAAGGCATAAATGAGAGAAGAGGGCCTAGGACTTAGGCTGTACAAGGGACTCAGTTTCCTAGTGCTCTGTCTTAGTCTGCTCAGGTTGCCAAAACAAAATATCATAGATTGGATGGTTTAAACCATGGGCATTTATTTCTCATGGTTCTGGAAGCTGAGGGTTCAAGATCAAGGTGCCAGATGATTCAATTCTTGGTGAGGGCCCTCTTCCTGGTTTGTAGACAGCTGCCTTCTCTCTGTGTCCTCACAAGGCTGAGACAGAGAGAGAGCTCTGCTTTCTTCCTCTTCTATAATGGCACTAATCCCATCATAGGGGCTCCACCTTCATGCCCTCATGTAAACCTAATTACTTTCCAAAGGCCACACCTCCAAATACCAACACATTAGAGGTTGGGGCTTCAGCATAGGATTTAAGGGGAGGGGGAAACAAACATTCAGTCCATAACATGATTTTCCTCTTAATGGTGCTGGCTATTGGCTATGTAATGGGTATGGATAGGTTTGGGTTGAAGACATAGGGCTATAGTAGTTGTCCTAAGGTCTTGCTCATACCATGTATACACACACACACACACACACACACATAGGCACACACACACACACACACTCACATCTCAAGTGGAGTAGGACAGGCTTTGCTGGCTGAAAGAGTGTAACATGTGTTCTGGAGCATTCTTGAGTTGGGAGACTGGGGTTTTGTGACATTCTTGAGGTGGGAGGCTGGGTTTTTGAGGCACCTAGCCTCTAGAGTCAGTAACTTTTTCTCCTATATTGGATAGTCAATTAGTCAATCTGGGCTGGAATGAACTTTCCTGAGTTGTCACATATGCAGAGACAACCTGACCAGGAATCCTTTTGACACAGGATAGCCCCAGAGCCATGTCAGAAAATCAGTCTTTATGCTATAGAGACAAACTAGGTTGGGGGAGTCAGGACACAGTAGGAGTGTAGAGGTAAAGAAGTTCTTCTGAAAGGTGTTTGTGTAGCCAGGGTTCAGAAAAAGCCTTATCTTTTTTTTTTTTAAATTTTATTTTTTAAATTTTAAATAGACACAGGATCTCGCTATGTTGCCCGGACTGGTCTTGAACTCCTGAGCTCAAGTGATCCTCCCACTTCAGCCTCCCAAAGTGCTGGGATTACAGGCGTGTGCCACCCTGCCTCGTCTATCTTTTCTTGAGAAACTGATTCCAAGAGAAAGGAGAAGTGGAGGATAAACTTTGAGTAGAAACTCTAAATTTCTGTATGAATTCAAGAGTTGAGTTGTCCAATATGGTAATTACTTGCAACATGTGGCTAGGTTTTAATTAATTAAAATTAAGCTAAATTAAAAATTCAGTTCTTAGGAACACAAGCCAGATTTTAAGTGCTCAATAGCTACAAGTGGCTGGTTGCTACCATATTAGGCAGTGCAGATACAGAATATTTCCGTATCACAGAAAGTTTTATTAGACAGCACTGTTCTAGAAGGTTGTAGAGACTGGCATTTGAGAAAAAACATTTGTTTTAAACAGCTTTATTGGGCTGGGTGTGGTGCCTGTAATCCCAGCATTTTGGGAAGCCAAGGCAGGTGGATCACTTGAGCTCAGGAGTTTGAGACAGCCTTGGCAATATGGCAAAACTCCGTCTCTACTAAAAATACAAAAATGAGCCGGGCGTGGTGGCATGCACCTGTAATCCCAGTTACTCGGGAGACTGAGGCACAAGAATTGTTTGAACCCAGGAGGTGGAGGTTGCAGTGAGTCAAGATCGCGTCATTGCACTCCAGCCTGGGCAACGGGAGTGAAACCCTGTCCCCAAAACAAAACAAAACAAAACAAAACAAAACAAAATAAAATAAACCCGTTTATTGAAATATAATTTACATACCATACAATTCACCCATTAAAAGTATACAATTCAATGGTTTTCCGTATATTTACAGTGGTGCAACCACCACTACTATCTAATTCCAGAACATTTTTATAATCCCCAAAAGAAATACCATACTCTCCGTTCCTCCCACAGCACTCCAGGCCTTGGCAATCAGTAATCTCTTTTCTGCCTCTATGAATTTGCCTATTCTGGACATTTCAAATAAATGGAATCATACAATATGCAGCCTTTTGTGACTGGCTTCTTCCACTTTACACAATGTTTTCAAGGTTCATCCATGTGGAGCATGCATCAGCAGTTCATTTATTTTTATTGCTGAACAATATTCAATGGTATGGATATACCTCATATTTTTTTCCATTCACCAGTTAATGGACATTTGAGTTGTTTCTACATTTTGACTATTATGAATAATGCTGTATGAACATTTGTGTGCAAGTTTTGTGTGGACATATGCTTTCATTTCTTTTGTGAATATACCTAGGAGTGGAATTGCAGAGTCATATATAACTTTATGATTAACATTTTGAGGAGCTTGCAGACCATTTTCCAAAGAGGCTGCATCATTTTACATCCCCACTAGCAGTGTATGAAGGTTCTGATTTCTCCACATCCTTGTCAACACTTGCTATTGTCTGTCTTTTTGATCATAGCCATCCTATTGGAAATGAAGTGATACTCCACTGTGGTTTTGATGTGCATTTCCCTATGACTATTAAGCATTTTTTCATGTGTAAAAACAGATATTTTGTCTAACAATACTCAAAGCATTTCACCTGGGAAATTATGCCTTCTGGACTCTGAAGCATACGTTCTTTCTTTTTTATTTTTTCAGATACATATTTCCTTGAGTTGGCACAGGCATAGCACATTTGTCCAGCATAGGACAGATGAAAAAGGCTCATATGATAGCCTGTTTGAGTTTGAGCATGTCATGTAGGAGGGTGACTGACCACCATACTCTGTCTCAGGCTAGCAAGTTTTACAGATTTCCTTCATCAACAGTAAAAATATTGATAGGGAATTGCATAGGCTGAAAAGTAGGTCTGAAATACTGTTTTCCCCATGTTGTTCATCGCCCAGAGGTGGATGGGCTTCTAGGATCCTTGGCTTGGATTTTTGTTACCTAGGTACTTTTGAGTTGGTCTATCAAGGTAGGGCTTATGGGAGCTGTTAGCATCACAACATAGAGACCTCAGTAGAGGGCCCTGTAATTCCACTGCCAGGTAATAATCAGCAGTCTTTCCTCTTCTGGAAATGGCTCCTCTGCACACAGCTTTATGCAAACTTAGGTGCCGTCTTTCGTTCTTCCCTTTCTCTCACCCTCCACATCTAATCCATTGAGTCTTGTTCATGCCACCTCAAAAATACGTCCCAAATCTGACTGCTTTCTTTTCTTTTCTTCTCTCTCTTTTTAAACCATTTTAACTGCCTCCGCCATGGGCTGAGCCACCATCATTTTCTGTTGGCTGACTTCAGTAGCCTCCTAATGGTCTCCCTGCTTTCACTCTTGCTCTACTACAGTCTATTCTCCACACAGCAGCCAGAGTGATCCTTTAATATATCAAGTCAGATCATACCACTGTTTTACTCAAAACTTGCCAATAAGTTCCTATCAAAATTAGAATATAATTCAAACTTTTTAATGAGACCTAAAAAGCACTACATGATCTGATCTCCCACTGCCTCTTGCACTTCACTTACTACCATGCTTCCTCTTTCTCCCTCTGCTCCAGACACACTGGCTTCCTACTATTCCATAAACACACCAAGCACAGTCCCACCAAAAGGCCTTTGCACATACTGTTACCCATGTCTGGGTCACTCTTATTCCACATTTATGTATCCTGTCTCTTTTTTCATCCCTTGGGACTGAGCTAAAATGACTCTCAGAGAGGCCTTTCTTAACTATACTATATAATGTAGACATTTCCTTTCCCCTCATCTCTGCTTTTACCATTAACTAACTCATCAACCTGTCAACTTCCTTCAGAGTACTGTATGTAATTTGTGTTTTTTCCTTTACTTGTTTATTGACTGCATCAGTCCCTGGAATGTAAGCTGACGAGGTCAAGGACCTTGTGTGTTATGTCTGCTCTATTACTGCACTCTAACACTGACACATAGTCAATGCTCAATGACCATCACTGTTGAGTAAATAAATTTCTTCAGGGAGCTTCTGGCTTTATGAGTAAGGACATCTATTTTTTTTTGGGTGAGACGTGGGCCTTGAATCCAAGATTTGAAGGAACAATCACATGACCTATGTGAGGATAATTCCTCTGTCTCCTATGCCAAGAACTCTTGGCAGACCACATATGGAGTCAGCAGCCTAGGTACTAGAGGAAGGGATGTGTTGGACAACTCTGGCTGGCGATTGGTGGTAGAAATGAGGATCAGGGTTGGACACTTCTATATCTGGTAGGCCTGGTTTATCTAAGGATTAGCCTGGTTACAAGACCAGTGGAAAATGTGGGCAGTGGGTGGCAGATAGTAACTCTGATTCTCTGTGGTTGTTCACACTATGGCCACGGTGATGTGGGTAATGGAGCTCCCCAGTGTCAGGTGCCTATTGATTATATCTACTCAGACAGCCATGGGGCTGCCAGACCAGGGCCTGGTCTACAAAGTTTTTCAGTGCTGCAGAATGTTGAATTCCAAGGACTTATGATTCTAAGAGCCAGAAGACTCCCTGCTCAAGTGAGTATCTGCTCACCTGCCCTTTTATGAGTGGGTAGTGACACTTCCCAGATGAGGCAGGCATGGAGTAGCCTTGGTAGAATGCTCACTCTCAGAGTGGCCAGATTCTTCAAAGTATAAACACAACTGATGCCTCTGGTGGGCCCTTTTTCTCAAATCTGCTCTGCCTCCTCACCTTGCTCTCATAGGTATTACCAGGTGCTTAGCTGTGTTCTGAGCCTTACACAGTGTTGAGTCAAGTTGTGTCTTCCCAACATTCATATGTTGAAGTCCTAACCCTCAGTACCTCAGAATGTGATCTTCTTTGGAAATAGGGTTATTGAAGATATAATTAGTTAAGATAAAGTCATACTGCAGTAGAGTGGGCCCCTAATCCAATATTATTGGTATCTTTATAAGAAGAAAAAGTGTGGACATAGATATGCACACAGGGATATCACCATGTAAAGATGAAGGCAGATATCGGGGTCATGTGCTTACAGGCCAAATAATACCAAATATTGCCACAAAACCACCAGAAACTAGGAAAGAGGCATAGAACAGATTCTCTCTCACAGCTCTCAGAAGGAACCAACCCTGCTGACACCTTGACCTTGGACTTCTAGCCTCCATAACTGTGAGATGATACATTTCTGTTGTTTAAACCACGCAGTATGTGGTATGTTGTTAGGGCAGCCCTGGCAAACTAATGACATAGACACTGATGCTCTGGCAAGCTCATTGGGTTAGAATTAAAAAGAGGAAAGTAGGTTACCTCATGGGGAAGAAACAGTGACCAGATCATGCCCAGAGTACCTAACCATGGAAGAACCTCATTTGTCCTTTTCCCTGAAGGTAGTAGAGGACAGTGGACCTGGAATCACAGTCCCCCAAACTTTGAAACACTTGAACATTTTAAGGAGAAACTTTGCCTTCTAAGAAAGGGTAGAAAAAACTGTATAGGATATATCTGATGTTACTTAATGCTGTCATAAGCAGAAAACAAAGGGATTTTTCCTGGAAAAAACCATTCAGATTGTCTGTCTCTTAGAGTTTTAAATCTTTTCTCTCTGACTTTTTATTTTATTTGGTTATTTATTTTTGAGACAGAGTTTTGATCTTGTTGCCCAGGCTGGAGTACAGTGGCGAGATCTCGGCTCACTGCAACCACTGCCTCCTGGGTTCAAGTGATTCTCCTGCCTCAGCCTCCCAAGTAGCTGGGATTAAAGGTGTCTGCCACCACACCTGGCTACTTTTTTATTTTTAGGAGAGATGGGGTTTTGCCATGTTGGCCAGGTTGGTCTCAAACTCCTGAACTCAGGTGATACGCCCGCCTCTGCCTCCCAAAGTGCTGCGATTACAGGCGTGAGCCTCCACACCTGGCCTTACTCACTGACTTTTAAAATGAATGTATTTATTACTTTTAGGGTCTGACAGGCAGAGAGAATTCTCCCTTGATCTTTTGCTAATAGTTCCCTAAAACAGAGGGCAGAGCACGAGTTCAGTATACAGTTCAGAACTTCTCATTCTATGCCAGATGCTTCATCCCTGATACCTTTGCACAAGGGACAGCACTCCATTTGCCCACCCATTAGCCTCCAACTCAGTGCCCTAATACAGGATACAATTATTTATTCAGTAAACAGCTACAAAGGACCTACTCTGTGCCAATGAAGTTGAACCTCCCCATCTCACACTGTACATGAAAATTAACTCTAAATGAATGAAAGACTTAAATGTAAGAACTGAAACTATAACATTAGTAGAGGAAAGCATAAGGGAGAATCTTCACAACCTTTGGTTTGGCAATGGATTCTTAGAAATGACACCAAAAGCGGCCGGGCACGGTGTCTCATGCCTGTAATCCCAGCACTTTGGGAGGCCAAGGCGGGTGGATCATGAGGTCAGGAGATTGAGACCATCCTGGCTAACACGGTGAAACCCCGTCTCTACTAAAAATACAAAAAATTATCCTGGTGTGGTGGCACATGCCTGTAGTCCCAGCTACTCGGGAGGCTGAGGCAGGAGAATCGCTTGAACCCAGGAGGCGGAGGTTGCAGTGAGCCAAGATTGCGCCACTGCACCCCAGCCTGGGTGACAGAGTGAGACTCTATCTCAAAAAAAAAAAAAAAAAAGAAAAAAAGAAAAAAAAAAGAAGAAGAAATTACACCAAAAGCATGAGCAATAAAAGAAAAATTCAATACTTTGAATTTCATTAAAATTAAAAACTTTTACACATCAAAAGACACTATCAAGAAAGTGAAAAGACAATACAGAATGGGAGAAAATATTTGCAGGTCATATATCTGATAAGGTTCTAGTATTCAGAATATACGAAGAATGCTTACAACTCAAGGAGAAAAAGACAAGCCACCCAACTAAAAATGAGCAAAAGACTTGAACATGTATTTCTCCAAAGAGTCTATGCAAATGGCAACAAACATATTTAAAAAAATGCTCAATGTCATCAGCCATTAGGGAAACACAAATCAAAACCACAATGAGATACTACTCCATAATCTCTAGGATGACAATAACAATAATAAGTAGAAAACAACAAGTGTTGGCTAAGATGTGGAGAAATTGGAGCCCTCATACATTGCTGGTAGGAATATATAATGGTACAGCTGCTGTGAAAAACAGTTTGACTGTTACTCAATAAGTGAAACGTAGAGTTACTATATAGCCTAGCAATTCTACTCTTACATTTATACCCCAAATAAATGAAAACATGTGTTCAAACAAAATAAATGGCATGCATGTTCATAGCAGCACTATTCATAGTAACCAAAAGATAGAAACAATCCAAATGTCTATTAATGTGAATCAATAAACAGAATGTGCTATATCCATATAATGGAATCTTAATAAGCCGTGGAAAAGGATGAAGTACTGATACATGGTACAACATGGATGAACATTATGCTAAATGAAAGAAGCCAGATACGAAAGGACACATATTGTCTAACTCTCTTTATATAAAATGTCCAGAACAGGCAAATCCAGAGACAAAAAGCAGATTAGTGGTTGCCAGGGGCTGGAGGGGAGGGGCAAATTGAGAGTGAGTGCTTAATGGGTACAGGGTTTCCTTTTTGGACGATGAAAATGTTCTGGAATTAGATAATGGTGATAGTTGTACAACATTATGAATATGCTAAATACCACTGAATTTTAGACTTTAAAATGGTTAAAATGGTAAATTTTATGTTATATGAAATTTCCCAGTACAAATAAAATGGTGCTTGGCACTCCTAGGGCAGTAACAGTAATTTAAGTGAGATTTATGATGAGTTTTTCCTAACATGGAAAACACTTATGCTATGAGTGAGAAAAGCAGGGGACCCAATTTTCCTTACAATATGATCTCAGCCTCACAAAAACAAGCAAAGTCTGTGCACAGAAAAAAACTGAGGAAATATACCAAAATGTTAATGGTGATTATCTCTGGGTGGTGGGACTCTCTGGCTGGCTTTGTTTTCATCTTTTTACTTTCTAATACTTTTCAGTTTTTCTTTAAGAAAACATATACACTATCACTTTTATAATGGAAAAAACACCTAAAAAAAAAAGTAAGGAAGACAATAAATGTCATTTAAAATAAAAGGAAACAGTGGATAGAGGCGAAGAGACACAGAGGAGCCAAATCAAGAGAGAACACGCTTCAGGGGAGCAATCATGCAATTTGGACTTGAAAATTGCCAGGGAACAGATGGCAGCATCTAAGCAGACATCTGCAATGGATAGCGAAATCATATGCAAAGACACAAGTGGCCTTTGAAGCAGGCCCTTGAGAGGCCCGGCAGAGAACGCTGCTTGCCTGGCCAAACAGAAGGGCAAAGCCCTTCTCCGTCTTGTCACAGTCTGGCCTCCTCGGAGTCCTGCTAGAGGCCCAGAGGCTGCGGTGGGGTTCAGCTCAGGTGGGCTTCCACGTGTGAGGGTGCAAAAGAGGTTGTGGAGGAAGGAAGAGGCTTCTAATAGTGACCTAGGCAAACATTGCGACTGAAATTTACATGGGGTTTCACAGTTTATAAACATTCTCACACACATAATCTAAATGTTAGTTATGATTGCATCACCTTTTACCACGGCCCTATGAGGTAGGCAGTTATTATTCCCATCTTGCTATGGAAGAATGAGGCACGGAGAAGTGATATGAGCTATTTATTTAACTTTTATATAGTGCTCTCTATGTGCCAGACACTGTGCTGAGAGCTTTCACAGGCATCTGTTACCTACGTTCACACAGCTAGTAAGAGGCAGAACTGGGACTCAAATTTGGCTTTTTAGACTGCACTACACCACACTTCTGTTTATGTCTAAGCAGAATTTACCTATATCTGCAGAATCTTAAGTAAGGCCACAGTGATTCTATCTATCTATCTATCTATCTATCTATCTATCTATCTATCTATCTNCCACAGTGATTCTATCTATCTATCTATCTATCTATCTATCTATCTATCTATCTATCTATCATCTTCCATCTGTCTACCTATCCACTCATCCATACCTCTCTCCATCCATTCATCTATCTATCCATCCACCCATCCATCTTTATTTTTCTGATTATAAGTGTAATACATGATTTTTTAAAACACGCAAATATGCTGAAATAAGTAACATAAGAAGTAAAAAATTTCCCTAAATCTCACACCTAAAAATAAGCATTCTTAACTGTTTAATATGTGCTCTTCCAGACTTTTTTCTGTGGGCATACTACCTGCATATTTTTCTTTCACTTTTTAATAGGATAATACTGCACCTGCACTTAATGTAACTCCCATTTCACACAATAGTAAGCCTTGAAAAGCTCTCCATGACTATAGAGGCCTATCTTGTTTGTTTCACTATTCCATTGTATAGAGGTAGCAATTTTCCTAAATAGTCACTTATTGATAGACATGCAGGTTTGTCAATTGTTCTTGATTATAAACAATGCTGCAATAAATATCATTGTACTCTCATCTTTGTCTATCTGTATATTTGTCTAAAATGAATTGGTAGAAATGAAATTGCTGGGTCAAAGGATACACACAATTATATACAATTAAGATTGCCATAGATAATGGCAAATTGCCCTTCAGAAAAAAAATACTTAATTGGCAATCCCACTAGCAGTGTGTAAGAGTGACTCATTTTCCCACAGGCTTGCCAACGCTGGATATTCTGTCTTCTAAAATTCTATCAACCAAGTAGGCAAAAATGGTGTCTCCTTATTGTTTTAATTTGTGCTTAAAAATAGTAAGGTGGCATCTTTTTATAGTATTGGCCTTTATATTTCTGCTTTTGTAAATTGCTTTTTCCCATCTTTTGGCAACTGGTTTTAAATTAGTATACTGCAGGCTAGGCATGGTGTCTCACACTTGTAATCTCAGCACTTTGGGAGACCAAGGTGGGAGGATTGCTTGAGCCCAGGAGTTCGAGACCAGACCAACCTAGGCAACATAATGAGACATCGTCTCTAAAAAGAATTTAAAAATTTGCCAGGCGTGGTGGCATGCACCTGTGGTTCCAGCTAATTGGAAGGCTGAGGTGGGAGGATTGCTTGAGCCTGGAAGGTCAAGGCTGCAGTGAACCATGTTCATGCCACTGCATTCCAACCTGGGCAAGAGACTGAGACCCCCTCTTAAAACAAAAAATCAAAAACTAAATTAGTATACTTCAGAGAGGAGAGGCCCTTGTAGACCATGTGAGATTATGATACATTTTCTTTTAAGGTGCAACTAAGTCCTGGAGATTTATGCTCACCATAAAACCAGTTCTTAAATGTATTTGACGTCATTTCGGAGGGCTGAACAGAAAGGCAGTTAACCAACAACAATTGAGATTTGGGTTTCAGATCGCTTATTGTCTTGTGGGATCAACTCTTGATTTATTAGTCACACGAAAGATGATAAAGTAATATAATCACATAAGCCAGGGACAGAAATAAGCATTTGCTCATTCATCACTGGATAGTTCAGAAATAACTCCCTGGCAGGTGGATAGTATGAGTTCCTGCACATGGGAGTGTGTGATGCAGGTGAAATGTATATGAGTGTGTATGGGGGCAGGCATATGCATGTTATTGTTTGCTTTTGGAGAATGTCCACTAGAGGAATGGAGGGAGAGAATACTATATGGTCAGAGAATATCTGGAAGCTTTCGTTTGGCGGCATCTCCCAGAAGCAGGGAAGTATTTACTTCCTGCTAGCCTCTGTAGTGCTCTGTTATGGCTGTCACTGTTTTAGAGTGGTGGTCCCAACGTTACAACTCTAATTCAGGGACTGGTTACAATTCCAATTCTGCCACAAAGCTCTTTATCTTCTGGCTTAGGCTGTACTGGCACTGGAATTAGGTTGATAATTAGATAATCCTCAGATATTTACCTAGTAGACTGGGGGTGTAAGGTTTGTAGTGGTGATAGTATCATCACTCATCTGTAGCTTCTTGTGAGACAAAGGGCATGTCCAATGTAAAGTTTCATAGATACTGCCAAATTACTTACCAAAAGACTGTACCCAATGGACACGTCCTTCAGCAATGTTTGACAAGGTTTTGCATATATCATCTCACTTAATCTTCAAATAATCTTGTAAAGTCATTAGGGAGAGGCTATTATCTGGCATAGACTATAATGTGAATGGCAGCCCTTAAAGTTGAATGGGCATACAACGCTGTGGCCCCAAATCTCCATTTTACTGAAGCAAACATTGAGGTATCAGGAGGATACGTTACTTGCTCAAAGTTCCACAGCTGATGAGTGTTAGGGTATGAATTTCAACCCAGGCTGTCTGACTCCAGAGCCAATGGTAACTGGAGTCTATGGCCATCTTGAAACCACTGCAGTGCCCTTGGTGAGGAGACAGAAGGAGGCCATCAGGATGCACTCAGGGCAGTGCCATGTCTTCCATTCCCGAGTACAAACAAGTCCCAGAGTTTCAGTATCGTCCAGCTGGTCATTCTTCAGGCCTTTGTCAGTGCCTTTCAGTGAGAAGCAGTCCCCAGAGACAGAATAAATTAGATCATTTGGCTCAGGAAAAGGCATTGGAGAAACAAATTGCTGTTGCACCCTGAATACAATAAGGCAGTTAGGTGGGCGGAAATAGCTCTCTTTTGATTATATGAGTGAGGATTATGTGTAGCAAATTTGAATTCCAAGCTGCCTTTTCGTTGGCCTCTTCCCCACCCTTTCACTAGCCATACACTTCTAACTGCCTCTCCAAGCTGTCCAGCTGGTATGTGCTCTGGGAACACTAATCTAACTTTTCATATTAGTCCAGGCAAAATATAATTAGGAAGAAACTCTTCTGCCAAAACAAAAATCACATGCTAATGTCAAATAGAGATGATTTTTTACATCTACTATTTTTGTTTATTTGGATCAGTATTGACTCATAATTATATTGTATAATCCAGATTTGACCATATTACCAAATATAATAAAACAATTTTTAACAGAAATTTCATTTGTTTTCTCTTTCCCCTCCCCCAAATTTGGACAGATACACTTTCATTAAAAGGAAAAAAGCTGGATTTTTTTGGAAGAGGTGACACATATGTAAGCCTGATAGATACCATTCCTGAACTCAGCCGATTCACAGCATGCATTGATCTGGTATTCATGGATGACAACTCAAGGTATTGGATGGCCTTCTCCTATATTACAAATAACGCCCTCCTGGGCAGAGAAGACATAGACCTTGGACTTGCAGGAGACCATCAACAGCTAATACTATACAAATTGGGAAAGACCTTTTCTATCCGTCACCACCTGGCTTCATTTCAATGGCATACAATATGCTTGATATGGGATGGTGTGAAGGGCAGATTAGAACTTTTCCTGAATAAAAAAAGGATACTGGAAGTAACGGATCAACCACACAACCTGACACCTCATGGGACTCTAATCCTAGGGCACTTTCTCAAGAATGGGAGCAGCGAGGTTAAAAGCATGATGCGTAGCTTTCCTGGCAGCTTGTACTACTTTCAACTCTGGGACCACATCCTGGATAACGAAGAGTTTATGAAGTGTTTAGATGGAAATGTAGTTAGTTGGGAAGAAGACGTTTGGCTTGTCAACAAGATCATCCCAACTGTTGACAGGACACTGCGCTGCTGTGAGTAACTTATCAACTTTTTTCCTTAGCAAGGGTAGTGTTGCAGTGGCCCCAGGTTGCTAGTTTTGTCATCACTTTTTAATGAGGAGCACATACTGTTTTCTTTTATCTTTATTTTGATAAGATTTCAAACTTATAGAAAGATTGGAAGAATAGGATAGAAGAACACACACACACACACACACACACACACACACACACCACTTATTTGTTTCTAAGTCATTTGAGAGTAAGTTGCAGGCAAAATTCTTTGTTACCCCTAAATATCTCAGTGTGTATTTCCTAAGAATAAGGAATTCTCTTACTTAACCACTCTATAATGATCAAAATCAGAAAATTTGATGTTGATACAATACTAATATCTAATTCACATTTCACATTCATATTTAGCTCATTATCCCAGTAATTTCTTTTGTAACTATTTTTTGCTTGCCCCAGGATCCAACTCAGGATCACACATTACATTTAGTTGTCATGTCTCTTTAGACTACTTTGGAATAGATTCTCTGCCTTTCCTTGTCTTTCATGACCTAGAAATTTTTAGCATACAGTCCAGTTATTTTGTCTCTCAATTTATGTTTGTCTAATAGTTCCTTATAATTAGATTCAGGCTTTGAATTTTTGGTAAGAATACCACAGAAATGATGTTATATTCTTCTCAGTGCATCACATCAGTAGACACATGGTGACAATTTGTCTCATTATTCATAATAACTTTGATCACATGATTTCAGTGATCTCTGTCAGATTTCTCTACCATAAAGTTATTATTTTTTCCTTTTTAATTGTTGAGTAATTTCTGGGGAGATATTTGGAGGTTATGTAAATATCCCCTTCTTAACATAATTTCACCCAATAGGTTTTACATCTATTCATGATTCTTGCCTGATTCACTAATCACTATGATGTTTGCAAAATAATGATTTTTAAAATTCCATTTTTTTACATTTATTAATTGGCATTCTACTGTAAGAAAGAGCTTTTTCTTCTTCCATAGTTATGTGTTTATTTATTTAAGACAAAGGGTCTCACTCTGTTGCCAAGGCTAGAGTGAAGTGGCATGATCATAGCTAACTGTAACCTCTAACTTCTGGGTGGGCTCAAGTGGTTTTCCTGCCTCAGCCTCCCAAAGTGCTGGGATAACAGGTGTAAGCCACCACACCCAACCTTATTTATGTGTTTATTTATTTGAACATGAACTCACAGATTCTTATTTTATTCAATGGGTTGCAATCTGTTACTATCATTTATTTTGATGTTCAAATTTGTCCAGGGCTGGTCAGTGAGAGTTCTTCAATCTGGTTCTTGTGTCCTTTTGACACGTTCCCCATCATTCTTTGAGCATTTTCTTACTCTCTGGCACAACAAGATGTTCCAGGCTCTTCTTGTATGTTTTCTGCTCAGCCCAAGGAGCCATCATTTTACTAAGGCATCCCTGTTCCTTTTAGTGGGGAATGATATTTATAAACCAATTTACTTTTTCTTCTGAGAGCAATTATGATATTGGAGAACTGTTTGGAATGAAGTTCTTGTAAGGAAACTGGCTTCTTGGAATTGCACCTGTATTTGTCTCCTCTCGAGTTTGGGGAAGGAAGGATGAGATTGCTTTTCTCTACATAATCCCACTCTGCTCTCAAATCCAGTCCTCTCCACTATCAGCAGCAGCAGTCTTCAGCATGGGATAATAGCATCAAGACAAGATTTTTTTGCATTTCCCGAAATATTCACTTATTCTTGAAGGAGTGTTATTGGCTGTTCTTATGGGTTTTATTTCTTTCCAGGAGGAAGCTGTTAGGAAAGGAATAGGGGCTAGATCCATGCCTAAAAGGGCTCTCTCAGACTAAGGGCATATGTTTTCACCAACAGTCTGGATGCTGTTTGAGTTAACAGCAGAGGCACATTCCAGGGGATTTCTGTTTCTCTGAGATTAGACCAATGCAAAGGAACAGGAAAGCTATTCCTTTGTGCTACTACCCAAAGGTATTTGGTTTTTCTCTTTTCTGAGGCCTTAAAAATAAAAGAGAATATTCCTAGCTGGCTCTGATTACAAAACTGAGCTACAGACTAGTAGATTAAGCCTGAACAGCTCACCCAAAGCAGTTTAAAGTAATTTTATTTTTGATCTAAGGAACCAGAAGTATGGCCTTATATCCATGTGCTCAGCAGTGGTCTTTTAAAACCAAATCTGGCCAGTTAATGGCCATGAGTTTTTCTACCACTTTGTGAGCAGATAGCTAAATCTAACTGCTGTGTTAAAGTACTAGACAACCCTCTTTTATTTTGCTCTTTTGTACACTTTTTTTAAATTTTTATTTTTATTTATTTATTTATTATTTTGAGACGGAGTCTTGCTGCAACACCCAGGCTGGAGTGCAATGCTGCCATCTCATCTCACTGCAACTTCTGCTTCCCGGGTTCAAGTGATTCTCCTACCTCAGCCTCCCGAGTAGCTGGGACTACAGGCACGTGCAACCATGCCTGGCTAATTTTTGTGTTTTTAGTAGAGACAGGGTTTCACCATATTGGCCAGGCTGGTCTTGAACTCCTGACCTCAAGTGGTCTGCCTGCCTTGCCCTCCCAGAGTGTTGGGATTACAGGCGTGAGCCACTGCACCCGGCCTCTTTCATACACTTTTTAATGGACCACCATCCTCTGGGTCTGATTGAATCATGGTGGGCATAATGCACAATCTAACATAAGAAACAAGGAAATTATCACCTCAAACAAACAAAAAAGGTAGTAAATGTTCCTCTACTATTCAGATCTCTTTGAGTGTTCTTTCCAAACCTTGGACCAGGAGTTTCTAATCTGGGGGCCAGAATGGCCTTGAAGGAGTTGACAAAGCCCCTGAAATTACAACACCCTAAAAATACAGGGCAGATTTTTTTTTTCAGAGGGTGCAGTCTATAGTTTCCATCACATGCTAACATATTATGGTAACTGGTGCCTTTTACTAAGTTCTTACCGTGTGCCAGGCATTTTATGGAGGAGGAAATAGGGGCTCAGAGAGGTTGAGTAAATTGCTTAATGTCACCAATCAAATAAGTAGTATAACTGGGGTTTGAACAGACTGGTCTGGTTGCAAAGCACATGTTCTTTTCACTTCCCACCATACAGGACTATCTCAAGTGAGCCTGTGGCCCCCAAAATGTTATGCTATATTACTATGTCTTAGAAGCTTCCTTTGGAGGTAATGGCTGGTCTGATAATTCACCTGGGGAAATTAGGCTACTAGCTGGAGTCATTGCCTGCCTCACCACTGAAGGATCTGTAAAATACCATAGAATTTCACCTATTTCGATTTTGGCTATATGACATCTGGGACAAAGGGGGCAATATATGAATAAATATGAGTGATTACAACATGTCTAGCTTCAGCTTTTGCCTAATAAATTGATATTTATGGCCCATAAAAGGATTATGACCTTTAAAAAATAAGTTTTAATGAGCACATTGCTAGGTTACAAATCTCAATAAATCTATTTACACATAAATTATATATATATATTTATATATTCATGAGAACAAGGCTTTTGGGGAACATTGCCTGAAAAACATGAACCCTACCTGGGTTTAATAAACAAGTATTCACTATAGTTGGAAATGTCTTGGAATATTAAACAACATGGTGATAAATAATAGCAGTGAAATTTCTAGTCATTAGAAATTTTGCTTTCAAGTAGTTTTTAAGCATCTTTTCCTTATTTTTAAAAATTACAAATGTAATACATGTGTTTGTGGATAAAATATATTTAAACAATACAAAAGCATATGAAATATCAAGTAAAACCTACCCTTCACTATCCTCTTCACAGAAGTGTCTATTAAAAAATTTTTTTCCGTGGGTTTATAATAAGTGTGTGCATGTATGTGCATGAGTGTATACAGTTTTAAAATAAAAAATAATATATACATACATGTTCTGCAACTTGATTTATTTTAACTTAATACTGTCATGGACAGACACATAAGTATATTTAGAGCTGTTTTTAGGGCCACATATATTCCATGTAACATAATTTACATGTAACATAATTTATTTAACCCATCATTGATGGCCATTTAAGTTGCTTTCAATTTTTTGCAATTACAAATAATGCTACGGTAAATTTCCTCATACATACCTCTTGGTACATTTAGGTTTGCAATTTTATAGGACACGTTCCTAAGGGTAAAATTTCTCAGTAAAAGCCTATAAGCTGTTACAATTTAAATAGAGTTATCATTTTTACTAGTTATTTTATTAATGTAACTATTCATTAAAAATTAATTGATCTCTTAAAGTAAAATTACTAGATATATACAGTAAAAGATTTTAAAATACATGAAAGTATAAATCTAAAGTCTCCTTTCACTTCAGTCTTTTACTCGATGTGTCTCTCCCCAAAAGCAATGATTGTTAACAATTTCTTATATATCCTTGCAGAAAAAATGTAAAACTTGAATTTACAGGTAAATATTTTTTTTCTTTTTCACAGTTGGGTTCATCATTATATGCATCCTTTTCTGCATCTTTTTAAAATTTAATAATATTTTTGGAGGCATTTTCATATCAGAAAATACAGAGCTATCTGATTCTTTTTGGGGGAGGCTGCTGAATAGTATGAAAGAAAAGGGGTATGCTATAATTTATTCAACAAGCTCTGCTTGAAGGACTTTTAAGTTGTTTCTTGTTTCTAGCTATGACAAAAGTCTACAGGGCTTTTAAAAGTAATGGGTGGTGACAGAAATATCTTGAAGCAACCATAAATAAATTATCACAAGCTAAAGTTCCTCTCAACGTATGGCAAGCATAATTTCCTAATCTCAACTCAGACACATGATCAAACAAAGGAATTTTTTTGACCTGTGAATGTGTGAAGAGAGTCTTCCAAAGACATGCAGATTAAATTCCTCTTAGTTCTACATTTAAGAAATCCCTTCTATTGAAAAGAATGAAATAACTTGAATTGAGTTAATCCTGGGAAATCTACACTGTATCAAAGCATAGCATCCCTATATCTGCGGGGTCATTGATTTGCTGAGGTTTGTTAATTGTTCTAATGCTCCAACTTCTTTGAATTAGTTTATGAATTGACTATTCTTAAAATATGCAGAGATGGATTATATGGTCTATGTCCTTTATAAAGGCCTTTGTTCGGCTCACTATTAATTCCTCTATCCAATTATCAGCTCTGATAGGAAAGGTTCCATGGGGATGGGCTCTACCAGCTAAAAGGCAATTTGGTCTTGTCCTCGTACATCAATTCTCTGTGCTACCCTCGTTTCTCATCACGAAAGGTAAGCATGAGCTGTTGGTAGTTCACTCAAAGCCTTCTTATTTGTATTCTCCTTCACAGGATGACATTCTCCTATAGACTCAGAGATAGAGGCTCTAGCCTGTCTCTCTATTGCAGCATTCGTTTTTCATGCTTTTGTCTGGAAACTGAATGCAGACACCACTTTGAAAAAAAAAAGTTTCCTTTTCACCTTAAAGATACTCATTTCATATTTTTTCTACCCAACAGGCAGATCTGTCTGTGGCATTTTCTGGTCACCATTATCTCTCACAAATCTAATCAACATGCTGAATCATATTTATAGAGGTCCTGATTGAAAGAAAAACCAGATGTGATATGTGGGCTAGAACGACACGTAGATTTAATATGAGGTGATATACCCAAATCACAACCAGAATTTGGTACCTTAGAAAATGTTCTACTTAACATTCTGTTGGCAGGTACATCTGCAACAAAATGCCTCATAAATATTCAGCTACTCTATACCTCTGTTCTCCAGCTCCCAATGATTACAATAATACAATTTTGTGTAGAGTGAAAGAGCAAATGGCAATTAAGCCCACAGACCCCTGTGAATTAGCATGGATTATCTCCACTTTAAAATACAGAGACAGCAAGGCTTATGCAAATTATTTGTGCAAGTGATCACTTGTTCACAAACAGGAACAAAGTGAATATGGCAAATCATGTTTGTGAGCGCTCCAAAGATGGAGGCCTGACCTCACGGCTTCTGTTCAATGTGAATAGATGGAAATTCAGCCATTGCTCAAGCACAGTACCGGCTGTTGCATTTGATTTTTTTTTTTTTTTTTTTTTTTTGAGATAAGGTCTCACTCTGCCGCCCAGGATGTAATGCAGCTGTGCGATCAGAGCTCACTGCAGCCTTGACCTCCTAGGCTCGAACCATCCCCCTGCTTCAGCCCCCCACCGCCCGCCCCACCGAGTAGCTAGGACTACAGACATGTACCGCCATACCTGGCTAATTTTTATTTATTTATTCATTTATTTTATTTTATTTTATTTTATTGGTAGAGATGGGATCTTGCTGTGTTGCCTAGGCTAGGCATCTGCTTTTTCTTAACTGAATTTTTTATTGAGAGATAATTGTAGATTCACATGCAGTTGGAAATTCTTGTACACTTTGTCTAGTTTCCTCTAATGGTGACATTTTGCAAAGCTATAGTATAACAAACAGAACATTGACATTGATACAACCCACCAATCCTATTCAGATTTCTCTAGTTTTTCTTATATTCATTTATGTCTGTGTATTAAGTTCTATACAATTTTATCACCTGGGTAAACTTGTGTATCTACTGGCATACTGATGCTGAACAGTTCTAATACTAGTAGGATCCCTCATGCTGACCTTTTATAACCATACCCACTTCCTTCCCACCCTTTTCCCCTACCCCGCTTCATACCTAACCCGTGACAACACTAATCTGTTCCCCATTTCTAAAATTGTGTCATTTCAACAATATTATATAAATGGAATCACACAGTGTGTAAACTTTTAGCATTGCCTTTTTTTTTTAACTCAGCATAATTCTCTGAAGAGCCATCCGGGTTGTTGAGTGTGTCAATAGTTTACTCATTTTCATTGCTGAGTAGTATTCCATGGTATGGATATGTTACAGTTTATTCAATTATTCACCTGTTGAAAGACATTTGGGCTGATTCCAACTTTTTGCTGTTATAAAAAATAACCCTGCTATGGATATCTGTGTACAGGTTTTTTTGGTGTGTGTGTGAACGTAAGTTTTTATTTCTCTGGGAAAAATGCCACGGCTTGGCTGTATGGTAGTTGCATGTTTAGAATTTTTCTTAATTTAAAAAATAATTAAATCTCTGTGGGTACATATTAGGTGTACATATTTGTGTAGTATATGAGAAGTTTTGACACAGGCATGGAATGTGAAATAATCATATCATAGTACCCATCCCCTCAAGTATTTATCCTTTGTGTTATAAACAATCCAATTATACTCTTTTAGTTATTTTTAAATGTACAATTAAATTATTATTGACTATAGTCACCCTGTTGTGCAGTCTAACAGTAGGTCTTATTCTTTCTAACCTTTTTTTGTTCACATTAATCCCCTCCTGCCCCTCCCCCAAGGCCCCTCTACCCTTCCCAGCCTCTCGTAACCATCCTTCTAGTCTCCATATCCATGAGTTCAATTGTTTTGATTTTTGTAGCCCACAAACAAATGAGAACATGCCATGTTTGTTTTTCTGTGCCTGGCTTATTTCACTCAACATAATGACTCCAAGTTCCATCCATGTCGTTGCAAATGACTGAATCTCATTTTTTGTGGCTGAATAGTACTCCGTTGTGTATATGTACCACATATTTTTTATCTGTTCATCTGTTGATGGACACTTAGGTTGCTTCCAAATCTTAGCCATTGTGAACAGTGCTGCAATAAATATACGAATGCAGATATCTCTTTGAAATACTTATTTCCTCTCTTTTGGGTATATACCCACAAGTGGGATTGCTGGATCATATGGTAGTTCTATTTTTAGTTTTTTGAGGAACCTCCAAACTGTTTGCACATTTAGCTTTATAAGAAACTGTCAGACTGTTTACAAACTGTCAGACTGTTTACAAACTGTCAGACTGTTTTACAAAACTGTTTTACAGTTTTACAAAGTAGCTCTATCACTTCATATTCCACCAGCAATGCATAAGGGATCAGTTTCTCAGCATCTTTGCCAGCATTTGGTGTTGCCACTGCTTTTCATTTTAGTCATTCTTGTAAATTTGTAGTGATATCTTATTGTGCTTTCAATTTGCATTTCCCTGATGCTTCATGACATTGAACATTTTTTCCTGTGCTTATGTGTCATCTTCATGTCTTCATCAGTGAAATGTCTATTCATGTCTTTTGCCCTTTTTAAAAAACTGTATTGTTTGTTCATTTTATTGTTGAGTTTTAAAAGTTAAAAATTATATTCTATTTTTTGTTGGGTATATCTTTTGCAAATATGTCCTTCTAGTCTGTAGATTTTAAAAAATTATTTATTTATTTATTTGTTTATTTATTTATTTATTTGAGATGGAGTCTTGCTCCATCGCCCAGGCTGTAGTGCACTGGCATGATCTCAGCTCACTGCAACCTCCACCTCCTGGATTCAAGTGTTTCATGTGCCTCAGCCTCCTGAGTAGCTGGGACTACAGGTACATGCCACCACGCCTGGCTAATTTTTGTATTTTGAGTAGAGATGAGGTTTCCCCATGCTGACCAGGCTGGTTTTGAACTCCTGACCTCAAATGATCCACCTACCTCGGCCTCCCAAAGTGCTGGAATTGCAGCATGAGCCACCATACTCAGTCTAAAAATTCATTTATATGGGCTTTCACAGAACAAAAGCTTTTAATTTTGTTAAAATCTAGTTTATTAATTAATTTTTTTAATGAGTCATGCTTTTGGTGTTCAAGTTTAAGAACTCCTTGCTTAGCCCTAGATCCCAAAGATTTTCTCCTATATTTTTTCTAAATATTCCATAGCTTTGTACTTTACATTTAAGTCTGTGGTCCATTCTGAGTCAATTTTTGCATAAGATGTGTGAGGTGTAGGTTGAGGTTCATTTTCTTTCTTTCTGTTTTTTTTTTTTTTGGTCTATTGATGTCCGATTGCTTCAGTATTATTTGTTGAAAAGGTTATCCTTGCTTTATTGAGTTGATTTTGTACCTTTGTCAAAAATCAGTTGAGCATATTTATATGTGTCTGTTTCTGAGTTTTCTGTCTGTTCCAATCATCTATATATCTATCCCTCTGCCAATACCACACTATCTTGATTGCTGTAACTTTACATCAAGCCTTAATATTGGGTAGAGTGATTCCTCTAACCTTATTCTTCTTTTCAAAATTTGGTTTAGTTATTTTAGGGATTGTGCATTTCCATAAAAATTTTAGACTAAGCTTGTCTGTTTGCATATAACCTTGATGGAATATTGACAGGAATTGGATTATATCTGTATATCAATTTGAAGAGAACTGACGTCTTTACTATATCGAATCTTCCAATCGGTGAACACAGCGTGCCTCTCCATTTTTTAAGGTTTTCCTTGATTTCTTTCATTAGCATTTTGTGATTTTCAGCATACACATGCTTTAAGTGTATACCTAAGTATTTCATTTTCATTGGAGCAATTGTGAAATAGCATTGTGCTTTTGATTTCAGTTTCTGCGTGTTCATTTTTAGGACATAGAAATGTGATTGCTTTTTGTGTGTTGATTTTGTATGCTGAACTCATTTATGAGTTCTGATAAATTTTTTTTCTTGAAGATTCCTTGAGATTTTGTATCTGGACTACTGCATAATCTGCAGTGTCCTCAAAATTTTTTTTTTTTTTTTTTTTCCTTGTTGGAGTGCCTCTAACTTCCAGTACCACGTTGAATCATACTGGTGAGAGTGGACATCCTCGCCTTGTTCCTGATCTTAGCTGGAAAACATTCAATCTTTCACCATTACAGTTGATGTTAGCTGTAGGTTTCTTGATGATGCCCTTTACCATGTTGCTAAAAATCCCCTCTATTCTTAACTTGCCCAGAGATTGTATTGTGAAGGGATATGAGTTTTTGTCAAATGCCTTTTTTTGGATCAGTTGATATGATTTTTCTTCTTTATCTTGTTGATATTGTGGGTTATGTTGATAGATTTTCAAAGGTTTAGCCAACTTTGCATATTTGGAATAGATCCCACTTGGTCGTGGTATATGATTATTTTTATACATTGTTTCATTTAGTTTGCTCATATATTGTTGAGGATTTTTGTATTTAATTTCAGGAGAGATATTGGTCTGTAGTTTCTTTTTTTTACTGTCTCTGTCTGATTTCAGTATCAGGATGACACTGGCCTCATAAAATGTGTTGGAAAGCGTTTGTTCCTCTTTTCTGGAAGAGATTCTATAAAATTGGTGTTAATTCTTCCTTGGCAGTAAACTCCATTGAAATCATCTGGGCCTGGAGATTCTTTTGTGAAGGCTTTTAAATTACTAGTTCAATTTCGTTAATAGCTATAGGGCTATTCATATTGTCTATTTCCTCTTGATGGCACTTTGGTAATTTATGGGTTTTGAGGAGTTGTCTATTTCTTCTAACTTGTTGAATTTGTGAACATAAAGTTATTCATAATACTCTCTTATTATCTTTTTAATTGCTGCAGAATAAGTAGTGATATTCTCTGTTTCATTTATGATATTGGTGACTGACTTGTGCTTTTCTCTTTTTACTTTTATCAGTCTTGCTATAGGTTTATCAATTTTATTGACTTTAAAAAATCATCTTTGTTCCATTGATTTTTCTCTATTGTTTTCTTATTTTTAATTTCATTGAGTTCTTTTATGGTCTTGATTATTTTTTCTTCTGCCTGCTTTGGATTTATCTTGGGATTTTTTTTAGACTCTTGAGGTGGGAGCTGAGATTATTGTTTTGAGATCTTTCCTCCTTTTAAAGGTATGCATTTAGTGCTATAATCTCCCTTCTCAGCACTGTTTTAGTTGCATCTCCCAAATTTTTTAAATTAAATTTAATTTGATTAAAATAATTTTATTTAATTCAATGTTTTACTTTTTTTTTCTTAAAATGTCTTCTTTGATTCATGGGTTATGCAGAAGTGTGTTGTTTAGAACTTTTCTATGGTCTTTCTGTAATTGGTTTCTAGTTTGATTTCATAATAATCAGAGAGGGCAGTCTTATAAATTCACTTCTTTTAAATGAAGTTTGTTTTATGGCCCTGTATATGGTCTATGTTGGTGAATATTTCATGAGTGCTTCAAAAATATATATATTCTGCCACTGTTGACTGGAGTGCTCTATGTCAACTAAAGTCTGTTGATTGTGTTGTTCAGAACTTCTATATACTTGCTGATTTTCTGTTTAGTAGCTTTATCACTTGTTGAGACAGGAGTATTAAAATTCCTAACTATAATTATGGATTTACTATTTTTCCTTTCAGCTCCATCAGTTTTGCTTCATGTATTTTGAGACTCTGTTGTTTGATATGTATGCATTTAGGATCACCATGTCTTCCTGGTGGAGCAATGCATTTAGTATTATGTAGTGTCTTTTCTTGAGTCCAGTAATTTTCCTTGCTCTGTACTCTAGTGAATATTATTATACCATTTTTACTTTCCTTAAACTTACTGCTTGCATGGTATAATTTTTCCATTCTTCTACTTTCAACCTACCTATATGATGGTATTCGAAGTATATTCTTTTGTAAACAGCAACCTATGGGTTACTCGAGCATACTTGATTTATTTATGGGGTTTTGAGTTTTTCTTTGTATGGTTTTCCTAGTGGTTGGTCTTGGTATTACAATATGAAAATGTGACCTACCGTAGCCTACTGTTGTCAACATTTTACCAGTTTGAGTGAAGTATGGAAACCTCACTTCCATTTTGGTCCTTTGACCTTCCTCACTGTTCAGATTTTTTTTGAGAAGGGATCTCACTCTGTCATCCAGACTGGAGAGAAGTGGAGTGCAGTGGCATGATCACAGCTCACTGCAACCTCAAACTCCTGGGCTCAAGCAATCCTCCTGTCTCAGTTTCCCAAGTAGCTGGGACTATAGGTGTGCACCACCACATCCAGCTATTTTGTTTTTTAATTTTTGGTAGAGTTAGGGTCTCACTTTGTTGCCCAGGTTGGTCTTGAACTCCTGGCTTCAAGCAATCCTCCTGCTTTGACCTCCCAAAGTTCTGAGATTATAGGCAAGAGCTGCCATATCCAGCCACTTTTAAATTTTGTTGTTTTAAATATCAGATGATGTTACAATTTTTGTCTCAATCATCAAATATGATTTATAAAGCTCATGAGGAAAAGGATCATCTATTTTATATACCCATATTTTTGGTCTTTCCTTTGCTCATTTTTTCTTTCTGATTCTCCAAGATTCTTAAAAAAAAATTCTTTCTGTTTAAAGTAATTCCTTTAGCTAATCTTTTAAAGATAGGTCTGCTAGTGACAAGGTATCTTAATTTTCCTTCATCAGAGAATGTTTTCATTTCCATTTTATTTCTGTAAGATAGCTTTGCTGGATATAGAATTCATGGTTAAGAATTCTTTTCTATCAGTTTTTGAAAAATTTTATGACAGCTTCTTCTGGTCTCCTTAGTTCTGAATGAGAAATCTATCATTTAAGTTGTTGCTCTTCTATAAGTAATGTTTGTTTCTTTCTGTCTACTTTCAAAATCTTTTGTCTTTTAGTTTTCAAAAGTTCAATTATGATGTGCCTTGCCACAGATTTCTTTGGCTTTTATCCTTCTTGGAATTTGTTTAGCTTTTGGAATCTCTAGGTTTGTGTCTTTTGTCAAATTTGGGAAGCTTTTAGCCTTTTTTTTTTTTTTTTAATATACGTTCAGCCCCATTGTCTTTCTCCTCTCTTTTAAGGTTATGGTAATATGAATGTTGGATATTTTGTTATTGTTCCACAGGTCCTTGAGGCTATCTTCATTTTTCTTTTCAATGCATTTTCTCTATTGTTTAGATCAGGTGAATTCTATTATTTTATCATTATGTTTACCTGTTCTATCTTCTGTCATCTCTACTCTACTATTAAGTCCATCCAACTGGTCTTAAAAATTTGCCTTTGTATTCTTTCATTCTATAATTTCCATTTGGTTCCTTTTTTTTGTTGTTGTTGTTTCTTTGTTTTTTTCAATACAGAGTCTCATTCTGTCGCCCAGGCTGGAGTGCAGTGGCGTGATCTCGGCTCACTGGAACCTCCATCTCCCAGGTTCAAGGGATTCTCATGTCTCAGCCTCCTGAGTATCTGGCATCCACCACCATGTCTGGCTAATTTTTGTATTTTTAGTAGAAATGGGGTTTCATCATATTGGCCAGGCTGGTCTCAAACTCCTGGACTCACATGATCCATCCGCCTTTCCTCCCAAAGTGCTGGGATTACAGGCATGAGTCACCGTGCCTGGTCCCATTTTATTTTTTTCAAATAATTTCAAAAAGTTTAAGTTCAGGATTTTCAGGTTTGTTACCTAGGTAAATGTATGCCATGGTGGTTTGCTGCACCTATGAACCCATCGCCTTGATTCTTTCTTAACAATTTTTATTTTTCTGAGATTCTTTTTTTTTTTCATTTCAAGAGAATTTGTAATTGCTTGCAGAATTATTTATATGATGATTGCTTTAATATCATTGTCAGATAATTCCAGTGACTGATTCATCTAGGTTTTAGCATCAGTTGATTATCTTTTCTTACTCAAGTTGTGATTTTGTTGCTTCTAAATATGACAGGTAATTTTAAAAAAATTGTATCCTGGACATTTTGTCAATTATGTTAGGAGATTCTGTGTCTTCTTTAAATCTTTTATTTTAGCAGTCAGTCATTCTGGTTGGGCTTAGCACACAGGTCATGGTCCATTTTTGTGGGCTGTGCTTCCAAATACAACTTAATTTTTAGAGTCTTTGTGATGTTATTTCATCTTGCTTGATTTATCTGGTACCCCTGAGACTTCCACCTGTCTCTGCTGGTGCTTCTTGGGTGGAGAGCAGAAGGCATCTCCTCAGGCCAGGCCTCCAACTGTCTCTCAGAGGGAGATGGATGTGGGGGCATCCCCCTACCAATGCCTCTTGGCTTCCGCTAGTCTCTGGACAGGAAAGGAAAATATTGGGCTAGTTTTCGTAGACTTGGCCACCTGCTGCTGGAGATCCCCTTTTTCTTGTTTCCCCTGCCTGCCTTGGTGTCTCTGGGTGAGGGAGGAGAATCTCAGTACTGCAGGGATAAAGAGACTTCCTGGATCAGGCCACTTGCTATTACTGGCTCCTTTTTTACTCTTATGCCTGCCTGCCTTGGTTTTTCTGAGTGGGTGAGGAGAAACTTGGGTTGGCAAAAACAAATAGTCTTCCTAGACTGGGTTCTGTTCAGCCAGTGTTTTTTGGTGGAGAGGGGAGATTCAGGCCTGATAGGGAAGGAGAATGCTTCTCTTGGTTGCTTATTGTTAGCAAGGTGCCCAGTCAGTCTCCCTTGCTGGAGTATCCGACTTGCCTGAGGTTGTCAGAGGGACTCCCATTTGATCCAGAAGGGGAATGAACCTACTTGGACTGACTTCTGTTGCTAAGTTGGGGATTGGGAAGCATAGGTCCTGGGCCACATTTTTATGTTGGGTTTGGTGAGGGGGAGAAGATAACTGCCACTATGTTGTTCCTTTACTCTTGGGGTCCCAAACCAGTTTGTTTTATTCTTAGCACATTTTGTAGTTCTTTGGTTGTCTCTTACACCATTTCCAGGATTTGTAGTTGTACCTTTTGGGGAGGAGCAGAGAAAAGTGGATCTATGCCATCTTGTTCAGTTGAGAAGTCTGCATTTGCTTTTAACATCAGTTCTTGGGCAGTAAAAGCTCTTGAGTGTATATGCGTAGACAGATAGGGTGCAACAAAATGACGGAGATAATATCACTGGCATTGTAACTACCTTACTCACTTACAACATTTTCTTTTCCGAGAAGGACAGGCATTAAATTCAATGGAGATAAGTGTGCCATTTAGGATAAAAAAAATCCCCACCACATATAGGGAAAAGAGAAAGATTGATGAAGCAGAAGTAAAGTGAACCTCACTCATTAGAAATGATAGGTGCACAGAAAGTCTGAATTACTGAATTTAAGAAAAACAAAAGTATGTACAGATTAAGACAATAAGGTCACCAATAAACAAATTAAGTTATAAAAGAAATTTATATTCAGTATCAGTCTACATTATACAAAATGATCTTGAATGTTCAATCATTTTCAATGCCAACCCATTGTAATTAATTTCTAGATGTGAGGTTTATAGGAATCTTTAATTCCAATGGATCCTGATTCTAAAAAGCTACTGATCGTTTGACTGAATTGTCTTTATCTAGGATATGAATGATTATTCAAGGCAGATATTATATCAGAGAATGTCCATAATTTGGGATCCCCACTGAGTTTTGATTCCTGGGCCAGCAAAGTCACCTTGATGTTTTAGTTTAGCATTGCAATGCTGTCCTCTAAAGTTTGTTTCACTGTTTTGGGTGACTGCTGTTTCTTGCACTGTTCAGCACTTGCAGAACTTGGCATTTAGTATTTAACTTTGTTTCTCCTTGGTACCTTCCGATAGAGTCTCTTTCTTTCTTTCTCCTTGGATTGGGGCGTTTCCATTTAAATCGAGGGCATACATTTATGAGTGTTGGATAATTGAAGCATTGCTACATGCTGTCTAATTTCTTCTCTAAATCTTTCATCTGTGAAAATCTCATCTCAACACTGCACTTCTCTGAGCCTCATCTCTAAATGAAAGCATTGAATATAATCTCCAAGTCCTGGCTCTAAAATTCTGGGATTTTAATGAATGAAGATTTCAGTCTTTATTAATACAGACTTTAGAAGAAAAATTTGATACAGCAGTCCCTCTGGAAGAAACCTTGCATCTGAAAGATTTAATGGAAGGTTTGCTGAAATATACAAAGCCAGACCTAAAGTTAAAATGGAGCAATGTAAGACGCATTATTTCTTGAGGTCTCTGCTACTTAAAATGCCACCTGCTTGGCAATTTAGCTCAACTCATTTGTTTTTATCTTTCTAAATCTTATATTCCTTCTTGAGGTGCTTACTGGAAGTGTTAATAACAATTGCTACATCTATGACTTACCCCTCTCTGATAAAAATACCGTGTCTAACTCCCATTTCCCGTCTTCTAAAAGAGTTTTCCACTACTTATGGATTACTCCAATAGTACTCTTTGAATGCTGCATCAAAGAAGATAACTTAGGCTTTTATGGTATTTAGTGTTTTATTGTTTTCCTAAAAAGTGAATGCAGTTAAATCATTAATGTTTTGTAAAGGAGAGGGAATTGTGAGCTCTGCTCTCAACAATTAGTGTATTCATAGAGTGATTTCAGGCTGTAGGATGCCACACTCCTCAAATGTGCTAGAAGTGACACTTTCACAGAGGTTTGCTAAACCAGTTGGCTGGTGTAAACCCATCTACAAAATTGGAAACAAGATCCCGACAATTCTCCTTTCACATGAAGTTATGGACAAATTTGAAAACATAAAGCTTGAAATACACGTTTGGCTGCTGAAGTATACCAGTTTCTTGATAAGGCCTAACATAATGTGGATCTGTGATAATTGGAAAAATGTCATAAAATTAAGTGAAAAAGTACTTTTTGTATAGCTTCGACTTTTCCCCTTATAAACGTGTGTACTTTTATCAACTCATCTAATATGGTCAGTTACAGGATTGTTACTCATTGTACCTGCTAATGACCACAAAATCCTAAAGAACATCCTACACACACCTCAAAATTTCTGGATATGCAAATTATAAGTAATTTTAATGCCCAAGACAGTGAAACAAATCAGTAGATTGTCTACTACCACAGTTATTCCTACATCATAGGTAATATGCTTCTCAGGTGGATGAATTCAAAATACTAATTTCCCTAAGTTAAACATGAATGATTTCATTTTGGGTGATTTGAATTGGAGAAAGATCGTGACTCAGCCTTGAATTTTGCTATGTACCATTTTCACCTGGATATTCACTATTATCCTAAATTCCACTTGCCCACATCTGAACTGGGTGTTTTTCTTCTGAGTGAGGCTGCCTTCCCAATTTTTCTGTTTTTATGAATATTACCACTATTCTCCAAGTTGCCCAGAAGCAAAATTTGATTTCTCTGAGATTTCTCTCTCTTCTTTATCTCTTAAACCTCTTTGTTGTCATACCCTGTCAATTCTTACTTTCCAGTAGATATGGGGATAGGAATCTTCACACTGCTCTCACATTGTTCCAAGCCTTATTCAGTTATTCAGTTAGCTTACAAATAGATACTAAACATCTACCACGTGCGAGGCACTGGGATAGACACTAAAGATACAATGGTGGGCAACAAAAGATGAGGACTCTGTCCACGTGGTCTAGCGAGGAAGAGAGACATTAAAAATCACATAAATCTCCAGCTATGACACATTACATGAAGAAGAGGTATGAGGTGTCATAAGAATCTAGAATAGATTGGTGTGAGCTAGTCATGAAAGTCAGGGAAGGTAGTCTTCCCTGAAGAGGTGATGCATGAGATGAGAACTGAAGGACTGGCAGAAGTTAATCAGATGGGGAAGGATGGGAAGAACATTCTAAGTAGAGGTTACAGCAAATACAATGGTCTTGTGGTGGGAAAGAGCATGCCAAGTATTATAGAACTAAAAAGAGGAAGACTAAAAAAAAAAAAAAAACACACACACAGAGAGAACTTAGCACAAATTGAGACTGAAGAGATAGGGAGGGACCAAATCATGCATAGCTTCATATGCTTTATTAAGAAAAAATTTTCTTTTTATCCTATGAGCAATAGAAAGCAACTAAAGAGAGCTCAGTGCGTGTGTGTGTGTGTGTGTGTGTGACAGAGAGAGAGAGAGGAGGGGGATCAGATATTGGCATTAAAAAAATCACTTTGGTTGTATTATTGAACAGATTAGATGGGGTCCAAGATTAGTGGCAGACAGTTCAATTGGGAGGCTACCGCAGTAGTCCAAGTGAAAGATGATGGTGACTGGTTAGGTTGGTAAGTGATGGAGATAGAGATAAACTGGGGGGAGCCAAGAGATATTTAGGAGCTACAATCAATAGGACAAGATTATGGATTGGCTATGGCAGGTGAGAGAGAGAATGAAGGAGACAGAGGGAGAGAGAGAGTTGGAGCTTGCATAATTTAATGTAGGATAGTGTAGGGCCAGTCACTGAAGGAATACCAGAAGAGGGCCCAGTTTGGGAAGAAGTTAATGAGTTCAAGCTGGAGCATGTTGAGTTTGAGGTGTTAATGAGATATCCAAGAAATGATATCAAGTAAACAATATAAATATGGGGCTCAAAATAGAGATCTGGTCAAGAGATATAACTTTGAGATTTGACTGTGTATAGGTGTAAATTGAAATCCTAGGTATAGAGAAACTATACAGCCAAATGAGAAGACGTCCTGGGACAAAGCCTTGGTCAGGTAAAATAGGATGCGTCCAGAAATGAGTGGACAGAGATGTAGGAGAAAACACAGGAGTGTGTTGTGCAATGGAAAGCAATGAAAAGAGTATTTTCAACTCATTAGTGCTACGAAATAAATGCTAATTTGGGAGTTTCAGGTTAAAACATTTTCAATCTAGTGTTTAAATGAGTGACAGAAGTTTGACCAAGTGAAAGTCAACTGTTTTTTGAGCACTTACTCTGTATGAGAAGCTATGCTAAGTGTTTGATGCACATTAACTCATTCTCATAACAATTTTGTAGGATAGGTGTTATTATAATCCTCATATTATAGAGGAGGAAATTGAAGCACAGAGAGGTTAAGCAACTAGTCCAAGGTTATGTAATGAGTGTGAAAGTGATGGTGCCAGTATTTAAAACTAATCCATTTGAATCTAAGGCTGAATTTTCTTTTTGGAATATTTTAAATGACACAATTCAATTTCTTTAATAGATATAGGAATATTCAAGTTATCTGTTTCTTCTTAAGTGAGTTCTTATAGCTGTGTCTTTCAAGGAATTGGATCATTTCCCAAAGCTAATCATCTTAATTAATGCACTACTGTGGCATGCATCCCTCTTTCAGGAATGTTTATATATTTTATGAAGATACTACAAAATGGATGTCCTCCTACCAGTTACTTAACCAGGGTGTTATGAGTGCCATATAGAGATCTTAGAGAGTAGAAAATTGTCTTAAGGAAAATCAAGTGATCAAGTGATTTGATTATATCTGTGGTACTTTCTTACAAGATGAAAATAAATTATAGAGCTCTTTCTTAAAGAATTGTCTCTAATTTCCAAAGCTGAATCCAAAATACCACTTTCTTTCTGATTTTTTAGTTGTTCCTGAAAATATGACAATTCAAGGAAAAAGTACAACTGTTTCACAACAAATAGATATGACCACTCCATCCCAAATTACTGGAGTAAAACCACAAAAGACTGCACATTCCTCTGCAGTGTTGTCTCAAAGCATACCTATATTTGCAACTGATTACACAACCATATCATATTCCAATACAACATCTCCACCTCTGGAAACAATGACTGCACAAAAGATCTTAAAGACACCGGTAGATGAGACAGCTACATTTGCAGTAGATGTTTTATCAACTTCATCAGCCATCTCTCTGCCTACCCAGAGTATATCCATAGACACTACTACCAATTCCATGAAAAAAACGAAATCCCCATCTTCAGAAAGCACAAAGACAACAAAAATGACTGAAGCCATGGCTACTAAAATCTTGCAACCACCTACACCTTCTAATTTCCTATCCACAGCCAGATTTACCAAGAATTCAGTTGCATCTACAACTTCAGCAATGAAATCTCAGTCTGCTGTTGTGAAGACAACATCTTTATTTTCAATTATTGAGTCAACATCTATGTCTACAACACCTTGTCTCAAACAAAAATCCACAAATATTGGGGCACTCCCTATCTCCACAGCTGACCAGGAGTTCATTGAATCTATAGCTGCTGAAACTGTACCTTGGTTTACAATGGAAAAGACTTCACCTGCAGCTACTCATGTTGGGACTGCATCAGCATTCCCACCTGAGTCTGTGCTCATCTCCACAGCTGCTCCAGTAGATTCTGTATTTCCTAGAAACCAGACAGCATCTCCATTGGCAACAACTGATATGAAAATAGCATTTACAGTCCATTCATTAACTCTCCCAACTAGGTTTATTGAGACCACGCCTGCCCCAAGGACAGCTGAAACAGAATTGACATCTACAAATTTTCAGGATGTGTCTTTATCCAGAGTGGAAGATGCCATGTCTACCTCCATGTCTAAAGAGACCTCCTCTAAGACCCTTTCTTCCTTAAGATCCTTTTCATTTACTGGGACTGAGAGTGTACAGACAGTTATTGATGCTGAAGCTACACATACAGCCTTGACTCCTGAAATCACACTTGCGCCTACAGTGGCTGAAACTATGCTTTCCTCCACAATCACAGGACGAGTTTGTACCCAGAATACACCTACAGCTGATGGACACATGCTTACTTTGATTTCCACTAGATCAGCTTCCACATCCAAGGCACCTGAGTCAGGTGCAACATCCACAACTGATGAAGCTGCCCATCTGTTCTCCAGCAATGAGATCATTTGGACTTCCAGGCCAGACCAGACCCTGCTGACATCTATGAACACAACCACCATACTCACATTTGTGCCTAATGAAAATTTTACATCAGCATTTCATGAGAGTGCTACTCATACAGAACATTTATCTACAACTACCAATATCACCCCACTGAAAGCATCTCCAGAGGGCGAAGGTACCACTACCACTGATGCTACTACCGCCAGATATACAACAGCTGTATCCAAATTGGCATCACCATGGTTTTCTAATTTCTCCATAGTTTCTGGAACCACATCCATAACCAGTATGCCTGAATTTAAACTTACCACCTTACCACTAAAAACAATCCCTATGTCTGCAAAACCTGCAAATGAACTTCCTTTGACACCAAGGGAGACTATTGTTCCATCAGTAGATATAATATCTACTCTTGCTTACATTCAACCAAATTTTTCTACTGAGGAAAGTGCTTCTGAAACCACACAAACAGAAATAAATGGTGCAATTGCATTTGAAGATACAACGACCCCTGTACCAAGGTCAGCAACAACACAAAGATTTAATGCCACTATGACAAGAAAAGAAGCAACTTCCCATTATCTTATGGGAAAATCAACTATAGAAGCAGTGGCTGAGGTTTCTCCATTTTCAACAATGCTGGAAGTGACAAATGAATCAGCACAAATGGTGACAGCTTCTGTCGCTGTTTCCTCTTTTCCTGAGATAGAAAAGCTAAGTACCCCATTGGATAATAAAACTGCAACAAGTGAGGTGAGAGAAAGTTGGCTTTTGACAAAATTGGTGAAAACTACACCTAGGAGTTCATACAATGAAACGACAGAAATGTTTAATTTTAACCACACCTATGTAGCACATTCGACTTCAGAGACATCTGAGGGAATTTCAGCTGGATCTCCCACTTCTGGGAGCACACATATATTTGGTGAACCCCTGGGTGCTTCTACCACAAGGATATCAGAAACCAGTTTCCCCACAACCCCTACAGACAGGACAGCTACGTCCTTGTCTGATGGTATCTTACCTCCACAGCCTCCAGCTGCTCATTCCTCAGCAACCCCTATGCCTGTTACTCATATGTTCTCATTGCCAGTTAATGGCAGCTCTGTAGTGTCTGAGGAGACTGAGGTTACCGTGTCTGAGGAGACTGAGGTTACCATGTCTGAGCCTTTTACACTGGTCAGGGCTTTTTCTACATCTGTGCTTTCAGATGTCTCAAATCTATCGTCAACTACAATGACCACAGCATTGGTACCACCTTTGGATCAGACTGCTTCCACAACCAGTGATATTGTGCCTACCCACGGAGACTCGATTCATACCACTTCAGAGGCCACAGTAATCTCTGTCAGGAAGACATCCATGGCAGTTCCTTCTCTGACAGAAACACCATTTCCTTCACTGAGACTCTCCACTCCTGTGACAGCTAAGGCTGAAACCACCCTTTTCTCCACCTCAGTTGATATAGTTACCCCATCTACAAACACTCTTGTCTGCTCAAAACCTCCCCCTGACAACATTCCTCCTGCGTCCTCCACTCATGTGATCTCAACTACATCTACACCAGAAGCAACTCAACCCATATCTCTAGTAGAAGAGACTTCTACCTATGCTGTCAGCTTCCCATATACTTACAGTGGTGGTGCAAATGTTGCCAACTTGGCTACTGGCACCGCAGAGACCTCTGTTGTTGATGAGACCGCACCCTCACACATCTCTGCCAATAAGCTTACTACTTCAGTAAACAGTCACATTTCTCCACCTGTCACACATCGTGTACACACACCAGTGTCCACCCACTTGGTGACTAGCACCTCTATCTTATCTTCTGATGAAGACCAGATGACCATATCCCTGGGAAAAACCCCTAGAACTACGGAGGTGACAGAAATGTCCCCATCAAAGAATTTTTTTATTTCATACTCCCGGGGTACTCCATTTTTGGAAATGACAGATACAGGATTTCCTGAGACCACAATAATTTCCAGTCACCAAACACATTTGCCTTCAGAGATTCCACTTGGGACTCCCTCTGATGGAAATTCGGCTTCATCTCCCACTTCTGGAAGTACACAGATTACACCTACCTTGACCTCAAGGAACACAGTAGACGTTCACATTCCAGAAATGTCTACCAGTCTTGGGAAAACAGCTCTCCCCTCACAAGCTCTGACAATCACCACTTTTTTGTCTCCTGAAAAGGAAAGCACTAGTGTTTTTCCAGCATATACTCCCAGGACCGTGGAAATGATAGTAAACTCCACCTATGTGACTCACTCTGTCTCATATGGCCAGGATACTTCATTTGTAAATACCACAACTTCCAGCTCAGCCAGAATATCAAATCCTATGGACATCAACACAACTTTTTCACACTTGCATTCACTTAGGACACAACCTGAGGTGACTTCAGTTGCCTCTTTCATTTCTGAAAGCACACAGACTTTCCCTGAGTCCTTGTCTCTTTCCACAGCTGGACTATACAATGACAGTTTTACAGTTCTCTCCGACAGGATCACTACAGCCTTTTCCGTTCCAAATGTACCTACAATGCTTCTTAGAGAATCCTCTATGGCAACCTTCACTCCTATTTACCAGATGTCCTCATTGCCAGTTAGTGTAACTGCCTTCACCTCCAAAAAGGTTTCTGACACTCCCCCAATACTGATCACTACATCTTCTAAAACAATGCATCCAGGTTGTTTGGAAAGTCCCTGTACAGCCACTTCTGGGCCTATGTCTGAGATGTCCTCAATGTCAGCTAATAACTCTGCTTTCACACCTGCAACAGTCTCTTCTGACACTTCCACAACAGTTGGGTTATTCTCTACTTTATTGTCTTTGGTTACCCCCAGGATTACTATGACCATGCAAACATCTACATTGGATGTCACACCTGTGACATATGCTGGGCCTACTTCAAAAAGCAAAATGGCTTCCTCTGCTTTCACTAGAGAAATGATAGAGGTACCTTCCAGGATCACACCTACAACCATTCTCTCTCCAACAGAGCCAACTTTCCCCTTTGTAAAAACCGTTCCCACCACTATTATGGCTGGGATAGTGACTCCATTTGTAGGTACCACTGCCTTTTCTCTACTCAGTTCTAAGAACACTGGAGCTATTTCCTCCATTCCAAAGACCACATTTTCACCATTTCTATCAGCAACTCAACAGTCATCACAAGCAGATGAGGCTACAACTTTGGGCATATTATCTGGAATTACTAAGAGGTCCCTATCTACTGTGAACAGTGGTATGGGGGTAGCTCACACAAATACATATTCCAGAACCACTGCTCCTGAAAATATGCTTTCACCTACTCATGCCGATAGTCTCCATACTTCCTTCAATATTCAGGTTTCCCCATCTCTGACTAGCTTTAAGAATACTTCTGGAGCCACAAAAAATGTTAAAACAACCACCACTTACCTTTCTTCTAATACTAGAAAGATGACTTCCTTGTTAGAAAAGACTTCCTTAACAAATCATGCCACATCTTTGAATACCCCTGTTTCATACACTCCATGGACCCCATCCAGTGCAACTCCACCCTCTTTGGCATCATTTCTTTATTCACCTCATAGTAGTGAAGCTGAGTTCTCTACTCCGGAGACCTCTCCTCCTCCCACATCCCAAATGGTTGAATTTCCAGTTCTGGGAACAAGAATCACATCTAGTAATACCCAACCTCTGCTTATGACTTCCTGGAGCATACCCACAGCTGAAGGTTCTCAGTTTCCAATTTCCACCACTATTCATGTACCTACATCCAATGGGATGGAAACAGAGACTCTACACCTTGTTCCTGGGCCTTTGTCAACATTCACAGCCTCTCAGACTGGTCTAGTATCTAAAGATGTCATGGCAATATCATCAATTCCTATGTCAGGAATTCTTCCTACCTATAGGCTTTCTGAGAACCCTTCATTATCAACACCCTTAAGAGCTATCACTCCCACATTGGCTGACGTTAAGCACACATTTGAGAAAATAACCACATCTGTAACTCCTGGGACCACACTCCCATCAATTCTTTCTGGTGCCATTTCAGGATCTGTAATTTCAAAGGCTACTACTTCACCCATTCTGACAAGGCTCTTATCTAGTCTCCCTTCTGGCTCCCCTCTGGCAACTGTATCTAATGCCCCTCATGTTATGACTTCCTCTACAGTAGAGGAGTCAAAATCAACATTTCTGACATCTGACATGATATCAGTGCACCCATTCACTAACTTGACAACACTACCCTCTGCTACTATGAGCACCATACTCACCCAAACCATTCCTACACCTACACTGGGTGGTATCACTACTGGCTTCCCAACTTCTCTCCCTATGTCTATAAAAGTCACAGATGACATTGTGTACATTTCCACACACCCTGAGGCATCCTCCGGAACCACAGTAACTGCCAACCCCAGGACTGTGCCTCATCCTTCATCCTTTAGCAGAAAGACTATGTCACGTTCTACAACTGACCACACTCTATCTGTTGGTTCCATGCCTCTGCCTAGCTCTACAATAACATCTTCATGGAGCAGAATTCCAGCAGCAGCATCACCCTCTACCTTAATTATTCCTAAGCCCACACTGGACTCCCTTCTAAATATAATGACTACTAAAACCACTGTTCCTGGAGCCTCATTTCCACTAATATCCGCTGGGGTGACACATCCTTCTACAGCAACTGTGTCTTCACCAATATCGTCCTTTTTTGAGACAACTTGGCTGGACTCCACACCTTCCTTTCTATCTATGGAAGCATCACCTTCGCCTATTGCCACCAAGTTCACAGGTACTACTCCATAATGCATGTGGTGTAGCCCCAACAGAATTCGTGCACTATGGGTCATGTGTTTTCCGAAGTGGCCCATTCTTGGAAGGCAGAAAAGAATGAAGAAGGGAGCAGGTGTTTTTTATCTCCTTCAGACAATGGGTACAGTGAGTACCTTGTCCAAATACAAAATTCTCTGGCCATCTTTTTTGTCTCTGCTTTATTGGCATGTAATGTAAATGTATCTTTTCACTCAGCATGACAATATCTAAGCCTACTTTCCACCTGTTTCGTTCTTGACGGTCTGACTCTGATTCTGCCAATGTGCACACGGACTAGGAACATCACCCCTTCCCAGTAAGAGGATCATATGGCCTTAGGTCTGAGCATGCTGACTACCCACCGGAAAACACCAGAAAAAACACCAGAAGATATCCTATCTTACCTTTTGGATTCCTTTTATGCAGGTCTCAGCCTTCTCCAATCCCTACCTGCAGCTGGCTAGGAGTGCTTGTCCAAGGCCAGGGAATACTTGGCTTCCATATTGTTCAAATTTTGAATGCTTCTGCAACTTTTTTTTTTTTTTTTTTTTTTTTCCGAGACAGAGTCTCACTCTGTCACGCAGGCTGGAGCGCAGTGGCACCTTCTTGGCTCACTACAAGCGCCATCTCCCGAGCTCACCCCATTCTCCTGCCTCAGCCTCCCGAGTAGCTGGGACTACAGGCACCCACCACCATACCCAGCTAATTTTTTGTATTTTTAGTAGAGATGGGGTTTCACAGTGTTAGCCAGGATGGTCTCGATCTCCTGACCTTATGATCCGCCCTCCTCGGCCTCCCAAAGTGCTGGGATTACAGGCGTGAGCCACCGCCTCCGGCTTGTTCCTGCAACTTTTAACATTCTACAATAGAAATTTGATAGGATACACAAGAGCAAGAGGGAAAAAAGGAGAGAAAAATCTAAAGCAGAAAACAAGGCACAGGAAGAAAAAAAACAACAGTTATTTTCTCAGGGAAAGTGATCTTCTGAGATAATGTTCAGCTTGGCCGTTGAGTGGACTGAAAGTCTGTTGGTCAATGAGAGTGGAGAATTGGTGGGATTTGTGGAGTGTCTGTCAACTAGAAATCAAGGAAGTGTCCAAATAATTAAAGCAAAACTGGGATGGTAACATCCCAGTTCTGCTTTTTGATATGGAGTCAAAGTGTTGGTTCTTGACCTTGGAGTTAAATTAAGCTAAGTTTAGGCAGTAGACATTATTATTTGGTTTACTTTAAAACAGAGAACACTTTTCACCAAATTTACAGAAGTCAAATTTCTTGAACTAAATGAATAAAATTAACCTCCTTATTTTTAATTACAGTTTCCTTCTACAATGTTGAAATGAGCTTCTCTGTCTTTGTTGAAGAGCCAAGGATCCCTATTACCAGTGTTATAAACGAATTTACAGAAAATTGGGTAAAATAATCTTTTGCATATTTATGGTATATATAAATATATGTCAATATATACATGTATATATATGACAGAGTATATTAAAACTAGGCTTTACTTTTTTCTACCAATAATAAATTTCACAGCTAAGAAGTTTGATTTTTTTTTTTTTTTTGCTGCAAATCTGTCTATTCTGTAAGCAACATCATGAGAATATATGCAATCTCTCTTTCATAGTACCAATGCTAAAAGCTTTTATGGAATGTTATTATTTTCATTTGTTGAGATCTGTACATTTCCCTTTAGTGACACAAATTCTGAGTCTTTGCCAAATTTTCCTATTTGGGGAAAGTGGGAGAGCAGTGATAACAAAATGTATACTTAAATACAATGGTATTTAAGTATTATTGTTTTCTGAATTTTATTTTTTTCTCTTTCGAACACAGTGAATGTTTTACTTATCCTTAATTTTTTCTTGATATGACTAATACATACTCTCTGTAACAAAATCAGACATTGACATCGAAAACCCAGAAAGTAAATGTCCTCTCTAATACTGCTCTGTGCATTAACTCCTCTTAACAGTTTAAGGTACATTCTTTCAGATTTTTTTTTCTGTGCATATTATAATGTTGATGCATGTGTGTTCTTTTACAAAATAAATGTAATTGTACTAGTTATGCTATTTTTCAACTTGCTCCCCCTCCTCTGCACGTAACCATGTATCTTTGCACATATTCATGCTGGTAAATATAAATCGTATACTTTAACAGATGCATAGGATTTCACTACGTGGTTGTATTACAGGTTTTTTTTTTTTTTTTTTTTTAATCCATTGGTGACATTTACGTTGTTTCTATCTTTTTCTCTATTTAGAAACAATGCTGGGCTGGGCACTGTGGCTCATGCCTGTAATCCTAGCACTTTGAGAGGCTGAGGCAAAAGGATTGCGTGAGCCAAGGAGTTCGAGACTAGCCTGGGCAACATGGCGAGATCTTGTTTTCTTTTTTTAAAAAAAAAAAAAGTTTAAGAAAAAAACAATGCCGAAAACAATTCCCTAGAAATAAATTTTGGGGCACTTTAGTATTTTTATAGGATAAATTCCTAGAATTGGAATCAGTAGATGAAAAGATGTGAACCTTTCACATTTAAATAGCTGTTACTAAAAGACCCCCCAGATAGGTGACATCAACTTGCACCATCTCCCAACAGCAAAAAATCATATCTGTTTCCATTCTTTCCCTGTCAGCACTTATTTTCAAGTGTCTATGGCATGGTTATAAATCCTTGAAAATGGGTGGGTGCATTAGTCTGCTCAGACTACCATAACAAGATACCACAGACTGGGTGGCTTAAACAACAGACATTTATTTTCTCATAGTTCTGGAATCTGGAAGCCTAAGATTAAGGTGCTGGCAGAGTTGGTTTCTGGTGAAGCCTCTCTCCTTGGTTTGCAGATGGCCATCTTCTCACCTGTGTCCTCACATGGTCTTTCCTCTGTGCACACGCATCCCTGGTCTTTCTTTTTCTTCTTATAAGGACACTGGTCCTATTGGAGTAGGGCTCCACTTTTATGATCTTGTTTAACCTTAATTCCATCCTCAAAGACCTTATCTCTGAATATAACCACATTCAGGTTAGGGCTTCAACATTTGAGTTTTGGAAAGACACAATTCAGCCCATAACAGTAGGTAATATGTAATTTGAAAAACTTAGTGGAGCAAATGGAAATGTTGAGCCAGCTGAAATAATGAGTGCAGCTTAATGATCACATCATCCCAGGTGACTTTGCTGAGTTGAACTAGAGGAGCAGAATAATGAAACTGATTTTTTTTTGTCTTGTACAGTTGAATTCTATATTTCAGAACAGTGAATTTTCTCTTGCTAATCTGGAAACCCAAATTAAAAGCAGGTACGTGAATGACATTTACTGTGGGTCAAAGGGCAATTTGAGGGCATTTTGGGTCTGTTCCTATCTGGAGGGGATGTCCTGTGTTTATGTCTGAGATTTAGGGCTGCCACATTTTTAGTTGCATCTTCCTTCCTGAGTAGGTTCGTTTTGGCATGAGGAAAAAATTTGTATTACTATTGTAAGGTATAAAGCCAATGCAAGAACAAAACAAAAGAAAACCAATAGGGGAAGTCATGCAGTTAGACTGAGTTACCTCTAATGCCCCTTTCATCTCTAAGATTCTATGAATCTGTGACTTATACAAAAATCATACCTTGAAGTGCTATGTATGGACAATGTGCGAGGATTTATAAGGCCTTTTATTTTGGAATGATTCACTTTCAGAAATGAGAAATTCCAAAGTGAACTTGAAATGTCTAAAGCAAGAATGTTGACTAGTCCAACATTTGCTTGGGGCACAAATTTCGAATGGTGATTGCAGTGAAATGGGCAGTATCGTGAAAACTATGGCAAAGGCAATTGCTCACCTGGCAAGTATTTCCTGTATTCTTTCCCTGCACACATACTAATCCTCTGTAAAGGGACACCCCACAGAAGTTCTTTGAAAAATAGGCATGGCTCTGTTAAGCCATGGCGACTGATTTTTAAAACATAAAATGTTACTGCCTGTCTTCTGTACACTGGGATTTTGGTTTCTCTTACATATTCAAGTATTAATTATTAATCACATATTAATTCATATAAGTATTAATAGGGTCAAGAAAATTCATATAAATAAATGGAGGTAAATCTATGGTAGGTTATTGTCTTAGTCAGTTTTGAGTTACTATAACAAATGCTATAGACTAGGTGGCTTAAGCCACAGAAATTTATTGCTCACAGTTCCAGAGGCTGGGAAGTCCAGGATCAAGGTGTTGGCAGGTTCAATGTCTGGTGATGGCCCTCTTCTTGCTGTGTCCTCAAGTGACAGAGAGCAGAGAGACAGAAAGCTCTCCTGTCTCTTCTTATAAGGGTACTGTTTCAAAAAAATTCAAACTGTTTTTGTTCCTCTGTTGTCATACCAACACAACAATCAATATAGAAGATTTCTACCACCAAATGTGTGGGGATTTCCCCCCAACACACCAAGCAGCTGACACCACTGGTTGTTCTCTACTTCAATTCTATTCTGGTGCTATCCTCTCAAAAATAGCTTCAGATCTCACAGGTCTCCAAGACTGCCCCTCACCCCAGACACTAGTCAAAAGTCCAGGCCTCCAGAACTTCTCACTAACTGACTTCAACTTGGGATTCCCATGACCCCCTCTTTGAGCTTGATTAATTTGCTAGAGCGGCTCACAGAACTCAGGGAAACACTTATGTGTATTGGTTTATTATAAAGGACACTGCAGAAGACACCAATGAAGAGATGTGTAAGGAGAGGTAAGCGACAAGGGGAATGGAGCTTCTCTGATCTCCCTGGGTGCACCACCCTCCAGGAACCTCCATGTGTTCAGCTATTGGGAGGCTCTCCAAACCCAGTCTTCTCGGGATTTTATGGAAACATCATTATGTCAGCATTCCTTTCCCAAGTCTCATAAGAGGCAAGACTCTTTCTGGAGAGGGTCTTAAGACTCACAATCAGAAAAGTGAAGAAAGATTAGAGTTCTGCCTTGGGGCAGGTGAAAGGAGAGTGGGAGAAGATCAGAGAGATTCTGTTTGCTGAAGCTAGCTTCTGAGGCCTAGCACGCCCGACATTATAACAAGACTGTAACAAGGGCTATGGGAGTTATAAGCCAAGAACTGTGAATGAAAACATGTGCGCGCACGCGCGCGCGCACACACACACACACACACACACACACATATAACACCCCAGGCACCGATCCCATTCATGAGAGTTCCACCTTCATGATCTAATTACCCCTCAAAGGCCCCACCTCCTAATATCATCACACTGGGGATTGGACTTCAACATTGAATTTTGGCAGGACACAAACATTCACAACATTTAACTCACTAAAACAAAACTAGAGATGTCTGGGGGTAAACAACATTCTTTTTAAATACCGTGTCTATTATTTTTCCTTATTACAAAAGTAATATGTGACCACTGCAAAATCTTAGAGCTTTATAGAAATATATATGTGTGTGTGTGTGTATATATATATATATAAAACCTGGATAGTAAAAATCTCTGAATGCTTGCCTTCCCCTACTCCTCCAAGAACTCCTGTTAACAGCTTATTTTATTGATTTCTCTAGATTTGTTTTCACACATTTACTAAGAGAATAAGATCCTCCTCTACATACTGTTGGACAACTTTCTTTTCATGCCTTATAATACATCACGTATGCCTTTTCAGGCCAATATATGCAGATATAGCTCATTTGTTTTAATAATTGTAGAGGATTCTTTTATATGGTGTGCCATGATGTTTTCCTCCAATTATCTAATGATGGAAACTTGAGTCATTTCCACTTGTATGTCTATTTTTATGCATTTTTGCTGGTACCATTATGGAATAGATTCCTGGATTCAAGGTTAATAAGTCAAAGGCTTGCCACCGTTGTGGTATGCATGTAGTAAGCAAGCCCATTGGAAGTGTTTCTCTGGAGCTTCAGCATTATTTGAATTCCAGGCTGGGAGAAGTCTATTGTTCTAGTGTTGCCTTTCTCCTGATCTCGTGCCCTGCATACTTGGTACTATATTTCATTTTCCTATAATTTTGTAATGCTTTTGATACAGGGACATTTCAGAGGAAAAGATGGTCATGGATCGAGCTATTGTAAGTAATTTTTCAAAATGAATCTACCTGTGACCTATCCTATGCCTGATTAGATGTAAGTCAATAGCTCTTCCACCCAAGTGTATATTATCAGGCGAGGCTCTGTTGTGACAATTGGGGGTCAAATTATGTTACTTCCTTTGGGATTGGCACAAAAAGCCATCAAGAAAACATCCCCTGCTTTTCTGAACTATCCATGTGGCAGCTTTTTGAGGCACATTTTCTGGTCTATAGGAGTGTGGAATGACTCAGGGATTGTAAATGGTAAGTGAATTTCTTGGTTATAGATGTCTTGCAAGAAAGCCTAGCTCTTCCAAGAGTGACACAATTATTTGCAAAACTTGGATTCACACAATAAATCCACCCTCTATTTGTCCAGATTTGAAGCCAGAGTGTGATAAAACTATCTCCCATCATCCTTGCCCCAATTCTCAGTTCTTTTTCAATTGCCTCAAAGCTTTACAACAGCCCACTGTAAAATGAGTAGCAGACACACAGCTTTCCAGGTATTTAAGTATGAGGTAAATACTTGATGATACACAGTACAGTCAAGTCCACGGTACAGGGGCCAGGTGCAGTGACTCACACCTGTAATCCCAGAGGTTTGGGAGGCTGAGGTGGGAGGATTGCTTGAGGCCAGAAGTTCACGACCAGTCTGAGCAACATGGGGAGACTCCATCTCTACAAAAAATAATTTAAAAATATTAGCTGGGCACGGTGGTGCATTCCTGTAGTCCCAGTTGCTGAAGAGGCTGAGGTGGGGAGAATCATATGAGCCCAGATTTCAAGACTGCACTAAATTATGATTGTGCCACTGCACTCCAGCCTAGGTGATAGAGCAAGGTTCTGTCTCAAAAAAAAAAAAAAAACAAAAAAACCAAAAAACACTATGGTGCATTCCAAATTATCCACTATCATTAAAAGTATTTTCTGTAAATAGCTGAGTCATAAGTTTTGATGTATACACATTAAAGCATGATATAACTAAAAGTCCTGTCAATAATGGGTATAAAATCCTTTTGGTGATAATGTGGTCAAGCTGCCTGGGTTGGAACCCCTGCTTTTTCACTTCCTGACTATGAGACCTTGGGCAACTTAATTAACCTCTCTGTGCCCTGTTTCCTCATCTGTAAGATGAGGGCTGTTGGAAGGATAAAATGAGATAATCTATGTTAAATGTTTAGCACTGGGCTTAGAACATAGAAAATGTTAGATAGTGTTTACAATTGTCAATAGCATGTTAATATCTAGACCCAGAAGGCTTGGATTCTGCTCCTAGTTCTGTGACTTGTCAACTGCGTGATACTAGGCAGACCATTTAACTTCTCTGTGACTCAGATTCCTCATGTAGCAAACAGGGTGACAATTCTTGCATTGTTCACCCTACACGGTTGGTGTGAGGAGTAAATGCATTGATGTTTTTGAGGCTAGTTTGTAGATGGCAATGGGTTACATAAATGTAAAGCATAATTATATAATTGTTGCTAACAATAAGCCCTGTACTCAGTTATGACATTTGTTTAAAGATTTCAGTGACTATGTACTTTTCTTTTGCATTAGTTGGAACAGAGAGAAGGACAAGAAATGGCTACAATTTCCTATGTACCATACAGGTAGGAAGTAGGAACTGAGTTTATTAATAGCTGGTACACTTAGTTCTGATTTTCCTTCCATTTAATTCCGTGTGTGTGGCCAGTTGGCCAGAGTTTTCAGAAGGAGATCAAAGTACCCAGGGATTATTTCACATATGCTGTAATTAGGCCCTTGCCTTCATGAAGTATGTTGTTTCGGTTGGTCATGGCTCAGGCTAGCAGCCAGCCTGCTGCCCCTTTGTAGTGAAGAGAAAATGGGGTGGTCATAATCTGGGATGGGGGAGTGAAGTGTTTGTTGTGGTCAAAAAGGTCCACGAAATACTTGGCAGGGAAATTGGAAACAACAACAACAACATGGAAAGTAGCTTCGGTTCTGTTCAGACTCTTGGTCCAGCTCCTCCCGGAATGCTGGCTATTGTTGATCTGTTTGATGCACATCAGGAAGAACATATAGACAGAAAAGGCCCATGAAGAGGTCTTTAGAATGGAGTAGAGGGTCTGTTACAAGCAGGAGGAGAGGTTTAAAATGAAGACTCCTCTTTGGACTGGAAAGATGAAAGCTGAGAAGAGCTAGACTCCAAAGGAAGGAGGTAGGATGAGCAGGGACCTCACCAAATATAATTCAGGGGAGGGGCGGACATCACTCAGATTAGACATGGAGATAAGTTTTGAGTAAGTACAGGTATGCCTAACTTGCAACAGCTGGCAGGAGACTTAGCAAATATGTTCTTCAAAAAGCCATATCTACAAATGGAAATGGAAAAAAGATATAGGTAAGTTTTTGTATCTGAAATGTGCTTCCTAATGGAATATTAGAGGCATTCAGAATATTTGAGGATCTTGCTGTAGAGGATAGAGGATGAAGTCAAGGATGGCCCTATCCTTTCGTCAGTGATCTTTTAGTGGACATAAATACTGAGTGAGTCTTTGTGACCATGGGAAACGTTATTTCTCTGAGGCTGAGTTCCATCATCTGTATTATGGGAATAATAATAGCATTACCTCATACGGTTGTTGTGAGAAAAAAGCGAATCAGAACATGTGGAGGAAGGGCTTCACAAATGTTAGCTACTATCATTATCATTATCATCATTATTACTTATTATAGAAATGAGCCTTCTTCAGAACACTTCTTTATAGACTAATTGAGCATCATATGCCTATTTGCCTGATTTCAGTAATGATGGGTAAATTGGAGACCAGAAGAATAAAAGGTTCTCTCTGAAATAATAAATCCTGAAAACTCCATCTTCTCTATTAATTATTACAAACTCTTAGAGAAATCTCAAGGCTAGCAATTTCAACACAATGTGTATGTTACTGACCATTCTTTTGAAAATAGGTTTTGCATTGTCTGTTTTGGATAAGAGAAAATTTATCAGAATATTTCAGTATGCTGTCTTCCATCACTTCTTAAAATTGGCCACGTAATAGCTGTAAAATGTTTGACATTTATGAACTACCAATTAAATCAGCTGTACAAAAATTTCAGCATTGCAGTCCAAGTTGCACTCCCTTGACATAACTGCAACAATCTTTCTTTTTTATTCTGCTTTGTAGCTGTGTTTGTCAGGTCATCATAAAAGCCAGCTCTTCCTTAGCATCCTCGGAATTGATGAGCAAAATCAAAAGTAAAATACATGGCAACTTCACGCATGGAAACTTCACACAAGATCAATTGACGTTATTAGTAAACTCTGAGCATGTTGCAGTGAAAAAACTAGGTAATTTTTTTGGGGGGGTGGATATTGCAGTATGAACTTACTTCCTTTATTATAAAACTCATAATGCATACCTGGTTAAGAATTCTGAGTTCGAAAAGGAGAGAAGTCACCTTTATGCTTTTTCCATATTCTTGGTACCCACTTGATCTGATGACCTTTCTACCTTTAAGAACCTATGGAAGAACAGACTGCTGGAGGAGTTACCAGAGACTGCTGGTCGGCTCTGGATATTAGCAATGGTCAGTCCGTCAATGGAATGGGAGGATTTTCCCTCTTGCATAAATACCCAGAGACCTGAAGAGCTTCCTCATTAACACACAGTAGATGCCCAATAGATAATTGCTAATTTATTGATTGACTCAGCCATCTTATTCATCTTGGCAAGTGATCTGGGAACTGTCCCAGATTTCTCTCATGGACATTCTCTGATTAGCAAAGCTTTATTGGTAAAAGTGCGAGGTTACCAGGCCACTCCACCTCCTTCCCAGTTCAGCTTTATTCCTTTTCCCCAATAGACTGCTGTAGAAATCATTGAGCTCACACAGCTCTAATGCCAGATAACACACACAGGCATTAGAACGCAAAATCCTTGGCAACATACTGATTAAGCATCAGAGGGCAGCCTGTGACAGTGCAGGGGTGTCAGTGAAATGGAGGGCAGAAACATGTTGAAGCCACAGGCAGAGCCCACCATGTAAATGACACTAATGAATGTGTCGTAAGAGTGAGAGGAAGGCACCTTTCACTCTCACTCAGGGTGGAGACTGGGATAGCTGAGCAAAGCTGGCTGGGCCACTTCTCACACCATTCTCTCAACACCTGAGGGAAATATTTCCAGAATCAGGGCCATGAAACCCAGTGAGTGCTCAGTAAAAACCGGGAACTTATCATATAGACTTAGCCCAGGTCACATCTCCCTTCATGTGACAGCAAAACCTTGCCTTAACAGCCCTCTGTGGAAGTTTACCCTGTCCCTCAGCACCAACAACGAAAACAGAGCCCTAGACTGTGTGCAGTGGCTTACACCTATAATCCCAGAACTTTGGGAGGGTGAGGCAGGAGGATCACTTAAAGTCAAGAGTTTGAGACCAGCCTGGGCAACAAAGCAAGACTCTGTCTCTACAAAAAATAAATAAAAAAAAAAATAGCGGGACATGGTGATGCATGCCTGTAGTGCCAGCTATTCAAGAGGCTGAAGCAGGAGGATAACTTGAGACCAGGAGGTTGAGGCTGCAGCGAGCCATGATCACGCCATTGCGCTCCAGACTGGGTGACAGAGTAAGACCTCAAATAACAAACAAACAAAACAGAGCTCCCCTGTCTATATTGATCATGTCAGATACACTGAGTTTACTAAAACAAAATCCATCTCACAGTCCGTTAAGAAGGGGGCCATCCCAGAGAGAGAAGTTGGCCTACAGTCTCCTATCTTTGGACATAAAACTGATAACAGTGGGTACCTCAGAAGCTGGGCAATTGGTAGGTGGGAACTTTTGACTCTACACTCCACCGTGTGGCTTGAATTTTTTCAATGCATGTGTATTGTTTTAAAAACAAGACAAAACAATGTCAGGTGAGGTGGCTAATGCTTATAATCCCAGATCTTTGGGTGGCTGAGGCGGGAGGATTGCTTGAGGCCAGGAATTTGAGACCGGCCTCTATAACATAGCAATACACTGTCTCTACAAAAAATTTTAGAAAAACGTATCTCATAAACTGGTTGTTTTAATGAAAAGGACTAAATATGTCGTTATACTGGGTGGTTTGTTATTTAAAAAAAACCACTCCATATAATGATATTTTCAGTAAGGCCTGGTCCAAATGGCTAGATAGAAAAAGTTTTCTTTTTTATTTGCTGATCTTTACGTGCAGCGTAATAGTGACGTTCATAATAACATATAATATTATATTATTATACAGTAATAATAATAATGGATGTTCGTAATACTTTTAAGTGCCTCTTGCCCTTTAAAGTGTGCATACATTTTCTCTGTAGAGCCTGGAAATTGCAAAGCCGATGAAACAGCCTCCAAATACAAAGGGACTTATAAGTGGCTATTAACCAACCCTACGGAGACAGCCCAAACTAGATGCATAAAAAATGAGGATGGAAACGCCACAAGAGTCTGGTATGTACAGGCCAAGTTCTAATTGCTGATCCAGATATACAAAGATCTGCTTAATTGGGGACATGTTTCTATGTCATTTTTCTGAGCATGCACCCTTCCTCCACCTCTAGTGCCGGTCTTTCTTTCTATTACCTTTTGGACCTGTTTAAACATATGCGTGCAACATAATAAGAAAAATTTTCAAGGAGACAAAAGATAAAAGTTATCCATCATCCCAGAAGAAAATTCAAGAAGACAAAAGAGAAAAACGTCACCCATAACCCTACTGCCTGAACATAGCTGTTTTTAAGTTGACATATTTTTTTCATCTAGCCTTTCTCTGTATGCCTTTAAGTTTTATGTAGCAGTAATCACTGTCCTTGTATCAATAATGTAATTTACCATTTCATTCAATGGTTTATCAAACATTTTCCATGTTTTACATTTATGATCTTAATGTTCATTTCGAAAAACGACCTTGGAAACTGGTCTATAGTTGATGGGCTAGAGTAATTTACTAAATCACTCTTCTATTGTTGACTTTATCATTTTCCTTTTTAAAATCATCAACCCTCTTTTCTTACTCTCTGCTGTTCATGCTTTATGCCATTAACTTAAGTGGGCAAAACCGGAGGGGCAGCAGGTTTTGACAGAGGCTTAAAAGCACTCTTTTAGAAAGCAACATTACGGGCTTTCCGTTTCCTCCCTGTGTCTAATCAGTCAGCAAGTCCTGCAGCTTTGACAGTCATAGTCAGAGCCTACATCGAGCCTTTCCTTTCCAACCCCACTGCCAGTACCCTGGTGCAAGCCGTTATCGCCCACTATTAGAGCTGTCTCCTTGCCATCTAGCTTAACGGTACGCCTTACCCACCTCCGCCAACTATATTCTACACTGCTGCCAGCATAATTTTCCTGAAGTATGGCTGCTGTCATGCCACCGTCCTGCTCCAGCTCCACATTGCCTCAAGAATTAAGTCGAAACCTCTAAATATAGTCCTTCAGACCGTGGGCTTCCTCTCCTGATGTCTCACTCAGCATTCTCCCTCCCTTTACCATACGCTCCAATCAAAATGACCCTTTGCTGTTCTGGGCTCAATGGGCGCTTCCCGGGTCTCTTTCTCTGCTTGTGCTGTCTGCTCTTGGGGTTGGGGGAAGAGATTTTTCTCTACCTCTGTCCTTTCAGCGCACAGCTCAGCTCAAATGCTGAAAGTAACGTCTCTTTCCTTGGTGGTTTGATAGATTCAGTTTTGTTTATACAGCTTTTCATCTTATATTTGCCCTAAGTTTCAAGTAGTTACATTTAGAGTTTTAAACCCCCTATTTACAAGTTCCTTGAGGGAGCGATGAAGCCCTGCCCTGTTTGCCTGTGCTACCTATTACCTTCCTAGAATGGAGTGGTGCCCAATAAATGTGTTAGCTGACTTGAAATGAACTGCTTTGAATTGGGTGAGACACAGGGGAGGGTGGATGATGAGGGCCAGTGAGCTATCGAGGGCTCTATATTAATTGTTTTAAGTTAATATGCTGGATAGAGACCACGTTCCAACAGGAATTTCCCCTTAAAAGAGGGGTAAGAAGGGACAGTGAGAGTAAAGAGTTATGTCTAGAGGGCCGGAATCTCTGTCTTGACACTTGGTCAGCAGGACATTCCCACACCCCATTCCCAGCTCCCTCGCCTGTTTATCCACTCCCCTTTCCCCTTCCCACATGTTGACCCTAGATTCACTTGCTCCCTAAGAGCAAAATTTCTTCATTTCACAAAGAAGTACTGGGCTCCCACCTTTGCTATCTATGTCAGGGGGCTGGGGGCAGGTGAGGAGAAGGCATGCTAGGGATACTCCCACTATTTGCTTTAAGATTATCCTTGCCTCATCCTCTGATGAGAAAGCTCTTTCCTCTTTTTTTCAGTTCAATCAGCATCAACACGGGCAAATCTCAGTGGGAAAAGCCAAAGTTTAAACAATGCAAATTGCTTCAGGAACTTCCTGACAAGATTGTGGATCTTGCTAATATTACCATAAGTGACGGTAAGATTGTTTTGTACATATAAGACAAATTATGGAACTTCGATTACTTTGCCTACTTGACCTCAAACCAGAGAGAGTATAGGCAAATCCCACTTAGGAAAATCTACCTTACGACAATCCAATTTCAGAACAAAGGTAATTAATGTTGGTGGAGGTGGTGGTGGGGCATGAGATGTTAGGACTATCAGTGTTTCAGTGATTTTTGTTTGGTTTTGCTATATACATATTTTTTTCTTTTCTTTCTTTCATTTTTTTTTTTTTTTTTTTTTTAGACAGAGTTTCACTGTTGTCACCCAGGCTGGCGTGCAATGGTGCGATCTCAGCTCACTGCAACCTCTGCCTCCTGGGTTAATGCAATTCTCCTGCCTCAGCCTCCCGAGTAGCTGGGATTACAGGCGCCTGCCACCACACCTGGATGTTTTCTTGTATTTTTAGCAGAGGTGGGTTTCACCATGTTGGCCAGGCTGGTCTCAAACTCCTAACCTCAAGTGATCCACTTGCCTCAGTCTCCCAAAGTACTGGGATTACAGGTGTTAACCACTGCAGCCGGCCTTATTTTACTTTTTTGGCTAATTGTTGTTTTTATTTTATTTTAATTTTTAAAAAGTTTTAATAAGTAATACTTCACCAACTTCAATATTCAAAAAACAAAAAGGGTATATGTAAAACATCTCCATCCCACTGCAGACCTTAGCCATTCAGTTACTATCCACAGAGATATTTTGTGGATCCATTTTATAGATCCATAATGAAATGTGTATATATATATACACACACACATATATATATACACACACACACACATACTCCCCCTCACTTTTTGTACACAAAGTGGAACATGCTATACACACTATTCTTCACGTTGCTTTTTTCTGTTAACAATATATTGCAGAGATTATTATATCAGCATATAAAGAGTTTTCTCATTATTTTTTCCCCCTCTGCACTGTATTATATATACCACAGTAAATGTGCCACAATTTATTTAACCTGTTTCCTATGGATGAGTATTTAGGTTGTCAGTAACATTTTTCTATGAAAACATGACTGTACAACTATTTTTGTGTTTTTTTCATTGTAGGGAAAATAGTATAACATACTTTAAAAAATACTCACATTTTTGATAGTGTATAAGATGTTTTAGAGTTAGCATTGTCTAAGCAGCTGATATAGAAGGTTGCATTTCTTTCAAAAATACATTTGTAGACCATGTTAGCTTTTATTTTCGTTTGTGACGCTGTTAGCATAATTCATATTATTACGTAAAAGAGATTCAAAATAAAGAGTATCTCTTTAAAAAAAAAACCACCGCTTTGATGAATATTACACATATGTCACAATTTTGAGAAGGTAGGGGTATACCTAAAGGATAAGTCCTTGAATGTGGAATTGCTGGGTCAATCACACTTTTGATGGTGTCAAAATGCTCTCTGTAATAGTTATAGCAATTTAGATTCCTACTTGCAAGGTATGAAAAGTGCCTTTTTTCACAACTCCTTCATCAACACAGCATGTTTGTTATCAGACTTCTGGATCTTTTTGCGATATGATAAGCAGAAATTGATATCTCAATGTAGTTTACAAACTTTTTAATGGAGATATTCGCATATCATAAAATTCACTTATTTAATGTGTACAATTTAGTGGGTTTTTAAAAGCATATTCACTAGATTGTGCAACCATCATCACTGATTCCAAAATATTTCATCACCCCAAAAAGAAACCCTGTACCCATTAGCAGTCTCTCCATTTCTCCCCCATCCCAGCTCCTGGCAGCCACGAATCTACTTTTTTATCTATGAATTTTGCCAGTTTGGGGCATTTCATGTTTCTGAGGTTCATCCAATGTTGTAGCGTGTATCATTGCTTCATTCCTTTTTATGAATGCATTATATTCCATTATATAGATATACCACATTTTGCTTATTAACTCATCAGCTGACGGACATTTCTTTTCCACCTTTTGGCTATTATTAAAAATCTGGCTATACACATTTATGTACAGATTTTATGTAGACATATGTTTTCAATTTTCTTGGGTATACATCGACGAGTAGAATTGCTAGGTCATATGGTAACCCTATGATTAGTTTTTGAGGAACTTCAAAACTGTTTTCCATAGCAGTTGTGCCATTCTACATCCCTGCCGACTCTGTATGAAGGTTCCAATTTCTTCACATCCTTGTAAACACTTATTACTATTGTCTGTCTTTTAGATTATGACTGATAGTAATGCCCCCCAACGCACCTTTATTCTTGGTGTTAGTAATTTGTGTCTTCACTTTTTTATATCCTGGTCAGTCTAGCTAAAAGTTTTTAAATTTTATTAATTTTTATAGACTTTATTTTTTAGAGGAGTTTTAGATTCCCAGCAAAACTGAGTGGAAAGTACAGAGCTCCAGCATATGCCCTCCCCCAACCACATGCACAGACTCCCCCACCATCAACATCCCCCACTAGAGTGGTACGTTTGTTACAATTGAATGTACACTGACACATGGTTATCACCAATAGTTCATAGTTTTACATTAGCGTTTACGTTTGCTGTGGTACATTGTGTGGGTTTGGACAAATGTATAATGACACGAATCCACCATTACAATATCATATGGGATATTTTCACTGCTGTAAAAGTCCTCTATAGTCCACTTATTCATCCCTCCTTCTTCTCAACCCCTGGCAATCACTGATCTTTTTACTATCTCTCTGTTTTTGCTTTTTCCAAAAGGCCATATAGTTAGAATCTTACAATATGCAGCCTTTTCCGATTGGCTTCTTTCACTTAGTTATGTGCATTTAAATTTCTTCCATGTGTCTTTTCTTGGCGTGGCAGCTCATTTCTTTTTGGCACTGAATAATATTCCATTGTCTGGATGTACCACAGTTTATTTACTCATTCACCTACTGAAGGACATCTTGGTTTCTTCCAAGTTCTGTTAACTATGAATACAGCTACTAGTAACATCTGTGTGCAGGTTTTTATATAGATGTTAAGTGTTCAACTCATTTGATTAAAGAACAAAGGGTGTGGTTGTTGGATTGTGTGATAAGAGTATGTTTAGTTTTGTAAGAAGCTGCCAAATTGCCTTCCAAAGTGGCTGTACCATTTTGCATTCTCATCAGCAATGAGAGTTCCCGTTGTTTCACATTCTTTCCAGCATTTAGTGTTGTCAGTGTTTTAGATTTTGGCTATTCTCATAGGTGTGTAGTGGTATCTCATTGTTGTTTTAATTGGCAATTCCTTAACGACATATGGTGTTGAATAGCTTTTCATATGCATATTTGCCATATTTATGTCTCTTATGGTGAAATGTACTCTATAGGTTGAATGTTTGTGTGCCCCAAAAATTCATATGTTGAAATTCTAACCCCAATGTGATGGTATTTGGAGATAAGGCCTTTGGGAGGGGATTAGGTCATGAGGGTGGAGCCTTCATGAATGAGATTAGTGCCCTTATAAAAGAGGCCCCAGAGAGCTTCTTTGACCCTTTCACCATGTGAGGTTACAGCGAAAAAATGACGGTCTATGAGCCAGGAAATGAGCTCTCACGAGACATTGAATCTGTTCTTCATAGACAACTTGCCAGACATGGTTCTACTGCATAAAATGGGTCCCTCCCATAGTGAAATGTCAGAAATTGAGGCACAGGCATTCCAGTGCCTCTCAGAAGGACCAGGGAATTGGCCTTGAAGCAGTGAACTTCTCAGACTTGTTTTCCTTGCAGAGGATGCAAGTTTGAGATCCTTGCTGAGGACTATGTAGAAGAATTAGGAAAGCAAGCACAGCTCTGATTATTTCTAGATCAGAAACCAAGAGTCAGGGCAATAGGAAATGTTATAGCTTGAAGTGAGTGGGAGGAAAGTTAGAGGGTTTATGTTTCACGCTGACCTCCCTCCTTCTGAGTGACACATTTTCTTTAGAAATGCTAATAGAATTTTCTCTTGTGGAAAAAAAAGTTAATAAACAGTCATAACAACAACAAAAACACTGCACTGGGTTGGGATTTTTAGAAAATTGACTGTGAGAAGTCATTTTATATATATAAAAAAACTACCGCGGAGTAAAGGAACAGTTGGATGATGACTGTAATGTATATAACTGAAAAGTAAACTATCAAATTTATTATCTTTGGAAGAATCCTTCTATTCTACTTGTAAATTAGGGGCTTAATGAACAATGAATACAATATAAAGGAAAGAAAAACGTATTCATGCTGAAACAATTTATTTTCTTTTGCTTTCAATCTTGCTGACAAGCATTAGATATCTTGGTTGAAGAAAAACTCTTCAGCTCTCTCACTTAAATGCTCCTTTTTCTTAACTCTTTAATATCACAGAATTAGAAAAGGTACCTTTATTTCAAAGTTCTTTGGATTCTCTTCTGTGCTCAATGTTTGTTACCTCCATGATATTAAAGATGCATCAGGCTCTAGTGAAGTTGACTGGAACTTTTCACAAAACTATTTTCTGTCTGTGTCCATTCCACCATCACGGTAGGATAGTGAGTGCTTAAGAGAAAACAGTGGGATTTCCAGGAGGTCAGGTAGAAAGACTGCAAAGCACAGCTGTCCCAACCCCCAACACAGTGGAGAAAAGGGCCAAAGGCACAGATGTTGTAAAAAGTGATATTGAAGAGCTCAACTTTGGAGTCAGCACTGGATTAGAATATTTCAATGTTTTAACTTCTTCATCTATATAAAGGGGATAATGTGAGTACTTTCGTGACTAATACAAAGGTTATTGTGATGAATAGATTAGAAAATGCATGTATAATGCCTTGCTGTTGTATCCTATCTCCAAAATGCCCACCAACTCATTCCCTCTTTGTCAATTGGGAGTTGAATCAGGGCTGGCTTGTGACTGCTTAGCCCAGGAGAATTTGGGAGAAGCGGCTTTGCCAATGATGGGACTAATTTTTAAGGGGACTGGAAGTTTCTGCATCCTTTCTCTTGGTACACTCTCATTTGAGATGCTTCCTCAGAGCCAGACACCATGCTGTAAGAAGCCCAAACAGTGACGTGCTGAAAAATATTTAACAACCAAGTCTACCCAAAGAAGGTGCTGATTTGTAGCTTTTGCCAGTTTTCATGATATAATACCCTCTCCTCCATGGCTGAATACAACCTACAATGCAATGTATAGTGACTGAACTATAAAGTTGGTAAGAGATGGATGCGCAGATACAGTAGATATGTAAATAATCACAAGAGCTTAGATTAGTAAAATGTAGCAAAATAATTAGAAAGTGAAGATGTTTCAGCATCATTTTAAATATAATTTATGCAATTGTAAGTTTATATAATTTAATTTTTAATAATGGCCATGTTTAACAACTAGTTCACAGAATTCCTGAAAATTTAACAATTGGTTCTCACCAGCTGGTACAAGTTAGCTCCAGTACATCACAAGCCGGATCCACACACTACTGAGCCCACACCACTGGGGGAGGCCATGTGTAGGGAGTACGGCCAACAGCCCCAACTGAACAGTCAGCATCAATTGCCTGCCATGTGAGTGAGCCCTGTTGGACATCCAGCCCAGATTAGCCTTCTGATGTATTCAGCCTCAGCTGCTATCTGACTTCAACTGTATGAGACACTCCAAGTGAGAACACTCAACTGAGCCTAGTTAACACACAGAATCATGAAGGATAATAATACATTATTGCTTTAAGCCATTAAGTTTTAGGGTGATTTGTTATGCAGCAATAGATAACCTGGAACACTGGCTCACAGAAATTGCTCAGTAAATAGCAGATATTATTATTCTGAATGTTGCAATTACTGGCAGATTAACTGTAACAGTATTTCAAGGAATGAGGATCAATTTATTTTGCAACAAATAAAGGAGTCCCTTTATTACTTTTGCTTGAGGACCAGGAATTTTTACACGATGAGTGTAATTTAGCTTGAATTTTCCTTAAAAACTATACAACTCCAGAGAAAAGGTCTATAATTACTTTCCACAGTATAGCTAGTCTCCCATTGGCCTGCTGTTTACGTTCATTCTGCCACAGCAGGGACTATGTGAAAGTGAAATTGCACCACTGAAGCCCAAAGAATCATGACTAGGCAGCTCTTGCTATTCCATTTTCAACAAAGTCTGAGCAATTTAATAAGAGCAGTAGAAAGACCCGTGAATGAGCTCACTATCTTTTTCTGTCATGCCTAGTCTTAATATTTTCTCAGCTTTTTTAACTTACCAGAAGATAGATGTTAACTGGGACAAAATATTAATTCAGAAACAATTACAACCTTGTTTAATCTCCTTTCTGCCTCCCATCTCCTCAGGGAGAACTCTGTCTTTGCTAGTTCAGTTCCCATGTGAGGCATTGTTGGACAAATTGGGGTAATGGTTGGGGAGGAATTGAGAGGATCTCAGTTATGATTGCTGAATTTACATTGATGAGAACAGAAAGTTGTTTGCAGAAAAAAAAGAGAATAAAGAAAGAAAATAAAGAAGAAAAGGAGAAAGCAAAAAGTAGCCTGTGTAGGCTTTTGAAGGTGTTAAGTTGTGGGGAACTTGGGATAGGAGAGAGATTTGAGGAGACACTGATAACTATGGAGGTCATTGAAAGAGAGAGAGGAAGAGAAATACAGACAGAAAGAGAGAGGATGAATTTTATGCTGAATTATTTTGTTTTCTGAAACAGAATTGACTATTTGTAATATAACCTGGGTTAAGTGTGTTATGAGTGTTGGCTCTCTCGGGAATTTTTCTTAACAAATTGTATTTTTTATTATTTTCCTTTATATTTTGGTTACTGGACTTGAATGTGAGTGCTTTAAGCTAGGAAGACACCACAAGAAAGCTCAGCTTTATTTGTGTTATATTTAACTAAAATCGAATTTGTGCTGTATTCGTTTAACAAAGCTCTTCACTTTAAAAGTGAGTCATAATTCAAACAAAACAATTATTTAGAAGAAGCGTTTATGAGACAAGAACTTTCGGGCACTGACAGGATATTTGATGATTTTGAATATTATTGCTAATTTTAAAATTTAATTTGTTATTGTCGTTGTGACATGTAAAAATCATTTATTTTAGAGATACATACTAAAGTGTGGATAAAATGATATCATATCCAGGACTCGCTTTGAAACAATATGGGGTTGGGGAAAAGATGAGTGGAAGTGTAGAGAAAATGAGATTAGCCATTCATTGACACTTGTTGAAGTTGAGTTATTCATGAGGAACATGGAGATTCATTACACAATTCTTTCTACTTTTGTGTATGCTTGCAAATTTCCATAATAAAAAGTGAAGAAAAAAGTGGGCGAGTTCATATCTATTGTTCTTACTCTCTGGAAAATCTAAATTAACTGCTTTTTATTATGACATAGTCCATATTTGCTTTTTTTTTTTCCTGTGGTTTGATGGTTCTTGACAGGAAAATGTAACCATCACCCTTAGTTATGAAAACATAGACTGAGTGTTTGCTGATATTTGAGTATAAGGTGGGATCTACTTAACACAATCCAATACTCAAAAGTCTCAATTTAATGAGAATCAAATGTCAAGATAATTCTTCAGGGACAAAACGATTTCCCTGGTGCGTATGAAAAATGATTTAATGAATGAAAACTTTTTAATGAATAAAAACGTGACTTATGTTCTACTTTCTGGGACTACACCTATTGTAGAAACAAAGGGCCGATATTTTCCTTCCGTAAACATGTTACCTTGGCAGGTATTCTCATCTCACCCTCTTTACTCTTTAAAGGGAAGGAAGCACACCAGAATGGCAGAAGACTAAGTCATGAAGCTTTTATGTCTCAACTTTCTTTCCCCAGAGAATGCTCAGGATGTTGCAGAGCATATTTTAAATTTGATAAATGAATCCCCAGTCCTGGATAAAGAAGAGACAAAGATTATTGTTTCTAAAATATCAGATATTTCACAATGTGATGAGATAAGTATGAACCTAACCCATATTGTATTACAAATAATCAACGTTGTTTTGGAAAAGCAAAACAATTCAGCCTCTGATCTGCATGAAGTAAGCAATGAGTAAGTACTAATACTTTGGTGAAAGACATTATTTTTAAAAAATTTAAAATACAGTCGGCCCTCCGTATCTGTGCGTTCTGCATTTGTGAATTCAAACCACCACAGATTGAAAATATCCTTAAAAAAATCTTGTGTCGATACTGAATAAGTATGAATTTTTTCTCGTCATCATTCCCTAAACAATACAGCATAACAACTATTTACATAGCATTTACATTATATTAGGCATTATAAGTAATCTAGAGATAATTTAAAATATACAATGATGTGCATAGGCTATACGAAAATACGACCCTTTTTTTATATCAGGGACTTGAGCATCTGTGGATTTTTGTATCCATGGGAGTCCCGGAACAGATCCCTCAAGGATACGAACGAACGACTGTATATATTATCAATTTATTGGCATACAGTCATCATAGATTTTAAAAGTCAGGTAGTTACACATTGAAAGCTCAGTAGCTCAGTTAGTACAATGCAATGGGGTCACTTTACTCGAACGTTCGTTCTGAAAGGATGTATTCGAATTCTAATTGAATCTTAGTGACAACAAGTTTTCAAGTAAACAGTTACCCCAAACCAAACCCCCAGTCCATTCCCCCAACTTTTGTGCTCCCTCAGTGTTCTTAATGTCTATAAAATGTATCCAACCAGTGCTAAAGTGGAAAACTTGAGAATAGTACTAGTTACCTCCCTCTAACTCACACCCAATTAATAACCAACTCTTGTATTTGTCACTGTACATCTATTTTTAAAATCCCTTAAATATTCCGGTGGAATTCATTTACTTCTCTCCATCTCCGCCACCACCACCCTATTCCTAGTCCCATTTCTCTCACCAGACTGTCTATAATAACCTCCTAAATGGTCTCTCTGCCTCCATTCTTGACCCTCTATGGGTCATCTTCTACATAGCACCCAGAGTAATCTTTTAATGTATGTATCAGATCATGTCCTTACTTTGCTTTTAAAACCACTAGGTGGCTTTCCATTACACGTAGAATAAAATCCAAACTTCTTATAAAGTCCCACGAGGCCCTGCAGGGTCTGGCTTACATGTAACAATTTCATTAATTTTCACAACAATCTTTTGAGATGATTGTAATATTAATTCTAACTTTGCAGGTGAGGAAAATGAAGCTAAGTGAGATTATTTTATCTGTCCACACAGTTAGAAATTAGAGGAACTAAGATTTAGATGTCAACTTGTCTGATTCCAAAGCCAATGCTCTTATTTAATAATTCCTAAATGATATAAAGATAGCGATTAAAACTCAAAGAAAAGTCTTGCAATGAGGAAATCTTGCAAGGAGGATGGGTTTTTTACTTTTAAAGGGTAGGATGCTCTTCTCCATCTGTGGTTTCTTGCAGAATTCTGAGGATAATTGAGCGTACTGGTCACAAGATGGAGTTTTCTGGGCAGATAGCAAATCTGACGGTGGCCGGGCTGGCTTTGGCTGTGCTGCGGGTGGACCACACGTTTGATGGCATGGCCTTCAGCATTCACTCCTATGAAGAAGGCACAGACCCTGAGGTGAGTGCAGCTCAGGGAACTGAGAGCCAATCAGCCAAGCACTGTTTCAAGTCTTCATTCATTTACTCCTTGGGAGAGAGAGAGGGCACTCTGTTAAGGTTTTATCTTCAGGGGACCTTATGGAAATACAGACATCCCAGGTAAGATTCATATATAATCTTTAGTAGGCTAACACCTTGGTTGAAGTGGTGTCTGGGAATTGTGCAGTGATACCACCTTTGGCCCTGTGACCTCAAATTATCTCAAATGTCAGTTTATTATTGGCCACCATTTAAGGAACACATTATATGTTGGACATTGTGCTACCACCTCCTTTGTGCAGATAAGGAAACAGAGAAGTAATTTGCCCAAGAACACATAGCCTAATGGTTAAGCCAGGATTGAAACCTATGCCTGTCTGGCTTTAAAGCCTGGGCCCTTTCCACCGTATGATACTACCTTAGCCTTTGGCATGTTATAGGCTGCCAACCCTACTCAAAACAATTTCAGAGGTTAGATTTTTTTTTTTTACAATTAAAAAAGTAATAAAGTGTACATATAAGAAAATGAACAAATCCTAAGTATACACCCTCTGAATTTTGACAAATGCATACATTTGTGTAATCCAAACCCCTATTAAGATATAGAATGTTGGCCAGGTGCAGTGCCACTCCTGTAATCCCAGCACTTTGGGAGGTCAATGTGGGAGGATCACTTGAACCGAGGAGTTTGAGACCAGCCTGGGCAATATAGTGAAACCCCATCTCTACAAAAAACTAAAAAATTAGCCAGGCATGGTATTATGTACCTGGGGTCCAGCTACATGAGAGGCTTAGGTGGGAGGATCGCTTGAGACCAGAAGATCAAGGATGCAGTGAGCCATGACTACACCACTGCATTTCAGCCTAGGCAACAGAGCGAGAGTCTATATTTTTAAAAATGATATAGAATATTACTATCACCTCTGAAAACCCCTTTGTGCCCTTTCCAAGTGAAGCTCTGAAACTACTACCTGAAGCGGCAATCACTGTTCTTATATTTTTCTGACATAGTTTTTCCTGTTCTACAACACTATATAAATGAAATCTTATAATATGTACTGTCTTGTATAAGGCTTCTTTCATGTAGCATAATTTTTTTAGTCATCCTTTTGTTTCAGTAGTTTGTTCCTTTTTATTGCTGAATAATATTCGAACGCATGGGTGTACAACAGATTCCTTGTCTATTCTCCTCTTGATGGACATTTGGATTGTTTCCAGTTTGGCTATTATGAATAATCCTGCTATGAACCTTTGTGTATAAGTTTTTATGTGATCATATGTTTTTGTATGTCTTGGATAAACACCTAGGAATGGAATTGCTGGCTCATAGGTATATGTTTATTATTTATTATTTCTTTTTATTTTTTGAGATGGAGTCTCACGCTGCTGCCCAGGCTGGATTGCAGTGGCACTATCTCTGCTCACTGCAACCTCTGCCTCCCAGATTCAAGCGATTCTCCCGCCTCAGCCTCCCATGTAGCTGGGATTACAGGCACTTGCCACCTTGTCCAGCTAATTTTTGTATTTTTAGTAGAGACGGGGTTTAGCCATGCTGGCCAGGCTAGTCTCAAACTCCTGGCCTCAAGTTATCCACCCACTTTGTCCTCCCAAAGTGCTAGGATTACAGGCATGAGCCACCTCACCCAGCCTGTAGGTATATGTTTAAATGTAGTAGAAACTGTCATAGTGTTTTCTAGAGTGGCAAATGATGTGGAGTAATTTTCCCTGTTAATATTGGTTATTTGTATGTCTTTGGTGAAATATCTGTTAAAATCTTTTGCCCATTTTTAAATTGGGTAGTTTTCTTTTTTTATTGCAATAGTTTTTGGGATACAGGTGGTTTGGGGTTACATGGATAAGTTGTTTAGTAGTGATTTCTGAGATTTTTAGTGAACTCATCACCTCAGCAGTGTACACTCCGTGCCCAATATGCAGTCTTTTATCCTTCACCCTCTACCACCCTTTCCCTTGAGTCCCCAAAGTCCATTATATCATTCTTATGCCTTTGTGTCCCCATAGCTTAGCTCCTATTTGTAAGTGAGAACATATGATATTTGGTTTTCCATTCCTGAGTTACTTCACTTAGAATAACAGCCTCTAGTTCCATCCAAGTTACTGCAAAAGACATGATTTCATTCCTTTTTACGGCTGAGTAGTATTCCATGGTGTATATATACCACATTTTCTTTATCCACTTGTTTGGTTGATGGACACTTAGGTTGGTTCCATATCTTTGCAACTGTGAATTGTGTGCTTTAAACATGTGTGTGCATGTGCCTTTTTCATATAATGACTTCTTTTCCTTTGGGTAGATACCCAGTAGTGGGATTGCTAGATGGAATGGTAGTTCTAAGTTTAGTTCTTTAAGGAATCTCCGTACTGTCTTCCACAGTGGTTGCAATAATTTACATTTCCACCAGCTGTATACAAATGTTTCCTTTTCACCACATCCACGCCAACATCTATTGTTTATTGACTTTTTAATTATGGCCATTCTTGCAGGAGTAAGGTGGTATCTCATGGTGGTTTTAATTTACATTTCCCTGATGATTAGTGATGTTGAATATTTTTTCATATGTTTGTTGGGTGTTGGTCTATCTTCTTTTGAGAATTGTCTATGTATGTCCTTTGCCCACTTTTTGATAGGATCATTTGATTTTTTCTTGCTGATTTGTTTGAGTTCCTTGTAGATTCTGGATACTAGTCCTTTGTTGGATGCATAGTTTGCAAATGTTTTCTCCCACTCTGTGGATGGCCCGTTGACTCTGCTGATTATTTCTTTTGTTGTGCAGAAGCTTTTTAGTTTAATTTGATCCCTTTTATTTGTTTCTGTTTGTGCATTTGCTTTTGGGGTCTTAGTCATGAATTCTTTGCCTATGCCAATGTTCAGAAGGGTTTTTTTCTGATGTTATCTTCTACAATTTTTATGGTTTCAGGTCTTAGATTTAAGACTGATCCATCTTGTGTAGATATTTGTATAATGCGAGGGATGCGGATCCAGTTTCATTTTTCTCCGTGTGGGTTACCAATTATCCCAGCACCATTTGTGGAGCAGGGTGTCCCTTCTCCACTTTATGTTTTCACTTGCTTTGTCAAAGATCAGTTAGCTGTAAGTATTTGGCTTTATTTCTGGGTTTTCTATTATGTTGTATTGGTCTATGTACCTTTTTTTTTTTTTTTTTGAGATGGAATCTCGCTCTGTCACCCAGGCTGGAGTGTAGTGGCCGGATCTCAGCTCACTGCAAGCTCTGCCTCCCGGGTTTACACTATTCTCCTGCCTCAGCCTCCCGAGTAGCTGGGACTACAGGTGCCCGCCACCACACCTGGCTAGTTTTTTGTATTTTTTTAGTAGAGATGGGGTTTCACCGTGTTAGCCAGGATGTTCTCGATCTCCTGACCTCGTGATCCACCCATCTCAGCCTCCCAAAGTGCTGGGATTACAGGCTTGAGCCACTGCGCCCGGCCTGTGTACCTATTTTTATACCAGTATCATGCTGTTTTGGTAACTATAGCCTTGTAGTATAATTTGAAGTTGGGTAATACGATGCCTCCAGATTTGTTCTTTTTGCTTTGAATTGCTTTGGCTATGTGGGCCTTTTTTGATTCCATATGAACTTTAGAATTTTTTTTCTAGTTCCGTAAGAATGATGATGGTATTTTGGTGGGAACTGTATTATCTATAGATTGTTTTTGGCAGTATGGTCATTTTCACAGTATTGATTCTTTCCATCATGAGCAAGGGATGTGTTTCCATTTGTTTGTGTCATCTATGATTTCTTTAAACAGTGTTTTGTAGTTTTCCTTGTAGAAATCTTTCACCTCCTTGATTAAGTATATTCCTGGGTATTTTATTTTAGTTATTTTGCAGCTGTTGTAAAAAAGATTGAGCTCTTTATTTGATTCTCAGCTTAGTTGCTGTTGGTGTATAGCAGTGCTGCTGATTTGTGTACATTGATTTTGTAACCTGAGACTTTACTGAATTCATTTATCAGATATAGGAGCTTTTTGAATGAGTTGTTATGGTTTTCTAGGTATACATTCACATCATTGGTGAATGGCAACAACTTGACTTCCTCTTTTCCAATTTGGATGCCCTTTATTTCTTACTCGTGTCTGATTGCTATGACTAGGACTTCCAGTACTATATTGAATAGAAATGGTAAAAGTGGGCATCCCTCTTATTACTGAGTTGTAAGTGTTCTCTACACATTCTGGATACAAGCAATTTATCAGATGTATGTTTTGAAAATGTTTTCCTTATGGCTTGCCTATGTATTGTCTTAATAATGTATTTTGATGAGCAGTTTTTCACTTCCTTATTTTCTTTTTTCTTTCTTTCTTTCTTTTTTCTTTCTTTCTTTTTTTTTTTTTTTTTTTTTTGTTGTTGTTGTTGTATGAGAGTGGGTCTCACTCTTTTACCCAGGCTGGAATGCTGTGGCTTGAACACAGATCACTGCAGCCTTGACCTCCTGGGCTCAAGCAATCCTCCTGCCTCAGCCTCACATGTAGCTGGGATCACAGGCATGCACCACCATGCCTGACTAATTTTTTGATTTTTTGTAGAGATGGGGCTTCGTTGCCCAGGCTGGTCTCGAACTCCTGGGCTCAGGCAATCCTCCCACCTTGGCCTACCAAAGTGCTGGGATTACAGGTGTGTGCCATTGTGCTCACCAAAAGTTTTTAATTTTCATGAAGTCTAATTTATACTTCTGTTTTCTTTTATGAATAACCATATATGACTTGTCTAGGATACTTTTGTCTATCAGGAAGCCATGAAAACATTCTCTTATGCTTTTCTTTAAAAGCTTTATGATTTTAGCTTTCACGTTTAAAACTCAATTAATTGATTTATGTATTCCGTGAGGTAGGAGTTGAGGATCATTTTGTTTTACGTAGATATCCAGTATTTCCAGCACCATTTATTGAAAAGACTTTTCCTTCCCCATTGGCTTGCTTTGGTACCTTTGACGAAAAATCAAATAGTTGTGTAAATGTAAGGCTATTTCTGGGCTTTCCTATTCCGTTCTGTTTTGTTTTGTTTTGTTTTAACTCTTATGTTATTACCAGGTCGTCTTGGTTCCTAAAGTGTTGAAGTCAGGTAATATAAATACTTCAACATTGTTGCTTTTCAAGGTTGCTTTGGTTATTCTAAGCCTTTTGCATGTCCATATAAATTTTTGAATCTGCTGATCAATTTATATAAAAAGCTTGCTGAGATTATGATTTGGATTGAGTTGAAGTTATTGGTCAATTTGGGGAGAATTTGTTTCTTACTAATATCGAGTCTTCTAATCTAGGAACATTTATTTAGTTCTATTTACATTTCTCTCAGCAATGTTTTGTAGTTTAGGTAGGGAGATATTGCATGTCTTTTGATAAATTTATTCCTAAGTATTTTGTTTTTTGATACTGTTGAAAATGGAATAGTTTTAAAACTAGATATTCCAATCATTTGCCGTTAGTATATAAAAATGGAATTGGTTACATATGAAATATTATTTATATTATATGCTATAATATATATACACACATTTTGTTTCTTACGCACTTGCTAAATTCACTTATTGCTGCTAATAATTGTTTTAGAGATTCCTTAGAACTTTCCATGTGAGCCAACATCATCTGACAATAGAGAGTTTTATGTATTCTTTACTGATCTTTATTCCTTTTATTTCTTTCTGGGGGCCTATTCTGATGTTTAGTACTTCCAACAAAATGTTGAATAGAAGTGGTTAAAGTGGGCATCCTTGTCTTATTTTTAATATTAGAAGAAAAGTATTCACTGTTTTTCCATTACTGTGATGTTACCCATGTTTTTGTTTTGTTTTTTTAAAAAGATGTTCTTTATTTGATTGAGGCAGTTACTACTACTCCTGGTTTCCTGAAAAAATTTATCACAAATTGTTGTTGAATTTTGTCAAAAGCTTTTTCTGTATCTCTAAGTAATCATTTGGCTTTCCTCTTTATTCTCTTAATATGGTAAATTATATTGATTTTAAAATGTTAAGCCAATCTTGCATTCCTGGAAGAAACCCTACTGGTCATGATGTATCATCATGTTTATGTATTGCTATTTTCTAAGTGTTTATCTTATGTTTTGTGAAGTATTTTTGCCCTTACATTCATGAAGAGTATTGGTCTGAAATTTTCTTTTTTTGTGATTTATTAGTCAGGCTTTAGAAAGATTTTGGCAACATTCTCAAAGTGAGTAGGGAAATGGTCCCTCTTCTACTTTCAGAAAGAGTTTGTGTAACATTGCTATCATTTCATTAAATGCTTGATAGGGTTCACTAGGAAACGCTCTGGGTCTGAAATTTCTTTGTGGGAAGTTTTTTGATATCAAACTAGATTTATATAGTGGATAGAGAGCCATTCAGATTTTCTGATTCATCTTGTGTCAGTTTTTGGATAGTTGTATTTTTCTTGCAGAGTTGTATTTTTCTAAGAGTTTATTTCATCTAACTTGTCAAGCTTATTGGCAATAATTTATGATATTTTCCTCTTTTTTTAACGTCTGTAGGATTTATAGCAGGAGTCAGCAAACTTTCTGTAAAGGGCAGATAATAAATATTTTAGGCTTTGCAAGCCACAGGTGGTCTCTGTCTGCTGAATGTTCTTATATTTTTGTTTTTGTTCTGCTCTCCGTTCCTCTCGCCTCCTGCCCTCTCCTCTCCTTCTTTCTCTTCTCCTCTCTTCTTCTCTCCCTTCTCCTGTCTTCTCCTTCCCTCTCTTCTCCTCTCTTCTCGCTCTCTCTCTTCTCCTCTCCTCTCCTTCCCTTGCTTTCCTCTCTTTTCCTTCCCTCTCGTTCTCTCCTCTCCCTCTGCTTCTTTCTTTGTGCAACCTTTTAAAAATGAAATGTATGTTGTGCAACTGTCACCATCTTATGTCTGCAGAACATTGTTCGTCTTCCCAAAACTACTAGGGAGGTCAGCCTCCCCAGTAGCTGACCCATTGAATAACAAGTCCCCATTCGTCCCTCTCCTAGCCCTTGACAACCACAATTCTTCCAGATCGTGTGATTTTGACTACTCTAGGTACCTCATGTATATGGAATCATACAATATTTGTTCTTTGTGACTGGCTTTTTTCACTTTGCAAAATGTCTTCAGGGTTCATCTATGTTGTAGCATGTTAGAATTTGCTAATTTTTTAAGGCTGAATAATGTTCCATTGTATGTATTTACCACATTTTGTTCATCCATTCATACAGGGGTTCTTTTTGAAGTGACAGAAATAGTCTAAAATTGATTGTAGTGATAGTTGCACAACTCTGAATGTGATGAAAGCCAATGAACTGTATACATTAAATGGATAAAGTATATGGTATGTGAGTAAAGTCTCAATAAAGCTATTAACAACAACAACAACAACAAAACCTAAAAATGGCATGTAAAATCTATTCTTAGCTCAGAGCAATACGAAAACAAGCCTTAGGAAGGATTTGGCTTGCTGGTTCATTTGTCAACCTCTGATTTATAGTAATAAACCTTCTTTCATTTCTGATGTTGGTAATTTCTTTTTTTGTTCCTTTATTTTTGATAGTATAGGGATTTTTCCATTTTGTTGATCCTTTTAAACAACTTTTGGCCTTGTTAATTTTCCCTATTACTTGTTTTCTACTTTTTGATATCTGATTTTATATTTATTACTTCCTTTCTTATACTTACTTTGGCTTTATTTTTGTCTTCTTTACATAGCTGCTGCTGCTGTTTCTCCTTCTCCTCCTCCTCCTCCTCCTCCTCCTCCTCCTGCTTCTTCTTCTTCTTCTTCTTCTTCTTCTTCTTCTTCTTCTTCTTCTTCTTCTTCTTCTTCTTCTTCTTCTTCTTCTTTTCCTTTTCTCCTTCTCCTTCTTCTCCTTCTTCTCCTTCTCCTTCTTCTCCTTCTTCTCCTTCTTCTTCTTCTGCTTCTTCTGCTTCTTCCTCTTCTTCTTCTGCTTCTTCTTCTTCCTCTTCTTCCTCTTCTTTTTAATGAAATCTCTCTGTCACCCAGGCTGGAGTACAGTGGTGTGACCATAGCTCACAGCAACTTTCAACTTCTGTACTCAAGCAATCCTCCCACCTCAGCCTCCCCAGTAACTGGGACTACAGGCACATACCACCGCACCCGGCTAATTTTTAGATTTTTTTATTTTGTAAAGACAGGGTCTTTCTTTGTTGTCTGCTGTGATCTCGAACTCCTAGCTTCAAGCAATCCTCCTGCCTCAGCCTCCCAAAGTGCTGGGGCTACAGGTGTGAGCTACAACTCCTGGCCTGTCTAGCTTCTTAATGTGGATCTGTAGATCATTCATTTTAGACCTTTCTTCTTTTGTAACATAATCCTAAAAAGCTGTAAATATCTTTCTAAGCACTGCTTTAGCTGTAGTTCACAAATTTTTATATGTTGTATTTTTATTATGTCAGTTCAAAATATTTTCTATTTTTTTCTTTAGTCTGTGGATTATTTAGGAGTGTATTATTTCAATTACAAGTATTTGGAGCTATCTAAGATATTGTATTATTATTTTTTGAGACAAGGTCTCACTCTGTCACCTAGGCTGGAGCACAGTGGCATAATCACGACTCACTGTAGCCTCAGCCTCCTGGGCTCAGGTGATCCTCCCACCTCAGCCTCCCGAGTAGCTGGGACCACAAGTGCATGTCACCACACCTGGCTACTTTTAAAAAAATTATTTGTAGAGATGAGATCTCTCCATGTTGCCCAGGCTGGTCTCAAACTCAACTTCTCAAAGTGTTAGGATGGCAAGCATGAGCCACCCCACCCAGCCTAAGATATCTTATTGTTATTGATTTCTTGTTTATTCCATTTTGGTCACAGAATATACTTAGTATAATTTCAATCCATTTACATTGGTTGAAGCTTATTGTATTAGTCAGAGTTATCTAGAGGGACAGAACTAGTAGGATATATGTGTGTGTGTGTGTGTGTGTGTATATATATAATGTAAATACACACACACACATATATATATGAGTTTACTGAGTATTAACTTACATGATCATAAGGTCCCACAATAGGCTGTCTGCAAGCTTGAGGAGCAAGGAGAGTCAGTCCGAGTCTCAAAATTGAAGAATTTGGAGTCTGATGTTCAAAGGCAGGAAGCGTCTAGCACAGGAGAAAGATGTAGGCTGGGAGGCTAAGCCAGTCTCTCCTTTTCACGTTTTTCTGCCTGCTTTACATTTGCTGGAAGCTGATTAGATGGTGCCCACCCAATTAATGGTGGGTCTGCCTTTCCCAGCCCACTGACTCAAATGTTAATCTCCTTTGGCAACACCCCCACAGACACACCCAGGATCAATCCTTTGTATCCTTCAATCCAATCAAGTTGACACTCAGTATTAACCATCACAAATCCATCCCTTTCCAAGTTGAACCCATATACATCTCCTGAGATCATACATAATCTTCAAATAAAGACAATAATAAGGTCATAATTATGTTTAACAGAATACGACTATCCTTTGTACAACTGGAAATGCACAAATCCCCAACACAAATACTATTACATAAAATTAACAATACTTAAATGCTGATATGAAGTCAGTAAATCCTATGTCACATGATAAAGGAAAAAAGAAATAAAATGAAGACATTTTCTTAGTACAAGTGTATACATGCACAAACATGTTTTTAACAAAAGAAGGAGGAAATACTCATGACAATTACAGTCTCTGTTTCTGTAGCTGGTCACGTGGTCATAGCTGGTATTGATGACTACCTTCTTCTGCTACCCATTCTGTATTCCCTTTGCCTTCAGCAAGCACCTCCGCAGGTCGTGGTTTTTTTCCTGGTGGAGTGACCCAAGCCTTCATTCTTGAAAAGTCTGGGCCATTTGTAGTCCTGCCTGGTTGGGCTGTTGTAGTTTCCCATTGACCTTAATCACAGGGCATGGTAACTCTAAGAGATGCCCTAATGGATCTCCTGTATTCCATGCGTACCTTACCTCCGTTGTGGAGTAGGAGACTGATTTCATCTTGATAGTCCGAGTCAATCACCCCAGCCAACACTGTAACGCCCTTCTTAGCCTATTGACTTAAAAGTAGGAGGAGCCCAAAGTGTCCAGGTGGCAATCTTAACTTCCAGTTTAAGGGGATCGATGTTGTGTCTCCTGGTGGCAGCATTCCTCCCTCGGGAACTAAGACCTCTAGGCCAGCCGAATGTAATATTGTGGGAATAGGAAGCAAAAATTTTGCTAGTGGATCATTAGGGGTGATGGTGAGTAGTGTCACTTCCACTTCCAACTCTTGATTCCTGGAACTGTGAATCCTGGCTATGGGAAAAACAGTACCATATATTGGACACTGATTCAGAGCACTTATTTTGTATCCCAGTGTGTGATTTATTTTGGTGAATGTTTCACATGGAATTAAAAAAAAATATGCATTCTACAGTTGTTGGATATAGGTCAAGGTGCCAGCAGTGTTGTTCCAATCATCTTTGTTTTATCCTAGTTGTTCTCTAGTTGAAAAGGGTGTTAAAATCTCTAATTTTGTGCAACTGTCTATTTCTCCATTTATTCCTTTCAAGTTTTGCTTTGTTTATTTTGGGGCTCTTTTATTAAGCACATATACATTTGTGTTGGTTTGTCTTTCTAATACTAATCCTACCCCCAAACCTATTTATCATTATTAAATATCCCTCTTTATCTTTCATAATACTGTCTTGAAATTATTTTATCTGGTTTCAATATAAAAAACCAAGTCATCCAAGCCTTCTTATGGTTACTCTAAAAGGTACAAATGTATATTTTATATTCATTTGCTTTCTAGCTGTCTTTATATTTAAAGTGTACCTCTTGTAGATAGCATATAGTTTGTGTTTCATTTTTTATCCATCCTGATAATATCTGACTTTTAATTGGAGTGTGTAGTTTTTTTAACATTTAAATTACATTTAATGTAATTATTTATGTGGTTAGATTTTAATTTCTGTCTATCCCTCTGGCTTTTGTTCCTCTGTTCTTTCTTTCCTGTTGTCTCTTGCTTTATTTTAACATTTATTATAGTTGAATTTTAATTGTTTACCGACTCTTTAATTGTATATATTTGCCTTTCTTTCTTTCTTTCTTTCTTTCTTTCTTTCTTTCTTTCTTTCTTTCTTTCTTTCTTTCTTTCTTTCTTTCTTTCTTTCTTTCTTTCTTTCTTTCTTCCCTTCTTTCTTTCTTTCTCTTTCTTTCTTTCTTCTGTCTTTCTTTCTTTCTTTCTCTTTCTTTCTTTCTTTTTTCCTTCCTTCCTTCCTTCCTTCCTTCCTTCCTTCCTTCCTTCCTTCCTTTCTCCCTTCCTTTCCTTTCTTTTTGGAGTCTCCCTCTGTTACCCAGGCTGGAGTGCAGTGGCACGATCTGGGCTCAGTGCAACCTCCGCCTCCTGGGTTCAAGTGATTCTTGTGCCTCAGCCTCCAGAGTAGAGGGGACTACAGGCATGTGCCACTACGCACGGCTTTTTTTTTTTTAAGTAGAGACAGGGTTTCACCATGTTGGTCAGGCTGGTTTCAAACTCCAGACGTGAAGTGATCCACCTGCCTCAGCCTCCCAAAGTGCTGGGATTACAGGCGTGAGCCACCATGCCTGGCCTGCATTTTTTTCTTAATGGTTGCTCTAGAGATTATAATATACACTTGTATATTTTTTACAATCTACTTAGAGTTAATATTGTACTGCTTCATGTAAAATGTAGAAACTTTAAACTAGACGTATCAATTTATGCCCCCTGTTTTTTATGCTATAATTGTCACACACACATTTTACACAAAAAAATTATAAACTTCACAAGACAATGTTATAGTCATTACTTTAAAAAGTCCTATGTTATTTTTAAAAATTGAGAGAAAAAATGGTTTTTTACATTTACTTAGTAAATGCTCTTATTATTTTTTATGCTCTTCATTCCTTCCTGAAGGTCAGAGTTCTATTTGGTATCATTTCCCTTCAGCTCAAAAAATATTCACTTAGGATTTATTGTAATGCCGGTCTGATGATGATAAATTTTCTTAGTTTTTAATTTATCTGAAAATGTCTTTATTTTATCTTTATGCTTGAAGGATATTTTTGTTTGCTATAGGATTCGGGATTGGCAAGTCCTTCCCCCAGTCCCCAGCATTTTAAAGATATCATTTCACTCTCTTCTGGCCTCTATGTTTTCTGAAGAGAAATCAGTAATCATTTGAGTTCTTGTTTCTCTGTATATAATGTATAAATTTTCTCTGGCTTTTTAAAATATTTTCTTTGATAGTCTGCAGTTTGACTATTATATGCCTGGGCATTTTTTTTCTTTGTTCTTATCGTGCCAAGGATTTGCTGAGCTTCTTGAATATGTAAATTTATACCTTTTACTGAATTTGGGGAAATTTTCACTGTTATTCCTTCAAATACTGTTTCCTCACCATTTTCTCTTTCCTCTTCTTTTGAGACTCCAATTACTTGTATGTAAGACCTTTTGATACTTCCCCACATATCCCTGAGACTGTTCATGTTTTTAATTATTTCACTATCTATTCTTCTAAAGGGATCATTTCTGCTGATCTACCTTTAAATTTGCAGACATCTGTTGTTTTTGTGTTACTATTGGACCCATCCTGTGCAATTTTAAAAATTGTACTGTTTTTGGAATTCATGCTAAATGAATAGATTTTAGCTACTCTTGCCATAAAAACAACAAAAAAAGAGGTAACTATGTGAGATCATGGATATGTTAATTTGCTTTACTATAGTAACCTTTTTACTCTCTATATGTATCCCATAATATCATGTTATATACCTTAAATACAAACAATAAAATTTACTTTTTTAAAAATTCCAATATTATGCTTAAAGTTTAGAATTTCTATTTTGTATGTTTCCATATTTTTTTTTTGCTATTATTTCCTCTCTCCATTAATTGCAAACATATTTTATTTTAAATACCTCAGCATAGTTATCCTAGCTGCTTTAAAATCCTTGTCTGCTAATTCTAATATCTGGATCATCTCAAGGTTTAACTCCATTGGTTGTCTTTTAAAAATGGGTCACATTTTTTCTTCATATATTGAGTAATTTTGGATTATGTCCTGGGTATTATAAATGTTATATATGAACACTCTAGATTCTACTCTATTCTTTTGTAGATTATAGATTTTTGTCATAACAGGCAATTAACTTGGTTGGTCTATACTGTAGACACCATCTCTTCAGTGGCAGTTCAAATCTCAGTTAACTTCCTTCATTCTTAGTGGAAATCTGTCCTGTACATATGTGGTCCAGAGGTAAGGCAGATATTTGGGCAGAATTTATACTCAGAATTTTGGATCCCGCTTTCCATTCCAGATGTCCCCCCACAACCCCCATCACCTCCCAGTGGCTATGGTTGCCCTGACTTTTGTTTCTGGTTCTTCATTCCACAAAGACTGCAATTTAGAAAAAAAAAAAATCAAAGTTTTAGATGTCCTTCACAGCATTAGTTTCAGCCTGCCATCAGGCTGCAAGCTGTAAAAACGGGTACCCCACCTTGTGATGTTACCTTTTTCCAAGTGTTTACTCTTCTCCAGAAACTGTCTGGTAATTTTCCAGTGCCTTCAAGTCGTTGTTACTTTGTATTGTTGTTACATGCAGGAGGGTTGAGTTTATTAGGAGCTACTTAGCCATACTGAAACAGATGTTGAATTCCCAGTGTATTTTGTTTACAATGGGGTTTTCTATCATGAATCTTGGTGGAGAGACAAAACAAACAACACCGGTTGTATTCTTGGTACCAAATTGCTTACATGTAGAAGCTAAATCATGTCCTCTCCATGGTACTTGACTGCCCCAGCAGAGTTCATTTCTGCTTAGCAAAGAGCCATATGGCTTTTGAGACTACAAGTCATTTTTAGAAATATTATTCACTTTTAACCCCCGTTATACACCCAGCTAGATAATAGCAACTTGAGAGGCAACAGATAAATTTTAAAAGTGGGCCAAAATCGTATATATCTTTGTTCAACCACATCTCAGTTGTGTGACCCTAAGCAAGTCACTTAACCTTTCTAAGCCATTTCCTGTTGCCATAATACAACTTACCTCTCAGAGTTGATAGATTAAATGGGAGAATGCAAGTAAGTGTGTCCACATATCCTGTTTTGTCTGGCAGAGTCCCGATTTATGGCTGTGGACTTAGTGTAATTATTAACAAAGCCTTTTTGACTCTCAAAAATGTTCCAGTACTTGTCAAATACTATTACCAATCAACTCAGCAAATACTTCTAATAGTGAATGTCTTATTCCATTTTGTGCGGCTATAACAGAATACCACAGAATGGGTAATTTCTGATGAAGAGAAATTTATTGGTTCACAGTTCTGACGACTGGGAAGTCGAAGATCGAGGGGCCACCTGCGGTGAGAGCCTTCTTGCTGTGTCATCCAATGGCAGATGTGCAAAGAGAGGGAGAGAGAGAACAAAAGATTTAACTCACAGCCTCAAGCCCTTTTATAATTGGCATTGATCCATTCAACAGGGTGGAGCCTTCATGACCTGAACATATCCCATTGTGCCCCAGCCCCCATTATTATCACATTGGGGATTAAGTTTCTAGTACATGCTTTTGGGGGGACATATTCAAACCATAGCTGTGACATGCAGCAGAATTGCTAAGCGCTAATGCCTCACTTTACTGCTTCACTTTTTAACCAAAACATTGCTCCATAAACTATGAGGAAAGTGCCTAATACCATTGTATTGTGTTTTTTGTTGTTGTTTTGTTTTTTCCTTTTATCATATGGAGGACGGTATCCTGATTTCCAAGACTGGTCTTTATTTCTAATAATCAGGGCAAATGACCTAATTTGTCATTTCCCTTTCATCTCTATTATTACCCAGGTGAAAGGAGATCAAAGGGAGAGAACCTCAGAGGGAGAGAACCTCAGGAATAGGCTTAGAAAGGAAAAGATGATGTGTGTTCGTGTCTATGTCTATGTGTACCAGGATCATGTCTTGGCCTGTGATTGTATCTGTGTGTGTGTGTGTGTGTGTGTGTGTGAAAAGTATATCATAGCTTATGGAGCTAGTTCCCACCTTTCAGCCCTTTGAGTGATATTCTGAGGCTGAACTGGGGTGGGAGGTGGGCAAGACTTCACTATGATGAATGAAGACTCCAATTTTCATTTTTTGGCTTTTCTTGACAGATTTTCCTAGGCAATGTCCCTGTGGGAGGGATTTTGGCTTCCATATATTTGCCTAAATCACTGACGGAGAGAATTCCTCTTAGCAACTTACAAACGATCTTGTTTAATTTCTTTGGCCAAACTTCACTCTTTAAGGTAAATTCTTGCCTGTGGTGACTGTGATGAACTGGCATATGATGACTCATTGTAATTATGAACTCTTGCTATTTTCATGATATTCTGTTTATTTTAGAATATGCTGATTGATTCCACAAGTCTTCCAGCACAACCCTTGCCCCTTAACATGAATCAACGTCTACTTTAATGATGTTCTACAGTTTTTAATTTTCACAACATCTCAGCTTTGGAAGGGACCTTAAGGATTATCTGGTGGCTAAACAGAGGTCTCAAGATGTTTCAAAGCCAGAAAAGAACAGCGAGTTCTCCTGATGAAATAATGTTTCGGCTTGTCAGTGCTTTCCTCCCAAATCTCCCCTGGCTCCTCAAAGCCAACATGTCCACTATTTTGGGCCAATTCCTTTGAAGCTGGGTGGTATCCAGAAGGACATTTGCTTGCAGGCATTTGTTGCTACTTCCCACAGCCCCCACAGAACTTTCCCTGAAGGCTGCAGTCCTCACCCACTAGAAAACAGAGGCAGCCTGATGTGATGCTGAAGAGTGTGGACTCAGGGGCAGCCTGGTTGAATTTAAAGCTGGCAATGCCGTATTCTGCCTGTGTGTCCTCAAGCAAGTTACTCAACCTTCATGTGCCTTAGTTTCCTTCTCTGTAGCATAGGGTAATATGAATACCTTATAGAGCTATTGAAGGATTAAAGGAGTTAGTGTATTTAAAGTGCTTACAATACTGCTTGGCACATAAGTACCGTGTTAACTGTTTGCTCTACTATTATTATTATTATCCTGTCTTAGGTCTCTGCCTAACAAAAGGCTCATTCATTTAGACCACTCTGTCTCATCTATTTATTGGGAAGACAGTAATCAGAGTTTGCATGAATTTGAAGATAATGAACACTATTAATTGTTAATATTTACATTTATTATTTCATCTACTTCTCATGAGAAGTCAAGACTTAAAAAGTTTAAGTAATTTTTCCCAAGGCCACATACTTAAAAAGTGGCGCAGCTAGGAATCAAACTCAGGCTATCTGACTTGAAAGTTCATGTATTTAAGAAGTCAATACATTAATTTTCCTAGATGTGTTTGTATTTCTAAAGAGGTTATCCAAAGTAATGAATTTCTAATGGTCAAATATTCACATTTCTTTTCTGGGAGATTGCACTGGGTCAACTCAAAATATAGCACATACCCATACCACACACCACCTCAACTATACCATGTCACCTCCAGCTATGTCTGTAAGACTTTCTGTTCCCCTGGAGTTCTCTAGCCACTCTTTTCTCTATCTAAATTCTATTTGTTCCTGTGGGCTTAGTTCAAATCCCACCCAGGATGGCTGCTTGGAGTAAGTGAGCCTCTGCTCTCCTTCCTGCCTCCTGGGCAAAATATTTAGTGGGCAAAACATTTTAATAAAAATTAAAAATGTGATCCATAACACTCTGACTCTTTTGGAAGGCTTACAATTTCTCTGTGTCACCTGAGATGCCATTATTTTGGTCTTAATTTCTCTCCTTTCTTCAGAGGGCTGTGCTTGCCTCATAGAATAAAGATAAACTTGTTTTGCATAGATTTCACACTTAATAAGTCATTTTTATTCACTAACACTTTCTTCTGAAAAAGATTAAAGATCTTTGCCAAAATTAGCCTGCAAACGTCATAGTACCAGATGAAGAAGGATTAGAACTAGCCTGCCGTCAAATTCAGTGCTGAAAGGGCCCTCCTAACTCATATCATCCCATCTATTCAGTTTACCATTGGTAAAAGTAAAATGGATATTGAGGACATTGAGACTCAGAGAGGGGAAGGAATCTGCTGAAGGTGCCACAATTTATTCATTTATTCACTCAATCATTTATTCATTCAGCAAATATTTATTTAATTCCTACTGTGTGTCTTACATGGTGCTGAATGCTGAGGATGCAATGCTGAGCAAGAGACATAGTGCCTGCCCTCACGGAACTTCCAGTCTGCTGCAGGAGAAAAGAGACCTAAACGTTCTAACATTGAAGGGGTGACCCAAGGCTGGGATCTGTGCCACTGGTTATTGGGGAATGAGTACTTACAAAAGATGCTGCTCTTTAATTCTGTTTTTCTTGAATCCCCGAGTATCACAGCCTTGCTTTCACACTACTTCCTCTAACATTTTTTTGATCAAAATCTTAAGTCATTATGACATATAACTTTAGACATTTGTTTGTTTGTTTGTTTGTGTCTTTTAAAGACAGAATCTCGCTCTGCCACCCAGGCTGGAGTGTAGTGGTGCAATCACAGCTCACTGCAACCTCGAACTCCTGGGTTTAAGTGATCCTCTTGACTCAGCCTCCCAAGAAGCTGGGAATATAGGTGCTTACCACCGTGCCTGGCTAATTTTCGTTTTTTTTTTTTTGTTTTGTTTTGTAGAGACAGGGTCTCACTTTGTTGCCCAAGCTAGTCTCAAACACCTGGCCTCAAGCCATCCTCCTGTCTCTGCCTCCCAAAGTGCTAGGATTACAAGTGTGAGCCACTATGCCTGGTCCACAGAAATTGTTGATAAGGCACCACTCTTGGATAATATGTGTCTCCTCCTCCATGCCTCCACTAGCTGTGATTCTCAAGGAGAGGGACAGGCACTAGACGGTTACAATACGGCACGGAGACTCTGGGTGCATAGAAGAGGAGATCTACCACTCATCTGGGAGATCAGGAAAGTGCAGTGAGCGAAAGGTCTCAGCGGAGTCCTGAAGTTGAATAGGAGCTCAAAGATGAAACAGGGCAAAGAGAAGGAGGGAAGAGAGTTTCAGATAGAGGGAATAGCTTGTCTAAAAGTTCAGAGGTATACCAGATAAAACTTGAGCCTACAGTGCAAAGGGTGGAAGGATGGGAAGGCTCTGTTCCTTTCCTGGCATGGCTACCATTTTGTAGTAAGGGAAATGAGACCAGAGAAAAGGCTAATTAAGCCTTGGGTCATAGCATGTGTCTCCTCATTTGGCCTTTTCACTACAGAAAACTGTGTCTCTTAGACTAACTTGGGAGGATCATTAAATAACATCTAGTCTGCCATCTTTCCTAGTGTCACCAACAGACCAAGAAGGGGTAATAAGGCTTAGGAGGAACAAGGGAGCTAGGGTTAGCACTTGGCCTTTTGAATGTCAGCAGGGCCCTTCCCATTATATCTTGCTGCTGGCCATCTCTAAATCAGGTTGCCCCAGACTGGCTTTGAATGAACAGAACAGGTCAGAAACAGGAAGTAAGTAGAGTCTTAGTGGAGCCCCAGGCTGAATTCGCAACTACCCAGGCTGCAGGGCTCAGGTGTGTAGGGTAGGTAGTAGGGACTGCACACTGTTTCTTCAGAAATATGAAACCTTGGCATCTTCTGAAAGTGGCCCAGCAGGGTCTCCAAGGAATATCTGGGTTCATGTCCTCTAGGCTTTTTTGGGGAAGTCCTCGGAGATTTTTCTTCCTCTCCCTCTTGTCTGGTATCACCAGGCCTATCTCTGGCCTCTTCACATGTGCCTGTGCCCCAGAAAAGGCAGCCTCTCAGCTGGCTTGCATCCTGAAGCCTTGGCCTGGGGTACTTTGGCACTGTTAGTTAGCAAGCCCTGCTTCTCAGCAGATACATTCTAGTTTGTTGCCTTTAAACCGACATTTATTAAGCATCCCTGCCCTGTCATTCACTAGCCTTGTGACCTTTATCCATATAGGCACTGAGCCACCCAAGCCTCAGTTTATCTGAAAAATGCTTATATGGTTTTAGTGAGGACTGCAAATGGCATGTGCATTAAAAGCACATAATAAGTGGCTCACTGTGGGCACAAGACACCTGCTGTGTGCTAGGATATGTGAGGAACACCAGGCTATACAATGCCTGGGCTCTGCCCTCAGAGCTCACAGTCCCCTAAGAAGGCGATGACTGTCCTCTGAGATTTGTTTCAAACTGGGTGTTCATCAACCTGCTTCCATCTCTGTCAGAATAGAACAAGAAGTGGTTTATAACTTACACATGATAGATTTAGGTTTCTTATAGAGGAGCTCCCTAAAAGTAAGCAAGGATGGTTGAGAGTTAGAACTGGGTTAAGTTGTGAAATGTCAAGGTCCAGAAAGTTATCAAAATAGAGAATAGTTTCATTTTGTTGCTAGTGCAGTACTGAGTAGCAGATGCAAAACCAATGCATGCTAGATAGACATTTGGATGGATAGATGGATTAATGAATTCTTCTAGCTTGGTATAATGGAGACCTTATGTGAAGACAGGAGATGAGCTGAATAACCTTTGACCTTAGCTTGCAATTTTATTTTCCACATTTCTGTACCTAATGTTATGTGTAGCACTTCAAAATTCCAGATTGATTATTAATATGTAATTAGAAATTTAGGTCCTGAACTCCTCTTTTGTTTCATCTGCAGACCAAAAACGTCACTAAAGCATTAACCACATATGTTGTGAGTGCCAGCATTTCAGATGTGTTTATTCAAAACTTAGCTGACCCAGTGGTTATCACTCTGCAGCATATTGGAGGAAACCAGGTAATATATCCATTTTCAGTTCTGAATCAAATGGCCTCAGGAACTCTTCACGATGTTTCTGTTAAAAGTAATTTGTTAATTAACAGATGTGATTCTAACACTTAATGAAGAATGTCCTATTCCAGGTAGCAAAGGTGTGTTATAATTGGAACCTTCTAGAAATAATGCCTTATCCTAAAGTGATCGGCATTCTAGCACTGTGACAGATTGGTGGGGCAGTGACTGGATCTTTTGGATGTCCCATCACACTAAATGACATGTGATTCCATTTATTTTTGAGTGAGGCAAGCAACTTCACTCAAAATAATTGAATATTTGTATTACTTGAATTTCCATAAAGAACATTAAAATGTGTATGAATTATCACCAAAGAACTAAAAGCATAGTCGTATGGCATAAAATAAGGTATATATTACTAAATAATCAAATTTAGCCTAAGTACAAGTATGAATGACTATTCCATTATTTGACATTAATGTATGGCCAGTGTGAAGTCTCAATATATTACTCCGTTCCCAGTCTAAAAGACCATATGGTTCAGCATACTTTTCACTGGTCTTGCTTCTGGAAGGGAAGGAGAGAAGGAAGAGAGGGAGAGGAAATTTAAAGAAGCAAATACCAAATGAAACATGTTAGATAGGTAAGATCTCTCAATTTGGTCTGGGCTACAGCACTTCTATTATCCCCCGTAACTAATTGCTCCTTGCCTGCAGTTTCCTGAAGACTATAGGAGCTGGTGAGATCTTAGGAATGTTCTGTAGGCCTAATGAGGGAACAGATCAAATTTGTGTTCATAAGGCTTGATCTCAGCAGTGAGGCCCGAATTCCAAAGCTGCGGAAGGAACACATCAGCCCAGCATTGACTATCCATAGCCTTGTACCAGAAGGGCATGGCAATTTTTAATACTACCAAATATTTTAAAGGACATATCAGATCACCATCCAGTGACATGCTGTTTTCTCACTTGTAAATCCAGAGTTAGATGGAGTTAGTCTAACAGCCAATTCACAAATGGCCCAAATGTGTATGTGTATATGTGTGTGCATATGAGTGTGTTCATGTCTACCATGGGAAAACGTATTGAGAAGAAAACACTTGTGTGTATATGTTACTATACGGTAAATATCACAAAGCAAGGTGTTTACCTCTGATTTCCTTTTTTCCAGAATTATGGTCAAGTTCACTGTGCCTTTTGGGATTTTGAGAATAATAGTAAGTATTTTTGTTAGCAACTTTGACTTTGCCCCAGACCATTTTCCCACTTGGCAGTTAAATGGGAAGGAGTTGTGCTCAGACTACTGTCTTATCAGACCCTACAGAGCATTCTGAATGACCAAGATACAGGATATGATTTTTATATCAAATTAGGGCATGGGAATTAAGACAACTTTCCTTTTTGATAGGTAAGATCTCTCAATTTGTGCTGGGACTACAGCGCTCCAATCATGCCCAATAACTAATTGCTCCTTACCCGCAGTTTCCTGAAGAGTATAGGAGCTTATGATAAGTATCTTAGGCCCCAAAGATAATTATTTGGGAAATCAGAAAAATGACACAACTCGAGGGTAAGCAAAGTTGGAAGAAAGAAATTTGGAAGGCCCAGCGCAGAATAACCTTGAGTTGTTTGAAGAAAGTTGAGGAAGGAATACCTGGTTCTTTATGTGGGCTTTCCCACAGAGTTTTGCGAGATCTACAACCTCCTTCCCTTTTTTTTTTCTCCTCACCTCTTTTAGACTGACTGTGTGACCTTGGGTAAGCAATTTACCCCCTCTGAGCCCCAGTCTTTTTATCTTTTCATTGAGGAGATGAAAATTCTTGGTTGGTCTCTAAGGATCCTAATTGCTGGAATAAGCATGAGTCTTTGGAGACAGATTGTAAAAGAGACTGGGAATGGTCATTGCTGACTGATTTGCTCTTAGGCCTGCCATCTTCACTGGAAATATCCAGGGTTATCACCGAATCTCAGACAATTTCCAAACAGAATCAATTTCCCTAAGAACGCCAGGAGTGGCTAAGTGAGGAGTCCTTCTGCCTGTGGAAACTCTGCCTAGGACCTTTCCCTTTTTCACTATCCTTGGAATTCTGGGACAAAATGGAAATTCTCTTCCCATTTGGCTCCCTAGGGTATAAGAATACTACTTCTTTCTGACAGACAAAAATAACACTGCCTGCCCTTTCCTGATTCCTTCCAAGTCTCTCAGGATAAAACTCCTATAAAGTGATGAGCTTTGTCCCCTACAACCTCAATAAGTTGATCTCTGTGTTCATTAATGCAAATTACTGGGCTAATCTCAGGTCACCCTTTGCCCCTGCACCTCTGTCCCATGCATCTAGAACCTCTGGAACCTTTGGCATTATCCCAGATGGACAAATGTTGACCACACTTAGCTGCCTGCCCTGGGATAACCCCTTTGGTCTAGTGCCACTCGTGTAGTTCTACTCTCAATCCGGTCTAGTACCTGAGATCTACAGGTTATGGAAGTATAAGTGTTAGTTCTAAACCCTGAGTGTGCTCAGAAGAAACTAGCCAGGTGTCCAGTAGAGCAGAGGCTCTAATTGGCCCTGCAGAGTTCTAGACCATGATCTGACTTTGGTTCAAAGCACTTGAGACCCTTTGAATTGCGGGTTCAGCTGGGTTTTCAGATGTCTATTCCAGTCCCTCTGAGTAAGCTCAAGTGCCAGCCTATATTACATATGTCCATGTCCTTAAAAAGATTCCAGATCTGCCTGCTTCCTATTTATTGGCCACTTTTAAAAAAAGTCTTTATCACTGTAGTGTGGTGGCAGGACTTTTGTTCATGGTTAGAGTCTGTCCTAATTTATAGAGGTATGGTACAAGAACTGGAAAAGTGAGAGCTGAAGAAGTTATGCCATTTACGAAGTCCCCAAAAAGTCAGTTTAGTCTATTAGACTTAATTTAATTTCAGTGTTCAATTATACCCCTAATCTTGCTGTCTTAGCAAATAATACTAATTATAACATACGTTTAAATAGTGCATATAATGAAAAGTTAAACATTTCTGAGAAAAACAAAATTGCTTTGAAATTTCCTTCTGTCTCCTACAGATGGGCTGGGTGGATGGAATTCATCAGGCTGTAAAGTAAAGGAAACAAACGTAAATTACACAATCTGTCAGTGTGACCATCTCACCCATTTTGGAGTCTTAATGGTGAGTTGTCTCTTAGTCACTCCTTGATGGAAGTTTGAGAATTTTTATTAGACCAGTAATATATGTGTGAATTGTTATTTAAAAATGGTATGCATTTGGAAAAGAAAAGCCCCCCTCCAATTTGTTCATCCAAAGTAGAGCAGATTGAGACAAATATTTATTTATTTTTTCTCCTTATAAAATTAATGCTTGCTTCTCAAATTTCAAACAGTATAGAAAAGGTCCCTGTAGCCTCCCTCCCAAGTGATCACCACCTTTAACAGTCTAACGTGTATATTAATTTAGGTTTTTTTCCTGTGTATATATTAATGTATGTTTTTGCTTTGTTTTATAAACATGGCATCAAATTATTCATACTGTTTTTACCAATTGCTTTTTTCACTTAACAACATATATTGCACAACTTTCAGGCAAATGTGTATCTATCTATTATACTTCAATTTTTAAAATACCTTTATAGTATACCATTGTTTGGGTTTAACACAATAAATTTAACTAATTCCTGACTGGTGGACATTATAGCTGTTGCTGTTTTTCTCATTACAAACATTTCTGTAATACACATTCTTACTCATGTGTCCTCGAACACTGGTGTAAGTATTTTTGCAGGATAAGTTGACAGAAGTAGAATTGCTGGATTAAAGGGTCTGGTCATTAAAATATTTAAATGTAAGAAGGATCATAGGTATTTGTTGAGTTTTTCTTCCAAAGGACTATCAAATGTATTCCTTCTTCTCTACCCACATCAGAATACTTTCCTGGATTTCTTAGGTGACTTTATTATATACTGTTATCTGAATGTGTCATATGTTACTTGTTCCCACAAAGAATGGTTAGCTTTTTGAGGGCTGTGGGTCTGTTTTATATTTATTTTTAAACCATATCTATTCAACAAGTAAGTGGTACTCAATTGATACTTGTTGAATTGTAATAATTTTGTTCAACTCCCTCCAAATTGGCTGGAACACTACAGTGGGAGTCAAAAGACTGGGGTTGGCTGGGCATCATGGCTCACACCTGTAATCCCAGCACTTTGGGGGCTGAGGTGAATGGATTGCTTGGGCCCAGGATTTCAAGGCCAGCCTGGGCAACATGGCAAAATCCTGTCTCTACAAAAAATAAAAATTAAAAAAGTAGCCGGGCATGATGGCATGTGTCTGTAGTCCAAGGTACTCGGGAGGCTGAGGTGGGAAGAATCACCTGAGTCCAGGGAGGTTGAGGCTGCAGTGGGCCATGATCAGGCCACTGCACTCCAGTCTGGGCAACAGAGTGAGACCCTGTCTCAAAAAAAAAAAAAAAAAAAAAACAGAGAGAGAGAGAGAGACCAGGTTCTTGTTCCAGCTCTGTCTATAACTAGCTATGTGATCTTGGTCAGGTTGTTTCCCTCTTTTGGATCTTAGATTTTTCTTCTGAAATGTGAATGACTGGAGTACACCAGGGTTTCTCAATCTTGGCACTATTGATATTCTGGCCAAATAGTTCTTTTTCTTTTCTTTCTTTCTTTTCTTTTCTTTTTTTTTTTTTTTTTTTTGACAGAGTCTTGCTCTGTTACCAGGCTGGAGTGCAGTGGCACAATCTCGGGTCACTGCAACCTCTGCCTCCTGGGTTCAAGCGATTCTCCTGCCTCAGCCTCCCCAGTAGCTGGGATTACAGGTGCCTGCCACCACACCCAACTAATTTTGGTATTTTTTTAGTAGAGATGGGGTTTCACCATTTTGGCCAGGATGGTCTCGATCTCCTGACCTCATGATCCATCCACCTCAACCTTCCAAGGTGCTGAGATTACAGGCGTGAACCACCCCGCTGGGCCCCAAATAATTCTTTGTCGTGGGGGGTTGTTCTGTGCTTTGTGAGATGTTTAGCAGCATCCCTGGTCTTTCCCCACTAGATGCCAGTAGCACCCTCCCCAGTTGTGACAACCAAAAATGCCTCCAGATACCGCAAAATGTCCCTGGGAGAGGAGTAAAATCACTCCTGGTTGAGGACTACCAAAGTAAATACTGCTTCTTAACCTTTTATGAGTCATGAATCTCTAATCATCTGATGAAAGCTTTGGACCTTCTTCTTAGACCAGTGCACACATATATTCAAATAATTTTGCATGTCATTTCAGATCTTTAGTGGTACTTAATTAATAAATTACTGAACTTTGTGGTCTCTAAGGTCCATTTTATTTGTTAATTTTGTGAAAGCTATTTAAGGTCTAAGGAAAAGGATCTTTTTTTTTTTTTCTGTTCTGTGTAGTGTTTTGAGATGCTTAGTTCAGATAATTATTCACTTTGCATCCCAAATTCACATCTATTAGTTTCGTTATATTTTAAATGTAGAACATGTTAATGATGATGAAGCCAAGGACTAAATGCTCTTCGAATGCTATTGATGGCTCCCCATGCTCTGTACACAGTCAGTTGAACTAGGCATACTCAACAAATAATATTAGGTCTTATCATATATCCATTCACATAATCTGGTTTTAGAAGAGCTATGGCAGAAATGTTATACATCCTGGGAACTTACCGTTAGTGAACACTGGAAGCATTTTGCCATAAACTTGCTCTGGTGAATGTGTAAAACACAACACATTGTGTTCCTTAGGATTTATCCAGATCTACAGTGGATACAGTGAATGAACAGATATTAGCACTTATAACATACACCGGATGTGGAATCTCCTCCATTTTCCTGGGTGTTGCAGTGGTGACATACATAGCTTTTCAGTAAGTTGATACAGCCTTGCTCTGAGTACGTTTAATTTGGTTTGATGGATGCTATTACCATTGTAACTTTGTTAATTTCATGAACACATCACAATAGGAAGAAGTTGGATCCATTAGATTATGAAGTGGACAGGTTAAAAACAAAACATCAAGGCTCCTCTAAAAATATTTTGATTGGATTTTTGTAAAACAAGAGAGTTGGGATAGGAAAATATTTCTCTGTAGGATATAAGAACACCAACCCTGAAAGAAAATTTGATAAAGTAGACTTTATTAAGAACTTCTTTAATCAAAAGACACAATTCAGATAGTGAAAGGCAAACCTTACATAGAAGATAATCACAATGCATATATCAGATAAAAGACGTGTATGCAGAATGTGTAAATAACTCTCACAAATCAAAAAGCAAAAGACAATAAAGTTTATAGATGGACAAAAGACTTGAACAGGCACCTCACAAAAGAGAATATCCGTGCCTAAGCCTAACCTTTACCAGATGGCGCCAATAAGCATATGACAAAGTTCTTTACATCATTACTCATCAGAGAAATCCTAATTACAACCACAGTTATATACTTCTCTGCACCCACCAGAATGGCTAAAATTAAAAATAAGGACAATAGCAAGTGTCAACAAGCATGTTGAACAACTGGAACTCGTACATTTGCTAGTGGGAATGTAAAATGGATCAGACACTTTGGAAAATTCTTTGGCAATACCTGTTAAATATAAATATACATCTCGCTGTTGACCCAGAAATTTCGCTCTTAGATATATACTCAAGACAAATGAGTACATATGTCCACTGAAAGATATGTACAAGAATATTTATAGCAGCTTCAGTCACAGTAGCTTCAAATTAGAAACAACCCCAATTTACATTAACAGTTGATTGGATGAATAAATTGTGATATATTTGTAAAATGGAATGCTACACAGCAGTAAGAAATGAATTACTTCTATACAATACAACATAATATCTAAATTTCAGAGACACAGAATTGAGCAAAGGAAGCCAGAAAAATAAGACAACATACTGTGTGGTTCCATTTACAAAAAGTTCCAAACGCAGGTGAAATCTATGGGGATAGAAGTGAGAGTATTGGTTACCTGTGGTGGGTGATATTGAATGGGAGAAGCATGAAAGAGCTTTCTAAGATGTTGAAAATATTCTGCCTCTTGATCTGTGTCGAAGTTCCACAGGTATATACATATGTAAAGATCCATCAAGTTATATAGTTAACACTTGTGCACTTTACTATAACCTCAGGAAAAAAATTCACACTAAATGAAAACAGCAAAATTTAAATCAATAAATAATTAATAAGAGTGTAAAATAATCAAAGGGGGTAATACATATTTTTTATTCTGAAAAATATTGGGTGAGTTTCTGCAAAGTACAGTTGCAATCACTTAATAAAACTTAAGGCCATATTTCCATGAGGCCATATGTTGGGATCTTTAGAACTATCCAAGTAGCTCTACTTGGAATGGTTTCCATAGTCATCCTGCTATTTGGTAATATGTAGCTCCAGCCTGCTGAAGCAGTGGTGATAGAATCATAATACCTAGGAAACTCCTTCTTTCTTTCTAAAAGATAAAAAGAAAAATAATAGCCTCTCTCAAGTGTGTAGTTGAGAGAGGCTATTATTATTTCTGTTAGTTAAGGTCACTATGTTTATTATACTTTGACTCTACCTGGAAAGAGAATGGGGGACTTCAAAGTATAAGCAAAGATGAGTAATTCTTTTATTCTTTCACTTATTATGTAGATAAGATGTGGCAATGTTTAATTAAAAAAAAAAAAAAACAGACTTTACCTAACTTAACCTTGTACTTTCTCTTTTAGCAAACTTCGAAAAGATTATCCTGCCAAAATTCTGATCAACCTGTGCATAGCACTACTGATGCTAAACCTGGTATTTCTGGTCAATTCTTGGTTGTCATCATTTCAGAAGGCGGGAGTTTGTATCACAGCTGCAGTGGCACTTCATTACTTCCTGCTTGTTTCTTTTACTTGGATGGGCCTGGAGGCAGTCCACATGTATTTGGCTCTAGTCAAAGTCTTCAACATATATATTCCAAATTATATACTTAAATTTTGTCTAGTTGGTTGGGGTAAGTATATCTGCCATTGTTTTTGATGTTTATGTCTTAAGTTTGTCTTTCTAATTCTAGCTCTGTTAGATTCTGTTAATATCACAGGTAAAAAATTAAGGATGGCCTTGCTGGTGTTTGGGCATGCATCTTTTTTTTCTGCCTGTATTGCTCTATTAATTCAATTTTTAACCTTTATGGCGAGGAGTTGGTGCACAAATATTTATTGAGCACTTACTTATTGTATGTTGTGCTAAGTGCTGGCTCTACAGTAGTGAATAGATTTTATCTCTTCCTTTGCAGAAGTTACAGTCACAACAAATACTGATAAAACAGCTAACACTTAGGTAGCACTTACATGTGCCAGATGCTATTCTAAGTGCTTTACATATGCATTTAATCCTCATAATATCTCTATGGGATAGATTCCATCATTATTCCTATTTAATAGATGAGGAGACTGAGGCACAGAAAAATTAGGTAATTTGCCAAAACTCACACAGTTAGTAAGCAAGAGAGCTGGGATTTGAGCCAGGGAGTTTGTCTCCATAGTTTGGACTTCTAACCTCTATGGTCTTGCCATATTGTTTAAGGAACAGGGAAAAGACTTGAAATGGGTGAAAGAGTGCTGGGTCAGCCAGAACCTGATTCTCATCACACCTCATGACTGTGATGATCACTGCTGGCCTTGGAAGAAGCCAGGAATGGTCCTCAGCATAGATCTTTCTGAACACAAATGTCATTTCATTGGCTTGTTTCCTGCATTTCTAACTGTCATGGTCAGCTCAGCTCCTTTCCTCTCTCTCTTGTGTATTCAAGGCAGATTTTGGGTTCAGACAATGTGTTAGATGCGTAGGAGATATACATTAAGTAGCATACCTAGGGTACATAGGAACACAGATTTTATCTTCCACTGCCTTTGTGAAGACAATACCCTCCTAATTAGCTACTCATCCCTTTAATGAGTTCATTAACATAGTACATGCTTTCACTGGATACACAGTCAGTGCTATTATCTATGCTAATGTGGGGAGCAGAGACAGGCAAATACTGAACAGATCATAATCTAAAAGCTTGTTTTAGTACACTTTGGAATCCATCAGAAACACAGAGCCAAAAGCAGTCGATACACTCCCCTTAGAGCCTTGTGTCCCTCATCTTGATTCAATCAGAGGATTGAAAAATGTGGGAGAGCCTTCATGAATAATCCAAAAAGCAGATGATATGGCCAACTGTGAAAAGGCTGTAAATGTCACTCCATCCTGGCTTTACTTCTGCCTGATCGTCACTCATTCCCAGCTTCTTTTTTAAGCCCTTCCTCCAGGACTCACTTCTTATCTCTTTGATCTTCTAATTTCATATACATTTCTTGGGTTACAAGGAGAGGCAGGAAAGGCTAAAGTTTGGTACTTGGAAGCAGGAAAACTTTAGTTACACACACAAGCTGAGAAGTCTGACTGGCTCAATCAGTAAAGAAAGATACAATAAGCCACTATTAGGTTCAGTTTACTACTTACATAAACTGTGAAAGGAAGGGTACCTAAAAGTGCCAGCTTTCATGTTCTTGTCCCCCACACTAAAAAGAACGACACCAAAACAAAGGGAATGGATGACTGTCACATGACTTGTAGGATTCCCGGTGGCTGAGGAGCTGGTTTTAAATGGAAGTGATGCTGTTTCCTATTCTGCTGCCCTATTCTGAGGGGGCAGGGTACAAAGGCCCACACCTCTGCAGAGCCCTGGGAGATGATGAGAAGCTGTCTCCTGACAGCCTCCTGGAGGAGACAGGGAGGTGAATAGGAGATGGCCTTGGAGCACCTCCCCACAGGCCTCCCATCTTCTTGAATTTGTGGAGGTCCGCAGGGCACACCGCCCAAATTCAGATAAGCCTTTACCTGCGTGGTCTATGTGCATACATGCAAGGTCACCAGGAAGCCACAGCTGAGCTGTCCCACTACAGGGAGTTTTGGAGCATTTCAATATTAGACAAAAGCAATCAACTGTAAGGAAAATAGATATTAACATCTGTTTATGTTTGGAGTTCTGCCTTATGAATGCCAAAGCAACCTGTTGGAAAGGTTTATTTTAATGACAAAAACCACAATTACTTTTGCACCAACCTAATGAATCCCTGTCCAAGACAGTAGATTTGTTTATATTTTTAAAATAACAACCGAAGGGATCTTTTTTTTTAAAAAAAAAAATTCAATATGTAAACACAGCTTGAAGACTGCCACACAACTTCCATCCTAAAGATGAGGCCTTCCTCTGTCTCTCCCTTCCAGCCTTCGGGGGTATTTTTAAAAACATCTGCAGCATTCTAGGTGCTGTGCTTGGGGTGGGCTCTACAGATTTGAAGGGACTATCCTGTTTATCACAGAATGGGACAGTGGAGGATTTTTCAAGATACTTGGCATCCTGGGCTTTGGAACAGCTTTGGAAAGCATGTAACAAAACCCCTAAAATGTATGTAGGTGTATGCTCTTAGTCTAGGAGAAATGCAATTGAGAGATAAAGAAATCATTTAAGTTTTGCAAATGTACATGAAATTGGATTTTTAAACCCTGTGTCTATACTCTCCTCACGTTTGACCATTTCGACTGAACTGATTGCTTTATTATAGTCTGACTGAATTGAGTGGTTGTTAACTGGTCGATCTAGTCAAAATGTCAAACTAGTAATGAGTGTGGAAACAGTTTCCCTGTCAAAAAAGCACTGAAGGCTGCAGCTGATTGCCTGTGCCCTTCCCCTAAGGTGACCTAGACAAAAAGCTATTGGGAAAGAAGGGGCGATGTGGAAAGGGAGTAAAAATTAGAGGCTTATCATCTAAGAAGAAATGCTTGATGCGAACTTGCATTCCAATCAACTAGATACTTCTTTTGCCAAGTTGATTTTTTGGCACTTGAGCTATTTTTAATAACTGGTGGGTGTTGTATTGGAGCCATTGGCATGCTGTCTAGTTTAGCAGATTGGAGAACTCCTAGAAATGTTTAACTCGGAAGAATTCACAAACATTTTGCAAACAATAGTATTTTGATGCCCACACATCTGTGGCTCATTTAAACAGTGTCTTAATGTATCATCACCCACAGTCATTGATTAGGATGCCTCCCTGCTACCTGAAGAAATGCCTCTGACTTGCTTTCCCACTGCAGGAATCCCAGCAATCATGGTGGCAATCACAGTCAGTGTGAAAAAAGATCTGTATGGAACTCTGAGCCCAACAACTCCATTGTAAGTACCAGCATCTCTTTCTCTAGTGGTGGGGCTCTGGCCCAGCAAGGTATGGTAAAGCGTTCTTGCCTGGGATTGGTCTTGACTCTGGCTTCAGGAAGAAATCAGCCTAAGCCCTTTTGCCCTAAGCATAGTCAAGGCTACATTTATGTAATGGTTAGTTGCCTGGGTCCTCTATGACCTTAGGCAAGTTACTTTACTTTTTAGTTCAATTTCCTCCTCTGGAAAATGGGAATAATAATGTTTCCTGTTAACGTCCTGTGCAAATTAAAATGATATCATGTATGTAATGTGCTCAGCATATTGCCTGTTCTATGGCAAATGCTGTGTAACTGGCAGGTATTGTGATTACAAAGCTCACACATTGCAAAGGTCATTGCAAAGAGTTAGTGGCCACTACAAGGAAATTCTGAGATGATTTGGAAAACATTTTTTACCTTTCAGCAACAAAGGTCTTCCCTGAAGAATGCTAAACAGCTTTCCTTTGTAAACGGCCTCAGCTTTGTTGTTTTCTTGTTTCTTTTCATTTTTTTCTTTTTATCCCATTTGATGTATAAGCTCATCTCTTTAGTTCTGTCAACCACAATCACATGAGAGTAGCAATTCACTTCACCCCACCTCTCCAAAACCTTCTTTTACAGGCGTGTAGGCGTGTAGACAGTTGCCCTGCGGTCCTTTAGGCTGCACAATCTCATTTTACACTTCTGATTATTCCATTCTTTTTATCATTGCCTCTCAAGTTCTTCCACTATAGATTTCCTCTCCCACTGGACTGGAATCAAATGTAGGAGGTCCTGCTCCAAGACTCCCCCGTCTTTCATATTGAGATGACAGTTTCCAGCGGGTCAAAATTATTTTGCCCTTTATAGCAGATGCTTTCTAATTAAAATTCCTTGTTATCTTTTCTTTCTCTTCCATTTTCTCTTGCCTTCCTTCTTATCTCCCGCTCCAACCTCCCCCCTTGCCTGTTTTGTGACTTAAAAGGTCCCCAGTGTCTACCTAATGGTGACTCTTCTTGAACCATCAAAAGCAAGAGCTAAAGCAAAACCAGAACAAAATCAACTCCACTTTTTCCCAAAAGAGACTTTTCAGATGTGACTTGGTTAATAAGAGGCAGACTGCTCTAATAGTTTTTTTTTTCAAATTATATTTTGAAGAAGTAATTCATGCACATGGAACAAAATCCAAATGTACAACAGGGTAGAGGATGAAAAATAAGCCCCACTTCCAAACTCCAGCTACCCAGTTTCCCTCCTGAGGTAACTCTTATTACCAATTTATTACCAAAGATCATATTTATGGATATTCTCTTGCACACTTTGTTACCCAAGTGGTAGATATACACCATTTGGCACCTTGGTCTTTCCACTTAACAATATATCTTGAAGGTGATTCTCTACCCAAACATATAACACTATCTCATTTTAACAGTTTTCTATAGCATCCTTTAAGGATGCTGATAATATTCAGGGAACTCTAGGTATCAGAATCTATTAGGAAAATTAAATGTTTTTTAACACGTTTGCAACACACACACAGAGACAAACTCACACATAAGTGAAAGTATCCATGCCAACATAAACAACATGACCAAAAGAGATTTTCCTGGTTTTAGAAAAGAGAGCTCAGTTGACACACAGTTAAATTAGTCAATCTTCTCCATGTTCAAAAATCAGGGAAAATGCCTCCAGTAATTGCAAATGTTATTAACTGGAATATTTGTTCATATGAATCACTGCATATTTTTTTCTTTAATAAAAACTATAGAGTCATTAATCAATCCAGTGGCCAGTGTTGCCTTTGTCATCCAAATACATCATATTTTAAAGCAGTACACCTAGAGCTGTTCTCTTTTTGTAGCATTTTCATTAACTTTCATAATTTCACCATTGTTTGATATAGCTTTCAGAAAAGCCACTCATTGCTCACATCCTTTCACTGTGATATTTATCATGTAAAGTAGAATTCATCCTGCAAATAAGAGCTTAGGTGTAAGGTGTTGGGAGGAAGGGCATGCAGGGGCGGTGTGAGGAGCGCGGCGACAGAGAGCCACTTCGGGGGAAAATGTATCATTCGTTTTTCTGCTATTAATGAATAGAACCATTTCCTAGGGAATTGGACTGACGGGTTCCGCATAATCCTAGAGGATGGTAGAAACCATCCTCTAGGATTTCTGACTTAGTGTTGGAGAGAACCCTGAAGTGGGGTTCAGGAGATTGAGGTTCTTGTCCCAGCTCTGCCTGCAGTTGGTGTGAGTGAACTCTGTCCAATTCATTTCTCTAGGGCTAGATGCCCTTAGGGTGAAATAAAATTGACTAGATGATCTTCAGTCTCTGAGAAATAGGACTTTATGTTTCCCTATCTCATGATAGTCTTCTTTGTTTCTTACAGTTGTTGGATTAAAGATGATTCTATCTTTTACATCTCAGTGGTGGCTTATTTTTGCCTCATATTTCTCATGAATCTCTCCATGTTCTGCACTGTTCTTGTTCAACTGAATTCTGTGAAATCCCAAAGCCAGAAGACTCGTCGGAAGATGATCCTGCATGACCTCAAAGGCACAACGAGCCTGACATTCTTACTTGGCCTCACCTGGGGGTTTGCCTTTTTTGCCTGGGGACCTGTGAGAATCTTTTGCTTGTATCTTTTTGCCATTTTTAACACTTTGCAAGGTAACTGCTGCTTTTTTGCCTTTTCCGTGGCCAGCTACAGCTCCAGCAAAGCTTTTGTTGCTGTGGAAAATAATCTCACCTGTTGGAAACATTAACTAGATGTTAGTCTTCATTAAATGCACACACAGCCCACTCTCTCTTACTCAGTGGTATAGGGAGAAGCCCAGATAGGTAACTCAACTTTAGGTAGTTGGAAATGCCTATATCAAACACTGATTGGCAATACTTCATACAGTGTTCATTGTATCAACACATTGTGCTAAAAAATGTACAGATTCACACTCATGTTGATATTTTGAAGTGCACAATCCAGCTAAACATAGCAATTAACTGGAAAGCAGAAACATTAAAGTTTTGGCCCCATAGACTCTATCTGCATCAGATATCCTAATATTTTGGGAAAGAGCCAGGCTAGACTATCATAGAATCATACAGGAATGAAGGTTAAAAGCAAAGGGCTATGGGAAAGGCCAAGGTTGTAGCCTTGATTTTGCTATAAGGCAACCTTTAAAAAGTTACCACAATTGGTTGAATTAGATGATCCTAAGCTAAAGGCCCTAGATCGAGTTCTTTTAATTATTTTCCTTTATTCTGATGAAATGAACAAATAGTCAATGAAGTGATGAAATGGTCGACAAAAGATGGCATGAGAAGTAAAAGCTAGGGGCTGGGTGCAATGGCTCATGCCTGCAATTCCAGCACTTTGGGAAGTTGAGGCGGGCGGATCACCTGAGGTCAGGAGTTTGAGACCAGCCTGACCCACATGGTGAAACCCCGTCTCTACTAAAAAATATAAAAATTAGCCGGGCATGGTGGTATGCGCCTGTAATCCTAGCTACTTGGGAGGCTGAGGCAGGAGAATCGCTTGAACTCCGGGAGACAGAGGTTGCAGTGAGCTATGATCGTGCCACTGCACTCCAACCTGGGTAACAGAGAGAGACTCTGTCAAAGAAAGAAAGAAAGAAAGAAAGAAAGAAAGAAAGAAAGAAAGAAAGAAAGAAAGAAAGAAAGAAAGAAAGAAAGAAAGAAAGAGAAAGAAAGAAAAGAAAAGAAAAACAGAAAAGAAAAGAAAGCTAGGGATCTGGTTCATGTAACTCTGAGTAATTGCTGATGTTCATTTTAACCTGATTTTGCCTATTAAAAATACTGAGGGGAAGAGGCCTGCAAAATTATTTTGTGTGAGTCTCTAATTCTACCCCATACTTTTATCCTCAAGTTTGGTCCGGTCCATCTGGGCTACTCCAGTAGGGACAGGCTGAGGGTCAACTTGGCATTTCATTGAGTTAGACTCTCCCTTCGTGCTCTCCGCTATTTTTTTTTTTTTCATTCAATAAACCCTTCTTTTCCATACTGAAGCCCACTGATGATCCCATGGGATGCTCCTGCAAGGAAAAAGTTCTATGGTCAAATAACTTTGGGAAATGTGGCAAATTACATTCCCCCTTTCTTGGAATAGCACTATGTACATTAGCATGGTAAAAGTTCTATTACAAAAAAAAAATTGTCTTTAAAAACTTGTTTTAATGTAGTGTCTTAAAAACCTCTGAACCTTTTATTGTGGTCATTGTTAATCCCTGAGGAACCTTGAGAAAAATAAATTGGCATGCAGTTATTATATTCCAGGCACTTGCAAAGTGCTGCGGGGAGTGGGGGGAAGCAATGTAGCAGAAGGCATGGTTTTTGCATTTATGTTTTATGACTCAAGAAACCATCTTATTTTAAGCAATGAGGTGGATCAGTGGAAACTTTCTGTCCCACCAGATCCTGCCAACCATATACAGCCATGTTCTAATTGGAATATAAGAAGTCACAAAATGTGTTGTTCTTCCTTCACATGCCATTTTTATTGCCTCTGGTAGTAGGAATGGAATTTTTAGAAACTCTCAATACCACCCTCTCTTGGTTCCCTTTGAGGCTACTGGCACTTGGTTGAATTCTAGTGTAGAACTGAAGGTTGTATTCTAGTGTAGGCCCTGGTGATGGTTCTACACTTTTTCTGTGGATAGAACTGCCTGGCCCACACTACAGTACTCTAACCTGATGCTCTAACCTCAAGAACTAACCAGTCATGGTGTAGAATGTCCATGGAAACGGATTAGAACCCAAGTGCCTGTGAAGACTTCCTCCACAGTGGTAACTCCAGGCTTCTCTTTGGCTCAGTGATTCTGAGGAAAAATGCACTCACTCTGTGGAAAGAGGGGTTAAAGGAAAGCTGGCAAAAGATCAAGAAAGCCAGGCAGTTCTGATTTTAAAAAGGAGGGGCAGGGGTGTTTTCAAAACCACGCTTATGGTGGAAAGTAGCATCTAAGGAAGGAAACTGCATGGATAGAAGCAGAATTTAATAGGATATTTCTTTTCTTTTCAACTTTTATTTCAGATTCAGAGGGTAGATGTGCAGGTTTGTTAGCTGGGTATATTCTGTCATGCTGAGGTTTTGGGTGTGAATGATCCCATCATCTAGGTAGTAAGCATAGAACCCAATAGTTACCTTTTCAATCCTTACTTTCTCCCTCCTCTCCCCTCTAATAGTCCCCAGTTGTCTACCGTTGCCATCTTTATGTCCATGGGTACCCCATGTTTAGTTTTCACTTTTAAGTGAGAACATGCAGTACTTGGTTTTCGTTCCTTCATTAATTCACTTAGCATAATAGCCCCTAGCTGCATCCATGCTGCTGCAAATGACATGATCTCATTCTTTTTTTATAGCTGAGTAGTATTCCATGGTGGCTATGTAGACACTTTCTTTATCCAATCCACCATTAATGGACACCTAGTTTGATTCCGTGTCTTTACCATTGTGAATATTGTTGCAATGAACATAAGGGTGCATGTGTCTTTTTGGTAGAGTGATCTGTTTTCTTTTGGATATATACCCAATAATGGGATTGCTGAGTCAAATAGTAGCTCTGTTTTACTTTATTTGAGAAATCTTCAAACTGCTTTCCACAGTGACAGAACTAATTTACATTCCCACCAACAGTATATAAGTGTTCTAACTGGGTATTTCTTGAAAACTAAAATCAAAGTCCCATAGATCCAGCACCAAAAGAGCCAAGCTGTTTCTGTCTGTCAGATATGCCTTATGTCCATCAAGCACAAAGTCTTGCCAGTCCTGCCTGAAATGACTACAAGATAGCATGTACCATCTTGTAGCAAGGGAATTTTCAGAGCTCAGAGTTTCAAATTCAAGACACACACACACACATGACCCGAATAACCTCCAAAACAAATGGTGGAACAAGTGAACAAAGTAGTCATTTAAAAGACAAATGACAAGCTTGCAATGCTGGCTGAAGGGGATGGGGGTGACCTGTGGTCAAGTGGGAAAAATTATGCTCATGATGAGCTATTTGTGAAGGAGGAATGCACAAATAAAACTGCAGGTGACAAAAACCTGACATCTTCCCTCATGCCTGTGTTTTCCTAGTGAGTAAGCAGATCAATCTGTTATGGGAAAGGAAAAGGAAAGCTGTCAGGCAGAGGGGGAGAGTTGGCAGGCAGCTCATTGGAATTCACAGAATAACCTTTAAGTCTGAAAAATAAACTCCATGCAAGAAATCAGAGTAGTAATAGGTGCTTGATGTCACTGTCACCCCTTGTACATGCTGAAGTTGGAGGAGTTTTGCCTGCTCTGAGACTGTGGTTTGCTCTCTCTTGGGGTGCTGCGCCGCCTTCCAGGTGGCTGCTGCTCAGAAAAACAGCAAACACTGCTGAATTCATCCCCGCAGTTGTTTGGTTACACATGGGGATAAAGCTTTTGGGAGAGTTAGAGAGACATGCCATTCCGTTTACATGCCATTCCATTTAGCCTCCCATCTGGAATCAGAGTCTCAGGGCTGGGGCTAGGGAGCCAAGATCTTCCCAATCAAACTTCCCATCGAGTGACAAGAAGTCACTTGCCTCTGCCTGAAACTTTCCATAGACTGAGAGCTCACCATTCTGTAAAGCAAAGCATTTATCAGCTCTGATGTGGTACCGATTTTCCTTACCTGAGGTTAGTATAGTACAGTAGTTAAGGCCTTGGGCTCTATAGTCAGACTGCCTGTATTCGGAACTGGTGCTGCCAGCTCAATGTTAGCTCTGTGACCTGGGTCAAGTTTACTAGACTTCTTGGACTCCAAGTTTCCTCAACTATAAAAATGAGACTAATAGTACAATGCCTATCATATACTTATTGCCAAATAAACACTAGCTGTGATTTGTTAGTACGTGGTTGCTCTGGAACATTCTTCCATTTCTCCTGGTTCTAACTGGGCAACTGTACAGATACAAGCCTAATTTGTCCTTTTCATGGCAGCCCTTTCAGATCTGTGGCTAAGTTACCATCTCTTCTCACTCTATGTTTTCCACTCCAAGTTTTTTTTTTTTTTTTTGGTCTGGATACAACATCCCAGCTCTTTCAGCTTTTCTTCACTATCCTTCTTCACTGTATTCTTGAATACTTCTGTTTGTCATCTTGCTCTTAAAACAAAGCCTCCCAAACTGAACATGGTGCTGGTGGGAGGTATGGTCAAACAAGGACAGAATATGGCAGGAGACTGTCACTCGCCTCCATCAAGATTCTTTTTATTTATTTATTTTTATTATACTTTAAGTTCTAGGGTACATGTGCACAATGTGCAGGTTTGTTATCTTTACTTCCAGCAGTGCTCTAGCTGAAATTTGCTTTGGGGCATTTACAATAGACTGGTGCTCAGTTTACAATGGGTTAAGACCTCTTTGATACTAATTTACCTTCAGGACAACTGGCCAATTTAGAGGCAAGCTGAACCTGTATAGAGAATAAAGGTTTCCAAACTGCACTTGGATCAGAATAAATATTTTGAGGCTCAAGCAGTTATCACTATGTTGTAGGTGGATGTGAGAGTTTGTGTATCAAGTGCCTTGGAGTTCAAATCAACATACATTTATTGAGCTGCAGCAGTTAGTGCATTAAAGATGAAGGGCAAAATGGCATAAATATGAAAAGGAAACATATCTCAGCCCTCAAAGACTCAACAGCTAGGTGGAGAAATGGGAAACAGATGAATAATTGTATGGCTACATATAACAATACAAGAAACAAAATGTTATGAGAGTTCAGAAGTGGGAAAAATGAGTTTCAGTTTGAGGCATCTGGAAAGGTTTTGTGGATAAAGACTTTTTGTAATGGACCATAAATATAAGTCGGGCTATTGACAGGAGTTATTTCTGCCAATTCTACCCCCAACTACAGGAAATCTAATTGGTCCTCCAGGGAATTTGCAATGAAGATAATTTTTTTTTTTTTAAAGACATAATCTTGCTCTATCGCCCAGGCTGGAGTGTAGTGGCTCGATTCCGGCTCACTGCAACCTCTGCCTCCTGGGTTCAAGTGATTCTCGTGCCTCAGCCTTCCATGTAGATGGGACTACAGGCATGTGCCACCACACCCAGCTAATTTTTGTATTTTTAATAGAGACGGGGTTTCTCTATGTTGACCAAGTTGGTCTTGAACTACTGGCTTCAAGTGATCCACCTGCCTCTGCCTCCCAAAGTGCTGGGATTACAGGTGTGAGCCACCATGCCTGGCCAAGATAATCTTAAGTCATACTTTTATCTTCCAAGGAGATATTTTAGAGGGTGAGAAAGAGAAATGGCCAGCACTGCTGACAAAGACTTTCAGCCCCTCCCTCCCCCTTGCAGGACAAAATCAGGGCTGGCATTGGAAGTTGAGGGTCAAATCCATGGTTTCCACATGGTGTCATTATGCCAAACAGCATGTGTAATAGCTATTTATTGCTATGTAATACATTACCCCCAAATTTTACCAGCCTAAAACAACAAAAATTTATTATCTCACACAGTGTCTGAGGATCAGGAATTCAGGAGCAGCTTAGCTGGGTGTTTCTGACGCAGAGACTGTCGTAAAGTTGTAGTCAAGCTGTCATCCGGGCCTGCAATGATCTAAAAACTTGACTGGGACTGGGGAATGTGCTTCCAGGAAGGCTCATCCACATGGTCGTGGACTGGAAGCCTCAGTTCCTCACCATGTGGGCCTCTCCACAGAGATGCCAGGATGTCCTCAGGACAAAATACTTGGCTTCCTTCAGAGTGATGAGAGAGAGAGAGAGAGAGAGAGAGAGAGAGAGATCTTTTATAACCTAATCTTGAAAGCGACATGCCATCCCTTCTGCTATATTCTATTGGTCCAATGTGGAAGGAAACTACACAAGGATGCCAATGCCAGGTTGTGGGGATGATTGAAAGCAATCTCAGAGAGGGGCTACCTTACCTCTCATGCTCTAGGATGAACAGCAGCCCCGGGACAAAATAGCGGTTGACATGAAGTCTTGATATAGACATTTTTGCCTTTGGGAGGGAGGCTACAAAGACAAGTTCAGAAAGCCAGTAGTGGTCCTGGGGTTCCTTGAAAGTAGTATCTCTCATGACAGGAGCAGACCTGAGTCAGGGCATTGGTGACAGCTGGTGAAAGAAACCGAAAAAGACTGACCTTCTTCTCCTGGCTTAGGATTCTTCATTTTTGTGTTTCACTGTGTGATGAAGGAGAGTGTGCGGGAGCAGTGGCAGATACACCTCTGTTGTGGGTGGTTGCGATTGGATAACTCTTCTGGTAAGATGTCAGTTTGGATGAAGTTTTGAATTTTACATGTTTTACAAAACTGATCAGATTAATTTGTCTCCTAACTTGAGTACATACAGCATATCAGCATCAAAACACAGGCTGTTTCCATGTCGTGAAAATGATTTGTGCTTTTGAGCTGAGATGAATGAAGTCAAATGAAGAATGTGACTTGGGCCATATTTTAAACTAGGGATGCTTTTGTTTTGGCCCAGATTCCTTGGATTGCTTACCCTCACTGTCACATCAGTCTCAATTCAATTAAAAGAACATTGAATGCATGTCTACTGTGTTCCAGGCACTGGGTCTCAGGGGCTTCTGGCTAGTAGCCAACAGTGGGTTGAGTGGATATAGGAAGCAAGGAGTGGTGGTGGAGATAGAGAGAACTTATAAGCATTCCTAAGATGCCTGGCCAGTGGGCTGCACAGGTGTACTGATGGCCCACAAACTGGGGGATGTAGTGAACTCAGATGTTGCCTCTTAACGCTGATGCTTCCCTTAAGAATGTTTCCAGTGCAGGCAAACTGATGTTCTATGTATCAAAAGGATCTTCCATCCAATTCAGGCAGCTTCTCTCAGTCTCAATACAAAGCCTAATCAATTTTCTTTAGTGAAGGCAGCATTTGAACTCTAAGATTCTACAAGTAGCGCTGAGATTCCCCCCATTCCCCACTTTATGCTGACCATATCAGCAATCTGCTGGTCCTTGTGCTCTCGGAAAAGCAGGCATCCTAGGTATGTGAATTGTCTCTTCTTACACCACACATTATAGTACAAACCTACTTCTTACAACTTCATAGAAAAGCTGACTCCTTCAGGTACGCAGAATGAACACTGTGCATCAAGCTTTGTGTTTTTAAACCAGATTATTGAAGTGTAATTTATATACCATAAAATTCACCACTTTAAGTATAGAATTTGATGAGTTTTATGTTTTTAACTTTTCTTGGTATCATTTCAGATGCGAGCAGCCGGTGTCAGATAAAAGTTGGATATAAACAGGAGGGACTAAAGAAAACCTTTGAGCACAAACTGTTGACACCATTCCTCAAGTCAACTGCAACTAGCTCCACTTTCAAATCTTTAGGCTCTGCACAAGGCACACCTTCAGAAATAAGCTTTCCAAATGGTAAGAAAAAAGGGCTGTGTTGTCTACATTTATATTGCATATTGAATTAACGTGAGACCACATACTGGGTCTTGGATGATACTTCCTCTTCAAAACTAAGTGCACATGTGCATGTGTATACCTTGACTCATTCTTGGCTGAGAAAGTGTGTATAGAAGCATAGAAATGTGTACAGAAGTGTGTATAGGTGTGTCTGTACCTAGCAAATTTAGTATGAATGTGTTATTAGACTAATAGAGGAAAGAAGAGATGGGAGGTTAGAAAATTCATGAGTAATTAAAAACAATTGTCACAGACCGTTAAAACCAGAAGGAACCTTAGACATTGTCTAGTCCAATCCCTTCATTTTACAGTTGAGGAACCTCAATCAGGGAAAAGGAAAATGCCTTGTTGACAGTCACTGAGTCCATCCTTACCATCCAGTAAAACTGGGGCCAGTCACTCAGCCCTTAGCCATCCAGCAGAACTGGAGCCAGAACTCAGGTCTTCTGGCTCTCAGGGCTAGTACACCTATCAAGAAAACTCTCAGAGATACACATCCATCTTAGATGCTGAGCTTCTTCCATAGGAAGCCATATTTATAAGAAGAGACAGATGTTCAGTTGGGAATGGGGTGTTGTACCTAATTATGTAAAAAGGGAAACTGTAGGAAAAGGATTGGCCTACAGGCTTAAAGTAAAGAGAAAGGCAAAGTGAGCAAGAACTTAAGAACTTCAGGTTGATATTGTGATGATTCTGCATTGTGTGCTTCTAGTTAGATGATAGCGCAGTGGTCTTTGATTGCGTTTCTTTAAGACCAAAGTATACTCCAGTTCACACACACTTTGGTGGCCTGGCTGTTGTCATTCTCCTGCCTTCTCAGTGCTGGAGGCAGGACTGCCTCATTCTCTAGTGTTTTTCTTTATATTGGCTCCAAAAACCAGTTCTATGTCCAAGGGCTGAAGGCAATCTGGACGCAGCAAGGTGGGTTAAAAAAGCATCAAACTTGGAGTTGGAAGGCTTTGGTTCAGGTTCCAGCTCTGTCAGTCACTCTGTGACCTTGATCACATCACTTCTCTGCTTGGAGATACATTCTTTCTACCTTTAATATGAGGGGGCTAGAATGGATAATCTCTTAAGTGCCTGCCAGTTTCAGGGCTGTATATGACACAACACTGTTTTCCAGTTTAGGCTGGTTGACTACTGTATAGAGTCTCAGTCTCCCATTTTTGTGTGGGAAAGTTAGTGATGCACAGGAAAAAAACCTCTCCCTGGCCACAAGCATTTATCAAACTCTGGCCAGCTAACCTGTGGATATGTCTTGGTGCTCATATAAAGGCACTGGGGTGCCATGACATAGACAAGCCATGGGTTGTGGAAGCACCTTAGTACATAATAGTTGGGGCTGGTTAGGAAATAACATTTTCCAAGAGGGTTATTTAGCACTGGATTTCTTGATGTCCCTGGGGACTGTTTAATTAGCAAATATACAGCCTGATGTGTACATATTTTGCTTCAGAGGATCACTAGCAAATACCATATCCAGGATATTGATGTTGCCTTACCAAGCAATCGACCTGGAAAACCAACATTAAAGTGCTCATCGGTTGAGACAAACTGAGCCGGTGGGGCAGGTAGATCTGCCACAGGTTCTGAAACTGAAATCTGGGTGCTACCATTGTACTGGTGGCAGCCAGAAGCTTGATTCTATTAGCAGAGAGTGAAAAATCATGCCTTCTGTACCACCAGGCATTCTCAAGCTTGAGAAATAGCCAAACTTTCAGTGCAAGAATATCAAATCCATAAGGGATATAAATGTGTATGTTCACATTTTACGTCATCTTCTCTTGAAGGCCTCCAAGGTTTGTACATAAACATCCTCTCCTAGGTTAAGGCTAAGGTCAATAATGCTGCCTCTTATTCACAATGTAGGGAGAACATATGCACTGGTTGCCCAAACAGTGCTGTCTGGATGAATTAATTCACCCCAGATTTTATATAAAATGGTCCAAAGAAAGCACCACATTCTTCCCTTCTCTTCTAATTTCTTTATTTTTTCCTTCATTTGATAAAATTTTCTTATGCTTCTACTATGTGCAAAGTCCCTGATGCCACAGCTGAAAATGTTCTTTTTTTCTTTACTGCAGATGATTTTGACAAAGATCCTTACTGTTCCTCTCCTTGAGTTGTGAAGTTGTGCCTAATTATGTAAAAAGAATATAATACCTGTGGAAATAAAAATGAATTCCAAGTGTATACTTGCTCAGCTGATGGGCGCACCAAAATCTCACAAATCACCACTAACGAATGTACTCATGTAACCAAATACTACCTGTTCTACCAAAACCTATGGAAATTTTAAAAATTAAAAATAAAAATAAAAACAAAAATCCCAAAATGAATTCCATTCACAAACAGAATTTTTCAATAAATCCCAGTAGAGATACTTGCCTCCTCCCAACCCCTGATTGGGGAAAATGTTGAATTTGTGAAACAATCTGCTCCAACCTTGTATTTCAAATATTATTTTGTATGGGGAAGAATAAGATAACATTTGGTAAATATTGAAGTCAGAATAATTCTCCTATTTGGCGTTATAGTTGTTTCTTTTTTGGATGAGACTTCAGGCTATCGTTATGATATGTTACCTAATATATCGTTAAGATATATTAGGGGAGAAATGTCTACGGCATTGGAAATTTTGTTTCAAAAGCTTTAAGTGTACATCAGCTTTGCCTTCTGTGACTTCCCGGTCAGGTGTGCTGCTCACATTTGTCCTTGGATAGAAATAAGTAAAGAGAGGAACATTCTGGAAGGATACGCAAGCAACTGGTATCAGTGGTTGCCTTCAGGAAGGGTAACTGAGTATCCGGGGTCAAAGGAGGAAGAGACATTTACTTTTCACCCTATACCTCTTTGTATCTTTTGAATCTTGTATTGAGAGAATATATTACTGCTTGGAGCAATAAATAAATGAATACATAAATAAATAAAGATAACCAGACGCTTCCAGTGAGAAAGATAAATGCCTACATTTCAATATCAAAAATCAAGTTCCCCAGGACCCTTATGAAAATGTACGATGCAGTGGGCTGTGGAGACAGCAGAGTTGGGTTCAAATCCCAGCTCTGTCGCTTTCTAGATGCGTGTGACCTCGTGATGTAATAATGATCATACGTGCATCCTAAAATTGAAGTGAAACTGAAATAAGATGAGGTCTGAAAATGTTCTAGCACAGTGTAACACAGTACATCTTCATTCCTTTTTCTTTCAAACTCCTATCAGCTTACCACTCATTGCCTCATGGCCCCAACCTACCATGTCTACCCCATTAAAGGTATCACATTGATCTTCTCAACAAAATTTAATGCTGACTACCAAACAGACTACAGCACTGGTGCCAGTCACTGGTATAAAGCTCCTAGGTCTCCATTGTTCCCCCATCACCTCGCATAATATAAAAATTAGATTGGCCCTTAGGCCCCTGAATATCTGCCATCAGAGTCAAATCCATTGTTCCCCATGTGGTTTCATGTATACTTTTTTGATAGGGGAAGGTGAGTGTGTGTGTGTGTGTGTGTGTGTATGTGTGTGTGTGTGTGTGTCTGTCTGTCCATGTGTGTGAAGGGGGACTAACATGAATAATGATCAAAGTGTCTTGAATGTTACATGTCTTTGAACTGAAATATTGTCACCTTCACTCAAAAATAGATTTAAGGACAAGACTCATATTTGTCACATGCCTGAGTGCATAAATGGTCTAAAATACATGAGCATAGGAAAGCAATGGCTGACTTTTCCTAATCTAAGGTTTGTTATCTTAGTGCTGAGTAGACCTAAGCTTTCCATTATTACATAAACTCCATTAGGGCAAGAACCTTGTTTGTCTTGTTTACCACTGTACTCTCAGTACCTAGCACAATGTTTCACTCTAGGTTCTTTGGTTACCAGCCACATGAACCAAATGTCTTTGAGCTGACATTATTGTCAATTCTGACTAACCAAGGGATCTTATTGAAAGTGTTTTGGGAATTCAAAACGTTTATGGGAAAGTTAAAGAACAGGGCTAGACATTGTGGAAGACAGTGTGACGATTCCTCAAAGACTTAAAGACAGAGCTACCATTTGACCCAGCAAGCCCATTACTGGGTATATACCCAAAGAAATATAAATCATTCTATTATAAAGATCCATGCATGCATATGTCCATTGCAGCACTCTTCACAATAGCAAAGACAGGAATCAACCTAAATGCCCATCAATGATAGACTGGATAAAGAAAATGTGGCACATATACACCATGGAATACTATGCAGCTGCAAAAAAGAAGGAGATCATGCCCTCTGCAGGGACATGGGTGAAGTTGGAGGACATTATCCTTAGCAAACTATTGCACAAAACAGAAAACCAAATACTGCATGTTCTCACTTATAAGTGAGAGCTAAATGGTGAGAACACATGGACACATAGAGAGGGACAAAACACACTGGGGCCTTGCAGAAGGTGGAGGGTCGGTGGAGGGAGAGGATCACGAAAAACAACTAATGGGTACTAGGCTTAATATCTGGCTGATGAAATAATCTGTACAACAAATCCCCATGACACAAAGTTACCTATGTAACAAGCCTGCACTTGTACCACTGAACTTAAAAGTTTTTAAAAAAGAAAGAAGAGAAAAGAGCAGGGCTTGAAAAAGGACAGGGGTCTACAAAGTAGGAACCATAGTGATTGTCTCCTAGCAGGGAAGTAGACTCATACGGGCGCCATTACTGGGAAGAATAAACAGTAATTTCTTCTGTGCTCATGCTACTAGCTTAAGACTCAAAGTCCTGTGAGCCTATATCTAATCAGGTGAGCTTAAATTTTGTGCTATACTGAGCAGTGAGAGGAGGGATGTGGCAGAAGAAGTCTTCAGGAGCACTTTGGTTTTGACAGTAGTAGAAGTATGAATTTACCATCCCACCAAGAATATCCACAATGGGGGAGAAGTCATTCTACGAAAACAAAGTAGGGTGTTAGGAACGAATGAGTAGGTAGGAAAAAAATCCCACATATGTTCACCTCACACAATATAGGAGTGGATATACTTTGCTTGAATGAATGACTAATTCAGTAGCATCCTTCTCCAGTGAGGGTGCGATAGTGCTAAGAAGAGTAGATTTCTCCCTTACCCTGAGGCCTCATTCAGGTATTCACTAGTTACGTTGTAAGGCTAAGATGAATCAGCATGTGGTGAGAGAGCTGAAGAGTTCAAGATAAGCATCCCAGAATGATAGATAAAAGTGCTGTTAGAAAAGGTGGTCTTTAGAGATATTGGGTACACAAGTTGGCCTCACTCTAAGGAAAGCCAATATATGAAAATGAGCTTCATTGTTTGTCTACGTTGTCACCTTGCCATGTCTCTCCAGACAAGCACCTTTTCAGCCCCAGTACTAGGAAATATTCCCCCAACCTCCATTCTGCAACCTAACTGCTTAGGTCCGGATCATGCAGGTTGAGAAAGTGTGATTTATTATAAAGTATACCTTTATGTCTCTACACTTGAAAGGGCGTTTTTTATTACACTTTTTGAAGGTGCTTCACCATAAAGCTTTTTATTTTATTTCAAAATATTTGAAAATATATTTTGATCCCAACTTCCAGGACCCTTCAGCTCTGATTAAGGAGTGCTCTGTTGTCTGAGAAGGAAAGCTAGGAGGAGTGTTACTTCCATTCTCCACCTTACCAGGCTAATGGCATGATATTCACAAAGTGAGATTCCTAAAAAGGGAGAGGCAGAAGAAATCAATAATAAGTAGTAACTTCAAATATTGAAAAAACTTCATCTCATCTAAATGCATAAGAAAAGTACAGATGTTTCCTTAATATATGCAGTCCTATGCAAATGATTATGTAAATTAAACAAAAACTTGGGACTGGCAAATTCCCAAGTTTGCAAGACTTACTTATGTTAACCTAGTATTCGTCATAGAAACAAGGGTAAGGATTGTTGTTTACATCTCCTTCACTTAGATGTGAGAGGAGGCAAGACTGAAGGATATGCTACCTTAATAAAGTGAAGACACTCAAATCCGGGGATATGCTAGATAGATGGTTAGATGAACAGATAGACAGTTTTCACTTTAAAAATGTCAGCCAACTCATTCATCATGCTCAGTTGGTTGTGGGCAGCAATGGGACTAGAAATGGAAATGAATCTGAGTTGGAGTGAATTTTGATGAAGGCCTAGTTCATGCAAGAAACATTTTTTTCTTTTTTACATCCTCAGCTCACAAATTCCCAGAGGAATGGAGAACTTTACAGACAGTTACACGGGAAGACTAAAGACCTAGTGTAACGGGCTATATCACATCTTCATGCACTGGACCTTTCACAAGGAAAGACATAAAGATGTATGTTATCAAGGATCGCTCTTTCCTACCCTGCATGATCTGGGTCTTTAGTGGACCTCATAAATCAGGTTTCTTAGGTTTCCAACTATAGATAGTTAGTAACAAACTATAGATAGGCTTCTAATTGTCTATAGCTAGATAGATGAATGAGCTGGCTAACATTTTGAAGGTGAAAACTATCTATCTATAGTTAAAAACCTAAGAAACTGGGGCTGGTGACAGTGTAGACAGTGAGGGATAGAAGAGAATTTTTCTCTTCTGTCTGTCTCCTTTAGACCTCAGTCTAGAAATATGAGTAGGTAAAGGTTTCAGAGAGGCTTGGCAGTCTTTGAATCTGGTAGCTCACTAAGTCCAGCATGCTAGTCATTACAGCACTTCCTCTGTGCCCATTTCTGTGCTAAGCTCCATAGAGGATACAATAAAGTAAAGGCCACAGTCCTATACACAAAAAAATGGGCTTTCCTTTGTGTAATAAAACATCCATACGTACAACAGTTTGTCCACAGTAACGTATGTTAATTCTTCAAATTGTGTGGTAGAGACCTTGAAGCATAACAAATAGTAACTGCTCAATTACTAGTCTAATTCCACAAATATTTATTGAGAATCCCACTATATTTGAGGTACTGAACAAGACAGTTCCTAAAATTGTCTGGGGAGACAATTAAGTGTACAGTAACAATACAGTATTTGATACTTTCATATGCTAGGAGTTTTCAACTTATACAACTGGTGGAAGGGCAAACAGGTTTAGCCTGTTTGGAAAACTGTTCTGTAGTTTCTAAGAAAGTTAAACACACCCTATAACCCAGCAATTCTACTCCTAGGCATATACACCCTAGACAAATGCAAACGTGTCCACCAAAATATTTGCACACAAATGTTCACAGCCACATTCTTCATAACAGCCAACATGGTGGAAACAACCAAACATCCATCAACAGGTGAATGGATAAACAAATTGTGGGACATTCATCCAATAGAATACTATATAACAGTAAAAAGTGAACTATGCACACACACGACAACATGGATAAATATAAAACCTGTTGAGTCAAAGAAGCCAGACTCATTTGTGTCTATACAATTTCATTTATATGAGCAGACAAAAAGAATCGACGATTATAGAAATTGGAATAGTGGTGATCTCTCAGGGAGAGGTCTGTACTGGGAAGGTTTAAAGACAGCCTTCTGGCTGTGCGCAGTGGCTCACGCCTGTAATCCCAGCACTCTGGGAAGCTGAGGTGGGCAGATCACGAGGTCAGGAGTCCGAGACCAGCCTGGCCAACACAGTGAAACCCCATCTCTATTAAAAATACAAAAAATTAGCCTGCCGTGGTGGTGGGTGCCTGTAATCACCACTACTCAGGAGGCTGAGGCAGGAGAATTGCTTGAACCCAGGAGGCGGAGGTTGCAGTGAGCCGAGATCACGCCATTGCACTCCAGCCTGGGCAACAGTGCGAGACTCCATCTCAAAAAAAAAAAAAAAGAAAGAAAGAAAAAAGAAAAAAAGGCTGGGGGGAGCCTTCTGGGAGGCTGGAAATGGTGCTTTCATAGCTAAATACACATATAAACGTTCATTCAGTTGCACACTTAAAATAATATACTTTATGCATCTTATTGTAGTATGCTGTCTCTCAATTGAAAAGTAGAGGGAAAACCCCATTCAAGCTATTGAGCACACTTTAGCAATGTCTATCCAAACTTCAATGTATATAAACTTAGCTCAGAAATTCCACTTATAGCATTCTATCATAGCTCAACAATTCAAAAATTTATCAGCAAGGTTATTCAGTGCAACCCTGAAATAGTGAAAACTGGAAATAAGCTAAAGCTTTTCAGTATCAGAAGGGTTAAATAAATGTGGGCTATATATAGTATGGAATAATATGCAGCTAAGAAGAAGCTATACCAATTTGATTAATAATTCAAATATATCCACAATATATTTTTCTGCTATAAAGAAATTTGCATGACAGTACATGTAGCATGATAAAGTATGTGAAAACAAAACTTCGTGTGTGCGTGCATGTCCATAGTTATACAGAAAAAAGTAAGGACACATTCTTCATTGTTAATAGTGGTTTACCTCTGGGAAGAAGTATTGATGAGGCTTTCACTTTGTATTTTACATACTTTTGTATATTTTTAATTTTTATAGAGTATCTATAACTTTTGTAATTTAAAAGTTTAGTAATGATAAGAATATATGCAGTGTGATGAATTTCCCTGAGATGTAACAGTGAAAATGATCAAAGGGTGTTTGTTGAGAAAGATGATAAATTCAGTCTTGGACATCTGGTTTTGAGATGCCTGTGGGACACTCAGGTGGAGATGTCTAGAAGGGAGTTGGATATGTAAGTCTGGAGGAGAGAAGAGTGGTTAGGGATGGAGATGGAGATTTTGGCAATATCAATGGTAACTGAAGCCACCTTAGGAGTGAATGCGATTCCCAGGGGGAGTACACAGAGGAAGAATGGAAGTAAGTAGGCCCAGAAATGAGGAGCACTGAGGGCCAGGCATAGGCGGATCATCTTGCAAAGGACATCCTAAAGGAATGGTTGGAGATGTAGGAAGGAAACCAGAAATATGAGGTCCCATATAAGCCAAAGAAACTCTGGTGAGATCCAAGAGGTTGAGCAGTGAGGAAGGAGAAGAGGGCAATGTAGCTCTTTGAATAAATGTAGCCACTAAGTTGCAAAAGTTGGTGGAGGGGTGGAGGTCACTGGAAGAGACTGAGGTTGAGAAAGGTTTTTAAAATGTAGTATTAAGAGAGAGACGAACACATTTACATGGTTAAGGGAAGTAGCTAGCAGAAATATAAAGGTTGAAATATTGAGGGGGGACATAATTTAGCCAATAGAACAAGGAAGGAAGGGATAGGATCCACAGCACAGATGGAAGGATTCCTCTTAGACAGAAGGTGAAGCACCCCATTGTAACAGAAAGGATGGTGGCAGGGGTGGGTGTGGACGCAGGCAAATATATGGATTTGGTAATTAGGATTTAAGGGAGCTCTCATCTGATAGCTTCTATTTTCTCTATGAAGTAGGAGGTAAGGCAACCTGCTGAAAGTGAGAAGAGACTGATAAGATGGAGAAAGTTTAAAATAGCTGTTATAGAGAACAGGAGGAAGAGCTAAGTAGCAAAACAGAAAAATGTGTAGGTCTCCTTAAAGATCCACTTGAGATCAGAGACTATGGTCTGCATAATTTGGGGGGATTGTGTGGGATCATCCCCTGGGAGAGAGGGCAGAGGTGGAGCGTCTACACAGTGTCAGTATCCCTCATCAAATGGGTTAACTAATTCAAATAACTAGTCAATTCAGTGAAGAAAATATAGTAGCACAGTTACTTGACACAAGAGCCCAACTTCTGATTACTGCCCCAGTTGAAGCATTTGGATTTAATTCCATTACCCAAGGTTCTACAGCATGCTGGAGAAAAGGAAACCCTAACAGTAGCACTTCATCCTTCTAGTCACAGCTCAGAAGCAGCTCCCTATTCGCATCTTCACCTACAATACTTTTTAAAATGGAATGCTTCTCATTGCAGCATTATTTATGGTGACAGAAAGTTGAAGACAATCCGGCATCCATCACCAAGAGAGCGGAGAGACAAATGTGGTGGACACACATTCTCGAGTAGTTTGCAGCAATTGGAAATAAGAGATTAGTTGTACATAGAGAAACATGTATAGATTTTTTAAAACACAGTGCTGGGTTAAAAAAAAAAAAGAATAGCAAGAAGCAGAATAATATATATAACACAATACCACAATATGCAATTTACAGAAATTTCAAAAGACATTCATTCAAACTGATAATACACGTTTTGTAAGAACACATGCAAACAAAAATATCTTAATTAAGCAGAAGACAATAGTTGCTAATGAGGGAGGGAGGAGAATTTGAGTGAAGTGTGGGGATGACAGGGAATAAATAAATCAAGCAAGTTACCAATGACGATAAATGTGCCATGAGCTGAGTTTGATTAACTCAACCTCTGCACCTAAGGCACTAACTAAATAAAGAAATAAATAAATGAATTGAAATGCTTTTCTAATCTCTTGTACATTTTATTTCAAGCAACATCTTTATCTTCCACCCATAACAATTGGCCCACATAGGATCAGTGTTGGAGGACAGTGTGCAGGTTATCTAGGGCTGCCCCTCACCTCATTTGTGGGTTTTCTTTGCAACTTTATTGAGGTATAATTGATAAATCAAAATTGTATATATTCAAGGTATGCAATGTGATGTGTTGATATATGTATACATTGTAAAATGATCTCCACAATCAAGCCAATTAACATACCCGTCATCTTACACAGCTAACTTTTTTGTGTGGCGAGAATAGTTAAGATCTACTCTTAAAGTCTACTCTCTTATCAAATTTCAAGTATACAATATGGTATTCTTAACTATAGTCACCATGCTGTACAACAGATCCTCAGAACTGATTTATCTTATAACTGAAAATGTATATCCTTTAACCAACATCTCCCCATTTCTCCAACCCAGTCTACCCCTAGATTACCCCCAGGTAGCCACCCTTTTACTTGTTAGATCCTACATATAAGTGATATCATGCAATATTTGTCTTTCTGTGTCTGGCTCATTTCACTTACCTAAATATTAGTCTCCAGGTTCATCCGTGCTGTCACAAATGGCAGTTTTTTTTTCTTTTTAAGGCCTAATAATATCCCACTGTGTATATATACTAAGTTTTCTTTATCCATTTATCCGTTGATGAATGCTTAGGGTGATCCCATATCTTGGCTATTGTGAATGCTGCTGCAGTGAACATGGGAGTGCAGGTATCTCTTCAACATACTGATTTCATTTCTAGTGGATATATACCCAGCAGTGGAATTGCTGGATCATATGCCAGTTCTATTTTTTGTTTTTACCCCACCACTTATTTTATGAATGAGGAAACTGAGACCCTGAGAAGGAAAATGACCTGGCTAAAGTCACATATTTAGTTGCAAAGCCTGGACTAGACCCAGGTCTCCTGGGCATCTACTACTCTTTCCCCTGTGTACCATGCATACCCACTCACGGAAATTCTCATTGTTTTTGTGGTTGTGTCATTGTTGTTGTTTGCTTCTTAAATGAATTAAACTCTATTCTATGGTTTCTGCTTCATTCATTTTTTTTTTTTTTAATTTAGAAATAAAAGCAGGAAAAAGGTGTGTTGTCCTGCCTGGCCTACATGGCGGAAGGGTGGTTAAAGTCAGTAAAGCTTAACTGATGCCAAGGGTGCTCAACAACTTTTTAAACCTATGACATTGGCCAGGCCCAGTGGCTCATGCCTGTAATCCCAGCATTTTGGGAGGCTGAGGTGGGTTGACCACTTGAGGTCGGGAGTTCGAGACCAGCCTGGCCAACATGGTGAAACCTCGTCTCTACTAAAAATACAAAAAAAAGATTTAGCCAGACCTGGCGGCACATGCCTGTAACCCCAGCTACTCGGGAGGCTGAGGCAGGAGAATCGCTTGAACTCCGGTGGTGGAGGTTGCGGTGAGCCGAGATGGCACCACTGCACCCCAGCCTGGGTAACAGAGTGAGACTCCAACTCAAAAAAAAAAAAAAAAATCCAAAAAACAAAAACAAAAACAAAACCTATGACACAATGTTGAGTACTAGACTTTTTGTTATTACACTTCAATGGATTTTAAAAATCTAATAAGCAAGTCAGTAATAATAATAATAATGTTATCTCTATTGTACTCTAACAATGCCTCACAGGACCTGGCAAAGAATTACTGTTTATCAATATGCCTCAGCCTTGTGCCATAGTTCAAATAGAACAGTTGCTTAACCTAACCATACTCACTTATACGCCCATGAGGCAAGAGAACAGGCAGTCTTTCTGCATACCTGTGTGATAGTGTTCTGTTACATTTGATTTTTTAAAATTAAAAAAAACCCCACCAGTTTAAGAGCTTTAATGAGGTATAATTGATATACAAATAACTGCACATATTTAAGGTGTAAATGTGATGAATTGGAACATATGCACACACCTATTCGACCATCACCACAATCAAGGTAATAGACATATCCAATACCTGCCAAGTTTTTGTGTTCTTTCTTTTTTGTGGTAAGAACACATATCGTAAGATCTACCCACTTAAGATATTTTGAAGTGCACAATACCGTATTGGTAACTATAGGCACTATGTTATACAGCAGATCTCTAGAACATATTCATCTAGCATAACTGACATGTTATACCCATTGAACAACAAATCCCCAGTCCACCTCCCTGCCCCTGCCCCTGGATACTTATTTGATGTTGCTGCACACCTCTTCCCCCTTACATCGAGTTGAACGTCAGTGTATATTGTATTGAGTGACATGTTCAACTCAATATTCTCTCTGAGAGTCATCATAATACTTTGTATGCTTGGCTATAGCAAGAATATATTGCTTCCTTGGCTTCCAAGAAGGGCTCAGAGCACCCCTGCTGAGAACCACTGCTCCATGCTGCCATAGGATGAAGTTGTCAAGGGTATTGACTTTGGTATCAGAGAGGATGGAGTTTGAATACCAGACCTGTCACTGTGTAAGCAGCCTTTGGCAAGATACTTAAGCTTTCTAATTCAATCCCACAAACACGTATCGGATCTACTCTATGCTAAGTACTGTTCCAGGCGCTTAGGCAGTACAGTAGTGGACAGAATAGATAGAAATCCCTGCCTTTATGATGCTTATGTTCTAAGAGGGGGCGATAAATGACAAACAATTAACATAAATAAGTAGACTATGATGTGCTAGGAGGTGATAAGTGTCACAGATTAAAGAAAAGGTCAAGCGGGGTCTTCAGACATGGGAATGCTGGGGAGAGGGTACAGACTGCAAAATCAAACAGGGTGGTCAGGGTATGCCTTGCTGAGAAGGTGACACCTAAGCACAGAATGAAAGGGAACTAGCCACATGGCTATCTGTGATAGGTAGAAGCAGTACTGATGAGATCAAGCAATGGGGAGGTAGCAGAGGATGTGGTGAGGAATGGTTGACTTGCCGATTTTTGAAGGTGGATTCATCCTAATTTCATGATAGATTGTGTACGGTGAATGAAAAAGAAAGATGTCAAGAATATCCACAAGGATTAAGATACTACCTATATCTGAAAAAGGGTATAGTTTGGAGAAGGTTTTCTTTTGTTCTTACTCTTTTAAAAAACTGTAAATTGGCAAATTATAATTGTTATATTTATGGGGCACAAAGTGATGTTATGATATATGCATAAAATTATTTCTTACATTTTCATTATGGGGAAAGATCAGGAGCAGTGTTTTGGACATACCAAGATGCCTATTTGAAATCCTCATGGAGGCCAGGTGTGGTGGCTCACACCTGTAACCCCAGCACTTTGGGAGGCCAAGGCAGGCAGACCACTTGAGGTCAGTTCAAGACCAACGTGGCCAACATGGCGAAATCCCATCTCTACTGAAAATACAAAAATTAGCTAGGCATGAGCTAGGCGTGGTGGTGCACACCTGTAATCCCAGCTAGTCCGGAGGCTGAGGCACGAGAATCTCTTGAACCCAGGAGGCGGAGGTTGCAGTGAGCCGAGATCATGCCACTGCACTCCAGTCTAGGTGACAGAGTAAAGACTCTGTCTCAAAAAATAAAATAAAATAAAATAAAATAAAAAATAAAATAAAGAAATTCAAGTGGAGATGATATTGAGTAGCAAGTTGGATACACAAGTCTGAAGTTCGAGGGAAAAGTTCAAGCTGGAGATATAAATTTGGGAGTCATAGGTATAGAGATGGCCTACAAAGTCATGAGCTCAGATGAGACCACCTGGGAAGTAATAGAGATAGAGAAGAAATCCAGTGACTGAGTCCCGAGGCCCCACAATATTAAGAAGTCAGAGAAGAGGCACAACTGGCAAAGGAGACTAAGGAGTGTTTGGTGAAGTTAGAGGAAAATCAAGAGATTATGATGTCCTGGAAACTAAGTGAAGAAAGCATATTAAGGAGGAGGGAGTAATCCACTGTCTTAAATGCTGCTTCTGGGTCAAGGAAGATTATTACCCCCAAGCACTTAGAACAGCACCTGACATATAGCAGCCCTCATAAATGTTTGTTGGATAAAATTAAGAAATGTAAATATCTTGCCAAAAGTTAGGTACATAGTGACAGGTCTGGCATTCAAACTCCAGCCTCTCTCATACCAAAGCCCATGCCCTTGATGACTCCATCATCTGGCAGCATGGAGCAGTGGTTCTCAGTAGGGGTGCCCTGAGCCCTTCTTGGAAGCCGACTTACAGATTGAGAATGAGGAGGTTATTGGTGACTTAACCGGAGCAGTTTTTATGGACTAGTACAGGCAAGAGCCTAACTAGAGTGGGTCTAAGAAAGAATTGGAGACAGAGTAGAGATAATGCTTTAGTAATGTTTGCTGTGAATAAGAACAAAGAAATGGGGTAATAACTGGTGGATGAAGCCTCAATTGTCTCCTACATAAAAAATGTATTGGTAGGATTGCTTATCTCTTAGGATTACTAAAAGAATTAAGAAGAGAGTCAATAAAAAGTTTTTGAATACTGTGCTAATACATGTATCATATCTATCACATAGTAGGCACTCAATATATGGTAGCCATTATTTTAATAATGTTTATGATAGAATTAAAAGCATATTCTGATACCATTTAAAACCATACAGATTTTCATGTCTCAGACAAAGAGATGAGTCATTGTGTGGGGGAGCAAAACAAATCACAGAATAAGTTTTGCTGTAGTGCACATCAAACCACTTCTCACACGATGACCTCCGAAGAACACATCTGCTGAGCTTTCTTCGCATTTGTGTTCCCTAGGATGCAGTAATTATATGTAACTACCAGAGGCCTAGGGAAAAAAAACTTCTTTCAAAAACACAATCTTCTCTCAAAATGAGACAAGCATCTCCATGAACAAGCATATCTCTTGAATGTGACAGGGCCATAAAGTTTCCTTTTCTGTTTCTTGTATACACATTTTTTTTTCTCTCTCATTCCTCTAATTGCCAAGTTAAATGTCATAGAAGTAAACTGACATGCGAGAATTTTCTCCTGCCCAAACCAATCTCCTTAAATCTTTTATAGATGGTGAACAAACAATATTACATAAGCTACAAGTTATGAAAACTGAGCAAACTTAAGGAGAGTTTAGTTGTGAAACAAAACTTAAAATGAAGTTATTCTGACAAGTATATATTGATATGCATAGTTGTTAGGGTGCCATATGTTAATCAGGTGTCAGTGGTAAGAGGCTGGCATGAGAAACTGGAATTATTCTTTTACACAACTGAGCCTGATTGCGTCCCTCCTCTTTGTTAATTATTCAAGGGCTAATATTTCTATTGACAAAGATGTTTTCCAAACAACACATTCTTAAAAATAAAATTTATTTCAATAGCTTTTGGGGTACAAATGGATTTGATTACATGGATAAATTGTATAGTGGTGAAGTCTGAGATTTTAGTGCATTTGTCATCCAAGTAGTGTACATTGTACCCAATGTATAGTTTTTTTATCCTTCATCCTGCTCTCACCCTTCCCCCTTCTGAGTCTCCAAAATCCATTATACCATTCTGTATGCCTTTGTGTACCCATAGCTTAGCTCCCACTTATAAGTGAGAACATACAGTATTTGGTTTTCCATTCCTGTGTTACTTCACTTAGAATAATGACCTCCAGCTCCATCTAAGTTGCTGCAAAAGACATTATTTCATTCTTTTTTATGGCTGAGTAGTATTCTATGGTGTATATGTATATATATACACACCACATTTTCTTTATATACTCGTCAGTCAAGGGCACTTGTGTTGGTTCCATATCTTAGCAATCATAAATTGTGCTGCTATAAACATATATGTGCATGTGTCTTTTTCATATAATGACCTATTTTCCTTTGGGTAGATACCCAGTAGTGGAGTTTGTTGGGTCAAATAGTAGATCTACTTTTAGTTCTTCAAGAAATCCTCATACTGTTTTCCATAGAGTTTGTGCTAATTTACATTCCCATCAGCGGTGTATAAGCGTCCCCTTTTCCCCACATCCACAGTAACATCTTTGGGTTTTGACTTTTTAATAATGGCCATTCTTGTGGGAAAAAGGTGGTATCTCACTGTGGTTTTAATTTGCATTTCCCTGATGATTAGTGATGTTGAGCATTTTTCATATGTTTGTTGGCCATTTGTATATCTACTTTTGAGAAATGTCTATTCATGTCATTTGTTAACTTTTTGATGAGTTTTTTTTCTTGCTGATTTGTTTGAGAAAAACAACACTTTCTATTCTGCTTGTTTCTTTGCTTATTTGTTAATTCCTTCCTGCTTCAAAGGAAAGGTGTCCTTCCTTTCTAAGACACATCCTTACCTCACCTCCCCAGGGACCTACCTCCATTAATGCCATTTTTTTCTCCCATCACCCAAATCTGTCCTGCTCTGGTCAGCATGCCCAAGCTTTTGGCATACTAAAAGTCCTTGCTGAGAATCTGTCTCCTCCTCAAGACACCAACTCATTTTTCTTTCTTCTATCACCAAACCCCTCGTCGTCTCCAGTGTTTCATTTTGCAGCCATTCTTTGTTTTCCTAAAACCAGATCTTTCCTCCCCTGTGCCACTGAAAGTGCTCTGGTGAAGATCACCAAGGACCTAGTAACTGACTAATCTGCTGATTTCCTTTCAGCCTTTATCCTCTGCAATCTCTTGTAGCATCCCAAACTGTTGACAACCCACTCCATCCTGAACTCTGTCCTTTCTCAGCTTTCTTGATACCACTCTGTCCTGGCTCTTGTTGGCCTTTCCCAGGGTCCGCTTCTCAGTCTTCTCCTCTCCTTTCTCTGTGTTCTCCCTGGGAGACGTAATTCACTTCTGTGGCTTTCAGTATAATATGCTCATAATTTCCACATCTATATCTCCATCCCAAACCCCTCCACTGAACTCCAGCCCTATATTTCCAACTCCTATTGAACATCAGCACCTATATTATTCATAAGCACCTCCAACTCAACATGTTCATATTCAAACTAATTATCTTCATCCCCTCAGCCCCAGCCAGTGCCCAAACTAGAGATCTGGGAGTCATTCTCAATTCTCCCCAATCTCTGGCCACCCATGTTTAATTTGTTCCTCAATTCTGAAATACCTCTGAAATCCTTCCTTTCCTCTTCTCCATGTTCCATGGACTTGGTTCAGGACCTCTGCATCTTTTATATGAAATCTCCCCTCCCCTTCCCGGCCCCTACCACTTGTACTGATTTTAACCACACTGAGCTCCTTAGCCTTCCCTGAATGCCCAGTAACTTTTTTTACACTAAAGAACAGAGTCTAACCTACTTTTCTGAAATGTATTTCTTATATTGCAGAAAATGTCATCTGCATTCAACTTAGAGTATATGCAGACTCCCAGCCAATTATGTGCTATGACTGAATATTCAGTGCATGGAGGCTCTGGGGCAGATGGGTTACAATGTACTTTGTTGCACTAACAGGGCCCAGATGAGCCTTTTCAGGTACCTGGCTCACCTCTTGTGACCCCCTCCCTCTGCCCCTCTTTGGAAGTATTATGCAGATTATATAAGAGGGAGACTAATGACTGGATTTCATTTGGGGAACTCTTGTCTTGTTCTGTGCAATGGAAATTTGTAAAAAGAAAATGTCCATTCTCTTGCCCAAAGCAAAATGGAACCCCACGGTGAGCTGGAGAAAGCAGGCTTAATTCCCTGGCAGCAGCCTTTCCCGGTGCCCTCCACTCGCCCTATTTGGAGAGAATAGATCTGATTGCAGGCTCTCTCAGCTCATTGTTAAGAATTATTTAGATTTAACAAAAGTGTATTTTTTTTACAGTCTCTGTCTCATTGTTACATTTTTCTTTCAGACAAGAAACCCTAGCACAATACACTATTTCTTAGCTCTTTCCCTCATTTCTCCAGCCAGATCACAACTGTAGATCTTAACCACGTAATTCCCAGGAGATTATAAGGTCTTTTCACCTCCCATGGTAGTCTGTGGGACTCCTCTTTCCAAAGCCGTTCATTCACTTTTTTTTTTTTTTTCCAGTCAGTCTGTCAGTTCATCAGTGAGTTAGCAAGGATTAACAGCTGTGCATTGGCCACTATGGTAGTCCCTGAGACAGGCGAAGGGGAGGGAGATATAAATGAAACCAGACCCCCTTTAAAAGGTCCACAATTCACTGAGGGAGATAGACACCTCTGCCTGGAGAGACAATGCTTGTCCTCTGTGTGGGCAATTCCTCATCTTTCAACACCTAACTCAAATATCATAGGCAGAGTTGTTTGCTGCTACTCTGTGCTCCCCCAGGTGTTTTGTGTACATCTTCATTGGCGTGCTTGCTGCGTTGGATTGAATGTTCTCTGTTATCTCTAGACAGTGACCTCCTTGAGAACAGGGACTGTGACATACTGAGCTTTAGATGTGTCGGGTTTAGTGCATCAGAGATGGCTCAAACCATGTCTGTTGAATCAAGTAACATAAGAACAGTAAAAGGTGGCCGAGCTCAGTGGCTCACGTCTGTAATCTCAGCATTTTGGGAGACCGACATGGCGGGGGGGGGGGTATCGCTTTGAGGTCAGGAGTTCAAGACCAGCCTGGCCAACATGGTGAAACTCTGTCTATCAAAAAATACAAAAATTAGCCGGGCATGGTGGCACGCACCTGTAGTCCCAGCTACTCGGGAGGCTGAGGCAGGAGAATTGCTTGAACCCAGGAGGCAGACGTTGTAGTGAGCTGAGATTCCACCACTGCACTCCAGCTTGGGCGACAGAGGGAGACCCTGTCTCAAAAAAATACAAAAGAAAGAAAGAAAAAGAGAGAGAGAGAGAAGAAAAGAAAAGAGAGAAAGAAGAAAAGCAAAAGGTAATGTTAGACTGTAGACTGAGTTCCAATCAGATTGCCGTTGCAGGGCAGAGGCTCACCTGTGCTCTGAGTGCCCTCTTCTCCAGCCAGGCAAACCTGCTTGCCATTCCACAGCTAATCAGGGATTCACATTGCTCCAACTCCCAGAGATCTTGCTCTTCGCTTATCTCTCCTTTGGAGCCCAGATCTCTCAAATCATGTGGGTGATCTTATTATAACACAGATTCTGAGTCAGTAGGTTTGGAAGTGAGGCCTGGGATTCTGTGTATCTAACGTGCTCCCGGGTAAAAGCCGATGCTACTAGTCCAAGAACCACACTTCCAGTAGCAAAGACTCCAGCTAGCTTTTCCTAGTCTTGGGTCTTCTAGTCACCTAAGTCAGGACCACCATGTATGGTTATGTAGAAATGCTTTGTGCCAAAGCACCCAGCCAAGGAGACCAGTGCTGGTTGAAATCTAAACCATGCTTACCCCAGCCCTGCACTCTGGTACTGGCCACATCCAATGGGTGGAAGGGGCACATTTCCCCATTTTTTTCCAGTTCCCACAAAGGTTCTGTAAGTTACTTGCACCCTCAGGACTATATCCATTAGAAGTAAGCACATTTTCTAATTCATACAAAGGTGCCATACGGTCCAGCAGCCTTGGCCATGGATGACACCCTAACCCACCTCACCATTTATCCTTTGCTCCTTTCTGACTGATCCCTCAGGCGGATGGTTTTATATGTGATTTGACTCAGCTGTCTCTTTTATGTGCACACCTGCATTTGCTGATATGTGAAAAGTAACAGGATGTAAAAGAGCACTGTACTCTTCATCAAAAGCCTTCCTTTTTTTAAACTAACTTCATGACTACAGGCAAAGCACATAAACCCTCTGAGCCTTGGTTTCCTCATTTATCAAATGAGTATTGGTAAGATCTACTTTACTGGCTTCTCTAGGTTATTGTAAGGATCAAAATCAGTAACCTAGGGGAAAGCTCTTTGTAAACTGTAAGGTTCTGTACAAAGTTAAGGATTATTACAAAGGGGCTAGATGGCATATCTTTAAATCCCTTTGTAATTCTCCCCAGCTCCGGAGCTCAGTGCCCTGCATGTGGTGGCTTCAGAGCCCACTACTGGTTGACTAACCCAGGCATGAGGACTCTCTGAATTCTTTCTAACAAAACCCAGCTTACCTTGGTGAATGGTGCTGTGTGCTAACTTTTGTAGGAACTGTGACCCAACTCCATCAGCCTGCATAGTCAGCAAGAAGATAACATCTACAATGTGATCACAACAGTTTAATGGGAATTAGGCAGTATAGAAACACCAAGGTAAAGACACCAAATTCCAAATAGATGGTTTCAAGAGTAATCTTTCACTGATATTTTTTTTTCAGATTTGGAGGATTGACTCACCTGTTTATATGCTAAAAAGAACCCCCTTATTTTGATTTCTGAATACTTTTATTCCTAGTAGTCAAACTTATTATGGAATAAAACATTTTGATAATTGCTTTTTAATATGATGAGAGGTTGGAACCTTTCCCAATGACAAGGAAATGAGGGAATATAATGGAATGATGTCTTGTAATTTTTATAACTTCCAAATAGCAAATGAGAGAGTTGTTCATTTATTCACTGAAGTTTCCTTCCAGAATCACAGAATTACTCCTACACAGCAATTAGAAGAGGAAGATGAATGTTTAAGTGTTAGCTGTAACTTGTCTTTCTGGGGAGGAGGGGACTAGGGTTTAAGTTATTGGTAATAGGAAAAGTTAATTAACAAATAGAAAGTTTTGGATATTACTTATCTGTATTCTGCAAAGGTTTTCTAAATTGAGAAACTGAATAAACTTTGACTGTAATTCTCAAAGGATTTCTTTTCAAAATGAAGCCAAGGTAAATAATCTAGATGTTTGTACGTTAAGTGTTAATATTAGCTTTAAAAAATATGGTTCTTTTGGAATGGGGAGCTTTCCTACTTATCACTTTTCAGAGTCTACATCTAGGCAGCTCAGTAGGTAGGAGCCACATGTTCAGTCCCCTGTGGACCTCTCAGCTTCTGTTCATTCTAACGTTACAGCCAACCTTGCCAGTGTGTGTCATGGCTAACAGAGGTACTGGCCAAGAGAGTGGGGGGGGCTTCAAACAGAAACCATTCTCACTTCTAAAGAAACAGCTCAAGAGTTGATGACCGGGCCGGGCGCGGTGGTTCAAGCCTGTAATCCCAGCACTTTGGGAGGCCGAGACGGGCGGATCACAAGGTCAGGAGATCGAGACCATCCTGGCTAACCCGGTGAAACCCCGTCTCTACTAAAAAATACAAAAAACTAGCCGGGCGAGGTGGCGGGCGCCTGTAGTCCCAGCTACTCGGGAGGCTGAGGCAGGAGAATGGCGTGAACCCGGGAGGCGGAGCTTGCAGTGAGCTGAGATCCGGCCACTGCACTCCAGCCTGGGCGGCAGAGCGGGACTCCGTCTCAAAAAAAAAAAAAAAAAAAAAAAAGAGTTGATGACCTACTCCCAGTGCCACATTTTCTTTACACAAGGAGAGATTTGTAATCCATCATGAATTATTTCCTTGATTGTCAGAAAGGCCAGAACGAATTTCAACATTCAGTTGCAGTGACTTCTTTATCTTTAGTTCCTAGTCCATTCATGTTTCTCCTTTTCTGATGGAGTTGCAGATATTTTTCCTATCTTTACTTTAACCCACCTGGCTATATTCCTATATTCTCTCTCTCTCTCTCTCTCTCTCTCTCTCTCTCCCCCTTTCTCTCTCTCTCTCTCTCTCCCTCCCCACCCTTCACTGTAAGCCCCTTCAATTCCTCTTTAGAAGTTGGTAGCTGTTAGATTTAAGGACAGATGACTCACTTGATAGTGTATCTCAGTGGGCAAAGGTTACTTCATCTTTCACTTTGAAGTTTTATTTCTTTTTGACACATCTGTTCATCTCTACTTGACATTTTTTTCTCACCTGTGTCCTTTATCAGTTAGCTCTGAGAAAGGAGTAACAAAAAATTAATGAAAAAGGACAACATGTCTGTCAATATCCTGTGTTTTTAGCTCCTTTGAGAGCATCACTGTTTTGTTGAAGGTTGTGTATTTCTGCCTAGAGTGAAAAAACAAAACAAAAAGAATGAGCTTATTTCTTATTGCTCTAAACCAAAAGATTAGTTATCACAACAAAGTCACTCATTTGCTGTCTTCTTCAAACACCTCCCTAATCCAAATATACATGATTTTCAAGCCACACAATTTTTTTTTTTTTCTGGAAAAAGATGGTGTCTAAATAAAAGAGATTTTTTCCCCCTCTCTGCTGTTTTAGTGTTTTACATGCTATGGTTTGTCTGCATCATTTATTCATAAACTCATCCGTCAATAATCATTCATCCATTCAACAAACATTTATCAAGAGCCTCACTTTGTGCTAGGTCCTTGCCAGGCCCTGAGCACACAAAGATAAATAGGACGGAGATTAAAAGTCCCTATCCTCAAGGAACTGGGTATAAGGAAGAAACAAAACTGTCCTCAAAGAGCTTACACATCAGTAAGAGATACAGACACAGACACAAATAACTGCAATGCAACATATAATGTATGTGCTGTGAAGGATATAAGTAAAGTTTATGACAACACAGTGATGCAATGACTAATGCTGAGTTGGGGAAGATGAGGAAGGCTTCACAGAGGAAGCAGTTTTTAAGTTGATTCTTGAAAGATGAGTTCATCATCAAAGTCCGAAGGTGTGGGAGAAAGGCATTCCAGGCTGAGGGGGCAGCATAAGGAAAACCTTAGAGGTATGGAAGTGCTTGCTGTGTTCGTGTTGTTAGATGAGGGGAGGATGGTGAGAGAGGAGGCTGGGAAGGAAATTGAAGCATTCAGAAGGCCAAGCTAAGGTTTCTAAGGATCAGTCAGCACTCGGAGACCTTCTCAATTGGCTTTCAAACTTCTTTCCATCCTATTCCAGTTGTTGTCTCCCATTTTCCATGCCACTGCTGTTGGTGGGTATAGTGAATGAACTGGATTCCACGGCTTGATTTTCAATACTCATTAAGGACTTGTACCTTGGCTTCTTTTTGCTTCTTGCTGCCTCGGATCATAACTCACTTTCGCCTCCAGCCCTTGGGATCCAAAGCCAACCACCTTTGGCCTGTATCCTGGTTAATTCTCTGCTCCTATCCCCAGTTTTCCTGTATTCCTAAGAAAGGGCATGGAGCAATGTGGTCAGACAAAGTCTGTGCTAGTAGTATGGTGCTATGGAACGCTGACTAGTACAGTCTAACTTGCTGTTGCTAGAGGCTGGGTGTGTTCTTGATCACCCCAAAAGGCAGAATAAAAGTGAAATGAACTTCATATTTTAGAAAATTGGGTTTTGAAACCTCAAGATTCTATTCATAAGGACAAATATCACAGTATCATGGCACCAGTTGCTTCTTGGAAAATGTGAATGATTGAGCTGCAATAAAGATGGGCTGATTTTCATCTGAAATATATTTCTTTTATCTGCATTTTTCATTATATAGGGTGCATGGAAAAGTTTAAAGGTATGTGTCTGTTCAGTATGATAAAGATATATATCAATTCAGCATTAAAAAAAGTATACATCATTGATATCTTCAGGCATTTTAGTGTAGTAGCTTATATTTTATCTTTTTTTTTAACATTCTTTTCCTTGGTGTGGGTTTGAGTAAGACAGATCTAGATTTGAATTCAGGTTTTGCCACATACTAGTCATGTGACCTAAAGCAAGTCACTTAATTTTTCGAAGTCCTAATTTCTTCTGTAATATGGAGATAATAAGTAGTACTTCATTATAGGGATATTGAGAAGATTATATAAGACAATGCATATAAGGCATTCAGCACAGTGCCTGATACATAGTGAGTATTCAGCAAGTTTTTATTATTGCTGTTGTTATAATTATCATTATCATTTTATTGTGTTTCATCTGATATCTTCATTCCCAACTCTGTTCTTAAAATGTTGTCTCTTCAGCATCCCCAAGGCGACCAATATTAGGGAGGCTGAGGGATTCAGAAACTTCATAGATTGAAGTAAGTATAAGGGTCATCAGTCATCTATACTTAGAAGTTCAATACAGTAACTGACATCAGTGAGAGAACAACCATGGATCATCAAGTTCACATTAATTTCTCTGATGTTACCCCAAAGAAATAATCAAGAAATACTGGATACCCAAAGACATCAAATAATATGTCCTCAAACTTTTCCCCACCCCCTGTACACCTAAGAAGCTTAGGAAAAATATATTCCAGACTTAAACCAGAAAGACTTATTTCATTGGCCAGAGTTACTTAAATAACCTTGCAAGGCCCCATAGTTTCAAGGGAGCTGTTGCTACACCCTGGGATTCCTGCCCCAAATGTACCCTGACTATTGAGCTCTTACCTAAGAGCACTGGAACTAACTTGTGTCAGACAGAATTGTTGCTTTGTCCAGGAAAGAATATTTGTGTGACCCAGGTAACTGGTCTTTTGATAAAAGTATAGGACTCTCCCATACTCAAAAACATCCCATCCATTTTTAAAATCCCAACCCACTGTTAATGGAGCAAATAAAGGGTCACACATATTTAGTGTGCTTATTTAGTTATTTCTGGGTTATTTGAAAGCCTTGTAAACTAATGGAGCACATATACTGACTCATAATCATTTTTTACCAATTGACTTTCCCCCATTATATTTCCCCAAGTAAACAATTATTGTAAAGGAATTATTTTCTTATTAGTAGTAATGTTGGGCAAGTAGTGAGAGGTGCTTTTGCAAAATAGACAGGTTTTCTCTCCACCACTTACGTCAACATCCCAAAAAGCATCAGATATAAAATATGATGACTAGGATAATATCCTGTGTTTCTCCAGCCTTACTAGTATGAATGGACTCACATTGTCAGTAATAAACCGGATTTATTCCTTGGGACCTTGGGACCTTGGGATTCCTTAGGAGATGCCTCACATGTACTCACAAGTAATTCTATTGCCTTCTTGGCATCTTCTGGGTATCTATCTCTTTATCTACTGAGCACCTACTAGTCATGGCTATCTCCTGTTGCCTCTGGCTTATGGAAGCTACACAGTACTGTTTTTTCAGTAGGAAATGAAGTCTCACCCAGAGAGGAACTTAAGCAGAGATGGTGGATCCCAATGCCTCCAACTGGGCTCTTACTGCCATATAGATGGTCCTTAAAGCAATGGGACCAGGTAATATCACCTAGTAAGAGAGTGTAGATAGAGAGAAGGGGCCTAGGTCCAAACCTTAAGGAATTGCAACATTTAGAAGTCTAGTAGAATGAGAAGAGCCTACAAAGAACACTGGAAAGGAAAGGCCAGTGAGGTAGAAGGAAAATCAGAAAGGCATAGACACCAAGAGTAGAAAGAGTTTCAAGAGACAAGTAGTCAATGGTCTTTAATGCTACTGATAGATCAAGTAATTTGAGGGCCCTAAAGTGTCCACTGGATTTGTCAAAATGAAGATTGCTGGTGAGATTATTCATAACTGCCTCAGTGGAGTGATGAGTAAAGAAGCCAGATCTAAGACAGCCAAAGAATGAATAGCAGGTAAAGAAGTGGAGATGGCACAATATTTGAAGGTATCTATGAAGGAGTTTTACTGTGAAGGGGAGCAGGGAAATCTTGGAGGGGATATGAGTTTACAGGATTTTTTTTTAAGATGGGAGATAATAGAGTAAGTTCAAATGCTGATGGGAATGTTCTAGTAGGGATGGAGTAACTGAACATGTAAAAGAGGATAAGCAAAGGAATAAATGCCTTGGGTGGATGAGAAGTTTTGGGATACAGGTCACAAGTGGTGAGGTTGCTCTTCAAGAGGGAAGAGAGGTGTATTAGTCTGTTCTCATGCTGCTAATAAAGACATACCTGAGACTGGGTAATTTATAAAGGAAAGAGGTTTAATTGACTCACAGTTTCACATGGCTGGGGAGGCCTCACAGTCATGGTGGAAGATGAATGAGGAGCAAAGTCACGTCTTACATGGCAGCGGGCAAGAGAGCATGTGCAAGGGAACTCCCCTTTATAAAACCATCAGATCTTGTGAGACTTATTCACTATCACTAGAACACCATGGGAAAGACCCACCCCCATGATTCAGTTACCTCTCACCAGGTCCCTCCCATGACACTTGGGAATTATGGAAGCTACAATCCAAGATGAGATTTGGGTAAGGACACAACCAAACCCTATCAAGAGGGCTGGTGCAGATTAAGATAGAATCAGGGATTTGGAAATGAAAATATGTATTCATTCAATGAACACATACTAGGCACCATTTTAGGCTATATCTGAGGATTCTGTGAAATAGACCAGTCCCCATTCTCATGTCATGGAGTTTTCAATTTAAGGGAGAATACATATGAAAATTTTAAAACATGTAGTATATCATAGAATTTCAGAGAGAGAGAGAGAGAGAGAAGTGTTATGAAGAAGCATAAAACAGGCTAAGGGATTAGTGAGAAATTGAGTGTATGGGAAGATGAAGTGGTTATTTTTAAAAGGGTAGCCAGAGAAGGACTCTCTGAGGAGTAGAGACCTAAAAGAATATGAGGAAAGAATGTTTCAGGGAGAGGGAACAGTGAGCAAAAATCCTCTGGGAAAGGAACACATTAGAAGAATTTGTGGAAGAAGGCAAGTGTGACTGGAACCTAGTGAAGAAGACTTGGGCTGGAAAAGTGGGTGTGGGAAATTTATGAACATCCTGGCAGGCCATGGCAAAGACTTTAGATTATATTCACAAGCAGTGAGAAGCACTGGAGGATATTAAGTAGAGGAGTGACATAATCTGATTTACTCTTTAAAATGATCACTCTGGCTACTCTATAGGGAATGAATTGTAGAAGAGCAAGAGAAAAAGCAGGGAAACACTAGAACCTTTGGCAAAAATAAGTGAGACCAGTCAGCGTGGCTATGTGCTTTCCTCCAGAGAGGTTTATATGCTTAGGAGGTGGCACAGAGTAGATGGAAAGTTGGGCTTAAAACCACTATCGGGGTTTTGCAAGACAAGTCTGATGGAGGGAGACAGGGATAAGTCATTTGAAAATATATGCAAGGGGGTGCTCATAATATTGGATCGTGAAGTCTAAGTTGGGTAAGGAAGGAAGCGAAGACATGAGTGTTTCAATTGGTCCTTGAAAAAGTGATAAGTTTAATGGATTGAAGGTCTAAGTAAGAGTTGAAGAATAGTTGGAGTGGGAGAACTGTAGGAAACGAGCTGGAATGGTTGGAGGTGGTAGTGTGCAGCATTCTTGAAGTTAAAATTTTGCAGGTGGTGCATTACATTTTTTCAATAACGTAAAGGTCTAAGGTATGACTATGGGAGTAAATGGCTGCCGTGGGATGAGGGGATGAGGGGGAAAAGAGATGAAGAAAAAAGGAGAAAATTACGGATCTGAGTGGCCAGAATGTTAGCTGAATTCTATACTTTGATGTTGAAGTCACCACAAATACCAGTAGTTTTGGCTGAGAAGACACTAAGGCAGGTATTGAAATCTTCAATGAATAACTAGGAATGACTGGTGGAGGTGGAGGGTGATGATAGATAACTTCAGTAAGGAGAGGATTCTTCTGTTATGTCAAGGAAATATAAAATGAGGACATCAGCTGAGAATGAGGGGTGTATGAAGCTTAAGGAGACAGACGATAAGGTATGAAATAAATGTTTTGGATAATGAGAAAATGAACTTACCAGGGAAATGTACCAGGATTGACTTGTGGTATTAAGTGTCATTCGATATCCATGATCATGAATTTAAAGTGAAGGCAGGTATTCCAGTTCTGTGATTGTCTCTAGAAACATGTTGGCTCAGGGGCTGGGTTCAATCAGAGTTGAGCTTTTGCCAGGTGAATACTATAGGGGAGAGGAGAGAGACAGAACCACAGACCAGGGTCGGGGGAGAAGAGCACAGATCAGGGAGCTGCAATGAAGTGATTATAATAATGGCTCATGGAACCTAAGCTGGACAAGGAAGAGAGGACAGGAGGAAGCTGAAATTTGAGAAAAAGTGATGAATCACTGGATTGGAGGTCATGATGCAGTCAAAATATTTACATGTTTCTGAATCCTAGCTTAGATTAAAACCTGAATGACTCTCCCTCCGCATACCCCATTGACAGAGGGAAATCCTAGCATCTACCCAGCTAACTGGATCCATTGTGCAGCAGTTGGTTGTTAAAATATTTGTATAGGCTGGGCCCGGTGGCTCACACCTGTAATCCCAGCACTTTGGGAGGCCAAGGCGGGCGGATCACCTGAGGTTGGGAGTTTGAGACCAGCCTGACCAACATAGAGAAACCCCGTCTCTACTAAAAATACAAAATTAGCATGGCATGGTGGCGCATGCCTGTAATCCCAGCTACTCGGGAGGCTGAGGTAGGAGAATCGCTTGAGCCCAGGAGGCAGAGGTTGTGGTGAGCCAAGATGGCGCCATGGCACTCTAGCCTGGCAACAAGAGTGAAACTCTGTCTCAAAAAAAAGAAAAAGAAAAAGAAAAACATTTGTACAATGGTTGACACAACGGAATATATATATATACACATATATATACACACACACACATATATATGTGTGTGTGTGTATATGTGTGTGTATATATACATATTTTGGAAGGGGGACAGAGTCTCTCTCTGTCACCCAGGCTGGAGTGCAGTGGTGCGATCTTGCCTCATTGCAACTTCCGCCTTCTGGGTTCAAGTGATTCTCCTGCCTCAGCCTCCCTAGTAGCTGGGACTACAGACATGTACCACTACGTCCAGATAATTTTTGTATTTTTGTCAAGACAGGGTTTCACCATGCTGGTCAGGCTGGTCTTGAACTCCTGACCTCAGATGATCCACCCGCCTCAGCCCCCCAAAGTGCTGGGATTACAGGTGTAAGCCACCGCGCCCGGCCCAATGAAATATCTTAAATTACTGGATAGTTATATATAGCCTTTGGCTTTACTTTAGCTATATAAACACAAGTCCTAATGAGCTCCTAAAGTCTATTGAGAGTGCCCTTTGGGATGGTCAAGCCCATTCAGGTTTTGTAAACACCCTTTTCTGAGGTCCATCAAACTTTAGGAAATTCACAAATTTTGGTGATAATCACAAAGAAATTTGACTCTGAATCCTTGCATAATTTTGCTACTGAAACTGCAAAATCTTAATTTCCTGCTTTACAGTACACTCTGTGGAAGAACATGTTCTTCCAGGATCTGGGTTAGAGAGCATTTGGTTGAGATCACTTGAGTAACAAATGCATTCATTGATGACTTCGAAGACAAGACCCAAGACACAAGGTTTTGTAGTTGCTGTTGTTTGTTTTTGCTCTTTTCTTTTTTAGGGTGAGCCCTCTGTCATCCTAGGGGATGACCCCACTTCCCCAGAGAGAGGTTAGGCCAGTCTTTGGGATATATTTTTTTTAATCCCAGAATTGTAACCCTACTATCTCGGAAGACTACCCGTCTCTAAATCCCTTTTGTGATTCCTCTCAAAAGGGGCCCAGGGCTCATCGTATAGATGATCTTGTGTTCTGTCAGTTCAGAGTTTCTGATGTTCTGGAAGTTTCTGGACTTCTTATGTTCTGGCCTGTCAGCTCAGAGTTTCTGATGTTCTGGAAGCTTCTGGACTTCTTGTTTCTGGCCTGTTAGCTCAGTTTCTGGTGTCACTTTGCAGATCAGGTTCCTACCATACCTTTGCTTCTCTTAAAAAGAAACTATCAAAATACTGTGAGTTTTTTTTTTTTTTTAAGTCATTTCACTCTAACTGTATGCTAGCTAGCCAGTCAATTAGTTAGAAAGTCCTTATAAGGGAAGTAGTGTAACATGAGTTAGCACAGGAACTCTACAAGTAAACTGATTGAGTCCCCACCACTTACTAATTGTGACCTTTGTACCTAACTGGTAAGTCTCAGTTTTCTTATCTGTACAACACGGTTAATAATAGCTGGGAAGATTAAAAGAGATAAATCCTGTAAATTACATAGTGCAACCTATGGCTTATTGTAAGTGCTCTAGAAATGTTTGTCATTATTATTATTGCATTACACTAGAATGCAAGCACTACAAGAGCAAGAATTTTTGTCTGTTTTGCCCTTTGCTGTATCCTCAGTGCCTGGAATACAGCTTGGCACACTACAGGCACTAAGTGATTACTTGTTGAATAAATTAATAATAAGTGTCTTGTTTCTTGTAATTCCCACAGTTTGGTATATCTAAATAATTATTAAAAACCCTGAATCCTAAAATATTATGGTTGGAAAAACCCGAGAAATCATGGCCAACATTTTCATTTTATGTTCCAAATCAGAGAATAGTTAAAGGCAATACGGGTAGTTAAGAGCCCAGACTCCAAAGCCAAACTACATAGATTCAAATTTCGAATCTCCCACTTACTAGCTGTGTGACATGGGCAAAGTTACTTGACCACTCTGTATCTCAGTTTCCTCATGTGTACAATGGAAATGATGATAACAGCCTCTAACTCATTGGGTTTTTATGAGCATTTCACAAGTTAATATATGTGCCTGGCATATAATCAATACTGTATGTATTAGCTACTAGTAATAGTAGTAGTTACCGAGTTAGGGATCTTCTTACCTTCAGCCCAACATATATCAATTGATTGAGTTAGGTACTTCTCAGCTGGAATGAATGACACTTTTCCAGGTTTCTGGAACTATGTAATTGCTTCTGTGAAAGACAGCGGATTTATGTGCCTCAAATCTCTGTGCTATATCCAGTAGCTTTTCGCTGTAACATTTAGATTTCAAATTCAGCATTGTTTACTTTGTCATCAAAATGAGAATATGTACTTTACTTGGCGCTGGAAGTATGTTCTGTACCAACATTATTCAGAGTCTTCATCATCTTTTAATTTCCAGTGCTTGGCATATATTAAAGTTCAGTTAAATACTAGTTATTTGTTGAGGGAATGTACCTTTCTTTCTATCTTTGCCATATGATTTTACAGAGATAGCAAGAGTCAGCAAACATTTCCTTTAAAGGGTCAGAAAGTAAACATTTTAGGCCTGGGGGCCAGACAGTCTCTGCCACAGCTATTCAACCTGTGCTGTGAAAGTAGCCACAGACAATGTATAAACAAATGGCTGTGGCTGTGTTCCCATTAAAACTTTATTTACAAAAACAGGTGGCCAGCTCGTGGGCCATCGTTTGCCAACTCCTGGTTTATAGGGTGACAAGAAGCTTAGAGGCAAAAATAAATAAGAGTAGTAATTCTAGTTAAAAACATGTACTCAAATGGGTTGTAAGCATTAAATTTCCACTTAAACTGTTCAGTGGGGGTTTAAGTCATAGACAATTTCACCTGAATTCTAAGTTTTTCTATTGGATGTTGTTTGGATCTGTTTTACCTATATGGGTAAATGAATCAAACAGCAAAGACCAAAATAAAATCAACTATCCATAAATGAGTTTGAAGGCCAAGAGCACAGTAGTTCAGACTTAGTGCTTATTTATTCTCTTGGGTTGTTATACATACTTGATTCTTTTTGTGTACCAATAATTGTGCATCATATGACTTAGGGTGCGGTTGGTTAGTAGTTCACAGGTACGGTAAAGGACTCCTGGGGAATCTTACTTTTTTTTTCGTTAAACTATTTCTTCTACCCTCAAACCTACACTATAAAGTCTCTACATACTCTTCCTTTTTCAAATGTGGCAGAAAATAACAGGAAAAAATACTTATTTATTCATTCATTCAATAACCTACTAAGCACCTAGTCTATGTCAATGTTTATAGAAACTAGAGGAGGAAGATAAAAGGATGGAAAAAATGCACCACCTATTCCTGCTCTCATAGCTCACAAGCTAGTAGGGAAGACAGACTGGAAAAGAGGCAGTAACACTTACAATTCAGGGTGGTATTGTTAATGTCATTGGAAAGCACTGGCTAGTCCCAGAATTTTAAAATCATACGGTATATTATTTGGATGCTAGAGACTTACGTTGGAACTCCGGGAAGTTTAGAGCTGGTAGCTGGTGTAAGTAAAATTAATCACTGTTATAGCAGTTAATTTTATATGCATATGGGTGTGCTTTAAACTAAATCTTATCCCTAGAAAGAATCCACTCAGAGAATAAAGAATTTTTCTAATTTGATTAGCTTATGAAGCAGCCATTAATGATCCGAATTTGTTTGACATTTGTGGGGAAAGGTTGTCTGAAGAAGATGACAAACCCAAAGGGACTTGGAGTCAGTGGCCTTCATTCTCTCATGATCAATACCAGACTGCACAGAACAGAGTGCAGAAAATCAGGGGAAACTGTCACTTGTTATAAATATGTGCCATGACTAACTGATGTATTTGGCGTAGAAGAATAATTGGAAATTCTATTTATGGTCATATTTACACTTCTATTGTCAAAATTAATGATTCACTATGAGTGAGAATTTTTGCCTATATTCATTACCAACAGTGCCTGTGACTAAATTAAAATGTGTTTGTATTTCCACAAATCTTGATTTTCATGGCAAAGCTCCAGACTCAGTCAATTTTTATGTGCTAAGATTTCTGCCCAGTAGCCTACAGTCTTCCTTAAATTAAGAAATCCTTACCCTTCAAAAGAGACATTTATTTTTAATAGGTTTTATTAACTACTGAATAGACACAAAAGAAATGTATACCATAGGTACAGAGAATGACAATAGCACAAACTCTGAAGTAGCCACCATTAAGGAACAAGAAGTAAGCTCATATTTTAAAAATTAAAATGGTTTTTGTAAGGCTAATGCATCACATGGTACAAATTCAAAATGTACAAAATGTACAAAAAAACTGCCATTTTTCCTGTCTCCAGTATGTAAAGCATTTCCTCATTCTTTTTGTTAACAGCTGCATAGTGTTGTATATTCAGCATCACTTATTTAACCAGTCACCTACTGGTTTATATTTAGGCTTTTTCTGATATTTTGCTGTTACCAAAAAATTCTGCAATGACTAACTTTGTATGTAAATCACACATATATGAGTACATCTGTAGAATAAATTTCTAGAAGTTGATCTGTTAAGACAAAAGGCATGTGAATTTTCATAGAAAGACAATTTATACTTCTACTACCAATGTACGAGGTGTGCTTGTTTTCCCATACTTCTGTCCTCAAAATGTGTCATTAAACTTTGTCACTGTTGTACATAAAAATGGTATCGTGGCGGAGTTTAAATTTGCATTTATTATTATTACTGAAGCTGAGACTCTTTTTATATGTCAACAGCCATTTGTATTTGCTCTTCCACGAGCTGTTTGTTCATCTTCACTTATTTTTCTATAAGGCTTATTGGTCTTTTACTGATTTGTAAATACAATTTATTTAGGGAAATTTGCTCCTTGATAATAATACTCTTTACTCTCAGTTTACTTGTATTTTCATTTTGTTTAGGTGTTTTTGTCATGCAGAAATCTTTTTTTTTTTTTTTTTTTTTTTTTTTTTGAGATAACGTGCTGCTCTGTCACCCAGGCTGGAGTGCAGTGGTGTCATGTTTCACTGCTGTCTCAAAGTCCAGGGCTCAAGCAATCCTCCCACCTCAGCCTCTAGAGTAGCTGTGACTACAGGTGCATGCCACCATGCCTGGCTAATTTTTGTTGTTATGATGAGGTCTTACTATATTGCTCAGACTGGTCTCAAACTCTGGCCTCAAGTGATCCTCCTGCATTGGCCTCCTGAAGTGCTGGGATTGCAGGTGTGAGCCACCACACCCGGCCAGAAATTCTTTATTATTATGTAATCAAGTGTATCAATCTTTTTTAAAAAAATGTTTTCTGGGTTTAGTGATGTATCTAGAAAGGTCTTTTTTACTCTGAGGGTAAAAACAACAGACATTTAAACAGAATTGTGATTCATGAGTTTTCCCGCTTCAGAGCTAAAATACTATTTTGCAAGTAGTATCTTTATATGTGACCTCCAGCACTGAATGGAATGAACTGGGTAGAAAGGATTTTGCACAGTGAACCTCTACTCATGAAACCCAGTTGCTATGGAAATTTGATCCAGCTATGTTGCTTAAAAAACACTTATTATTTGTCTATTATGAGTAAAATACTGTGATAGGAACCTTGTGAGATACCAATATGAAACAGAAAAAAATAGACCTTGTCCTCCAAAGAACTTGTACTGTAGTGTGGGAGATAGGTATATTTATACAACAAGGAGGGAGCGAAGAGGGCAGTGTTGTGAGTGGTATATAGGGGTGAGTGGTTGGGCTCAATGTAGGTTGAGTATAGACCTAGTTATTACTGATGAGTGATGTTCTTACGTCGAGAAGGGGTTAACAAGCTTTATCTGTACAGAGCCAGATAAATATCTTTACAACTGCTTAATCTGCATGAACAATGAAAGTGGCTGTATCCCCGTGAAACTTGGTTTATGAACTGAAATGTGAATTTCATGTAATTTTCATGTGTCGTAAAATATTATTTTTTACATGTTTTCAAGCATTAAAAAAATGTGAAAAACACTCTTGGTTCATTGGCCATACAAAAACAGACAGCAGGCCAGATTTGGTCCACAGGTCATCGTTTGCCAACCTCTGATGTAGAGGAATAATTGTGAAATCTTATCGCAGGGAGAAATGATTTCAGAGAGACCTATCAATTACTGAAAACCTCAAAACTGACTTGAAATTCATCCCTTTATTTAACTTGTGCAACAAGAATCTGGAAGCAATGAATGGGGAAGCCATGAGTATGTGACCTACTGTTGCTCAGCTCAACACTGCTTCGAGGTGGAGAGGATGGAGTTCTTTGAGTCAAATTCACCGATTCCTTCTGTTAAACTGCCTTTCACCTAATATTTCTGTCAGAGGATCTAGAAACTATGGTGATTGATGCCATAGAAACACACAGCAAGAGAGCAAGGTGATGAGTTTGTGGATTGTGGCATGGCTGAGAGGCAGAAAGCTTTTTAGCTGCCAATCTTGAGGTAAAATAATGGAACAAAATGCAATGCAGCTAGCATGCAGGGAGCTTTTCTGTTTACAGAGCACTTTTACATATATTATCGACTTTAATTTTACTCAAAACTCATGATAACTCTGTGGGGTAGATATTTTTATGATTTTATAGATAAGGATCTGAGCTTTTTCTTATGGTACTATTCACACTGCCTTAAGTATAAGGACCAGATACCCTTCAATGCTAAGGCTAAGACCACAATTAATAAATGATAGTGAGAAACATGATGATAATAAAAGCGTGCTATTCATTGGATGTTGGCTGTATTTCAAACACTGAGCTAGGCAATTGACATGTGATGCCTCATTTTGGCCTCACAGCTGCTCAATTATGGGATCATTACGCCATTGTGCTTAGGATCACAAGCGTTGGAGTCAGAAAGACCTAGGTTCAAGCCTTAGTTCTGCCACTTACAGCTTTGTGACCTGGGAAAATTTAGTGAACGTCTTGGAATTTCAGTTTTAGGATCTGTAAAAGATGGGTGACATAATATTACCTACTTCTAACTATAGTGGGAGATAATGAATGTAAAATGCTTAGCATGGTGTCTCACGCCTTCTTAGTGCTCAGTAAATCTTCATTACTACTACACAGAGCTTAAAATAAGTGAGTGATTAAAATAATTTAATAGAATACAGACACTTGGCATTCAGACCTTTTTAATGTAGTCAAGTGTATCGACTAAGTTTGCAACTTTCTGGAAGTTGCAAAATAGTAGAAAGAGTCCTACGTCCCAGCTTTCCCCAGTGGTGACATCTTATATAGTTGTAGCACAATATCAAAACCAGAAATTAGACATTGGTATAATACTGTTAGGTAAACTAAAGACCTTATTCAGTTGTCCACTTTTTAACCTGCATGCCCATGTGTGTGTATAGTTCTGTACAATTTTACCTCAAGTATAGATTCATGCAACTACCACCACAATCAAGGTACATAACTGTTTCCATTACCACAAAATAACTCCCCTTTGCTAACTCTTTGAATTTGCATGTAACCCCCCACAATCCTTTTTCCATGGAAACCACTAATCTGTTGTTTTTGTCATTTCAAGAATATAAAATAAATGGAATCATACAATGTATCAACTTTTGATACTGATTTTTTTCACTAAGCATAATGCCATTGAGGTCTATCCAAGTCATTGCATGTTATGAATTGTTCATTCTTTTTTATTGCTGAGTAACTAGAGTTTCTACAACTGTCACCCATTGAATGAAATTTGGTCTGTGTCCAGTAATTTGCTATTACAAATAAAGATGCTATGAATAATAGTGTTCAATTTTTTGTGTGGACATACGTTTCCATTTCTTTATGCTCTGGAAAATGATTGCAGAGTCATATGGTAAGTGTATGTTTAAATTTATGAGAAACTGTGAAACTGTTTTCCAGAGAATTTGCAACCATTTTATATTCCCAACAGCAATGTTTGAGTGATCCAGTTTCTCCACATCTGTACAAACATTTAGCATTATCATAAGTTCTATTTTAGCTGTTCTAATAGTTATGTTGTGATATCCCTTTGTAGTTTTAGTTTGCATTTTTCTAAAGGCTAGCGATGTTGAATATTTATTCTTGTGCTTACGTGATACCTATGTCTCCTCTCTGGTAAAATATATTGTGATGTCTTTTGCCCATTTTAAAACTGGATTAATTCTTCTTTTTACTGTTGAGTTTTGAGAGTTTTTTATATTATAGATATAAGGCCTTTGTTGAATATATGGTTTACGTTGTAGGCTTGTGTACCCCAAGAAGATATGCTCAGGTCAAAACCCTCAGTACTTGTGAATGTGACCTTATTTGGAAATAAGGTCTTTGCAGATATAATCAAGTTAAAATGAGGTCCTACTGGATTAGGGTGAGCCCTAATCCAATGATTGGTGCCCTTATAAGAAGAAAGAAATTTAGGCATAGGCACAGAGGGAGAAGACCATGTGACAAAAGAGGCAGAGTGATGCATCTACAGCCAAGGAATGCCAAATATTGCCACCAGCGATCAAAGGTTAGAAAGAGGCAAGGAAGAATCCTTCTCCAGCCATCAGATAGAGCACAGCCCTGCTGACACCTTCATATTGCACTTACAGTTCCCAGTACTGTGAGAGAATACATTTCTGTTCTTTTGAGCCACCAAGTTTGTGGTAATTTGTTATGGCAGCCTTGGGAAACTAAAATTTCTCATTTGTAAGTATTTTCTCCCAGTCTCTAGTGGGTCTTTTCAATTTCTTAACAGGATATTTCCAGAGAAACATTTTAATTTTAATGAAGTCCAATTTATTCAGTTATTTCTTACATGCATTATGCTTCTAGGGTCATGTCTAAGAACTCTTTTCTTAGCTCTGGATCACAAAAATTTTCTTCTATGTTTTCTTCTAAATTTTAAAAATAATTTTATGATTTTATTTAAACCTATTATCCATTTTGAATTAAGTTTTAAATATGGTGTGAGGTTTTGGTTACAGTTTATTTTCTTTTTATGTATGGATGTCCAATTGTTCTAACACCATTTGTTGAAAGCATTATGCTTCCTCCATTGAATTGCTTTTGTACCTTTGTCAAAAATGAAGTGAGGCTGGGCACAGTGGCTTATGCCTGTAATCCCAGCATTTTGGGAGGCCAAGGCAGGTGGATCACTTGAGGTCAGGAGTTTGAAACCAGCCTGGCCAACATGGTGAAGCCCTGTCTCTACTAAAAATAAAAAAATTAGCTCGGCGTGGTGGCAGTCACCTGCAATCCCAGCTACTCAGGAGGCTGAGGCAAGAGAATCGCTCAAACCCAGGAGGCAGAGGTTGCACTGAGATCATGCCACTGCACTCCATCTTGGGCGACAGATCACGATTCCGTCTCAAAAAAAAAAAAAAAAAAAAAAAACCCAGCACTATGGGAGGCCAAGGTGCTTGGATCACCTGAGGTCAGGAGTTTGAGACCAGCCTGGCCAACATGGTAAAACCCTGTCTCTACTAAAAATACAAAAAAAGTTGCTGAGCATGGTATTGTGCACCTGTAATCCCAGCTACTTGGGAGGCTGAGGCAGGAGAATCGCTTGAACCTGGGAGGCGGAGGTTGCAGTGAGCCAAAATCACATCATTGCACCCCAGCCTGAGCAACAAGAGAGAGACTCCGTCTCAAAAAGCAATAATAATAATAATAACAATAATAATTGAACACATTTCTGTTCATCTATACTAGGATTCTCATTCTGTTACCTTGATTTACATATCTATTTATTTGCCAATACCACCTTGTCTTGGTTCCTATAGCTATATAGTAAGTCTTAACATTAGGTAGAGTGATTCCTTGTAATTTATTCTTTTTAGCAACTGATTTAACTATTCTAGTTCTTTTCCCTTTCCATGTATATTTTGAAATAATCTTGTCTATATCCACAAAACATCTTTTTAAGATTTTGATAGAGAATGCATTAAACGTATAGATCAACTTGGGGAGAATTGACATCTTTACTATATTGAGTCTCCCAATCCATGAACAAGGCATATCTCCCTATTTATTTACAACTTTGATTTTTTACACCAGCATTTTATAATTTCCAGCATAGAGATCCTATTACATTTTGTTTTATTTGTATCTAAGTAATATATTTTCTTTAGCGTGATTGAAAATAGTATTGTTTTAAATTTTCATTTCTGTTTGTTTGTTTCTAGTACAGTAGTCCCCCAATCTATCAACCACAGTCTGAACAGTACTTTGAGAGACAATCTCTTACTGTGCCTAATTTATAAATTGAATTTTATCATATGTATGTATGTATATATAGGAAAAAACATAGTATATATAGAGCTCAGTGCTGAGGTTTTAAGTGTCCACTGGGGGATGTTGGAATGTATTTCCTATGGATAAGGAGGTACTACTATATATAAGAGTGTGAGGTAATTTTGCATGTTGATCTTGTATCCCAACACCTTGCTAACTCACCAATTTTATAAGCTTTTTAAAGATTTCTTGATATTTTCTACATAGACATTCACGTCATCTCCAACAGAGACATTTTTCATTATTTCTTTCTTTCCAATCTCAATGCCTTTATTTCTATTCTTGCTTTATTGCAGGGGCTAGAACTTCTAGGACTATGCTGAATAAGAATGATAAGATGAAACTTTTTTTTAACTTGTATTTTGGTTTTCTTTTTGTTTTTGTTTTTGATGGGGGACAGAGTTTCACTCTTATTGCCCAGGCTGGAATGCAATAGCGTGATCTCGGCTCACTGCAACCTCCACCTCCTGGGTTCAAACAATTCTCCTGCTTTAGCCTCCTGAGTAGCTGGGATTACAGGCGCCCACCACCACGCCCAGCTAATTTTTTGTGTCTTTAGTAGAGATAGGGTTTCACCATGTTGGCCAACTGGTCTTGAACTCCCCTTGTCTCAGCCTCCCAAAGTGCTGGGATTACAGGTGTGAGCCACCACTCCCAGCCTTAACTTTTATTTTAAGTTCAGGAGTACATGTGCAGGTTTGTTATATAGGTAAACCTGTGTCATGGGGGTTTGTTGTACAAATTATCTAGTCACCATGTATTAAGCCTAGTACCCATTAGTTGTTTTTCCTGATACTCTTCCTCCTCCCACCCTCTACCCTTCAATAGGTCCTAGTGTGCATTGTTCCTTTCTATTAATCCATGTGTTCTCATCATTTAGCTCCCACTTATAAGTAAGAACATGCAGTATTTGGTTTTCTGTTCCAGCATTAGTTTGCTTAGGATAATGGCCTCCAGCTACATTCATGTTCCTGCAAAGGACATGATCTCATTCTTTTTTATGGTTGCATAGTATTTCATAGTGTATATATACCACATTTTCTTTATTTTGTCTACAATTGATGAGCATTTAGGTTGATTCCATGTCTTTGCTATCGTGAATAGTGAACTTTCTTGCCTTGTTGCTGATCCTTGAGGTAAAGCATTCAGTCTGTCACCATTATATATGATGTTAGCTGTGAGGTTTTTGTAAATGTTCTTTACTAAGTTGAAGAACTGCCCCCTCTATTTTCAATTTTCTTTTTTTTTTAACCATGAATGCATGTTGTATTGTATCAAATAATTTTGTGCATCGATTGGTTTGATCATGTGATTTTTCTTTTTTAGCATGTTAATATGGTGGATTACACTGAGTGATTTTCAAATATCAAATTTATCTTGGATCTCTGGAATAATACATGCTTGATCATGATGTGTATGATTTGTTTTATATGTTGCTCGGTTCTATTTGTTAATATTTTGTTGAAGATTTTTGCATCAAGGTTCATAAGAGAGACTGGTCTCAAGTTTTCTCTCTCTCTTTTTCTTCTTTTTTTTTTTTTTTTCTTGGTACTGTCTCTGTTTTTCACATTAAGGATCATAAAATGAGTTGGGAAGTGTTCCCTCTTCTTTTATTTTCTGTAAGAGATTGAGTAGTGGCAGGGTGCAGTGGCTCATGCCTGTAATTCTAGCACTTTGGGAGGCCGAGGTGGGTGGATCACTTGAGGTCAGGAGATCGAGACCAGCCTGGCCAACATGACGAAACCCCGTCTCTACTAAAAATACAAAAATAGCCAGGTGTGGTGGCACATGCCTGTAGTCCCAGCTACGCGGTAGGCTGGGGCATGAAAATCGCTTGAACCTAGGAGGTGGATGTTGCAGTGAGCCAAAATCACACCACGGCACTCTAGCCTGGGCGACAGAGACTCTGTCTCAAAAAAAAAAAAAAAAAAAGAGAGAGAGAGAGAGATTGGGTAGACAGAACTGGTGTTAATTCTTCTTTAGATATTTAATAGCATTTACCAGTAAAATTATCTAGGCATGGAGATTTCTTTTCCAGAAGGTTTTAAATTATGGATTTGATTTTGTTAACAGTTATCGAAAGATTCAGATTATCTTGTTATTATTGGGTAAGTTTTAGTATTTTGTGCTTTTTCAGGAATTGAACTATTTCTTCTAAATTCGCAGATTTATATGTGTATATTGTCTGCAGTAGCCCCTTATTATTTTCCTTATGGCTGCAGGATCTGTAGTAATATCTTGTTCCATTCCTGATATTGGTGTTTTGTCATCTCTTTCTCTTTGTCAGTCTTTCTAGAGGTTTACCAGTCTTGAAGAACCAGCTTCCCCAGAACTACTTCCTTCTGACTTTCATGCTTCCAGGTGACAAATACACTGTCATTTGAATTGTTGTTCCTCTGTGAGTAATGTCTCATTTCTCTCTGTCTGCTTTCAAGATTTTGTTCCTTGCCTTTAGTCTTCAGGGGTTTCATTATGATGTGTCTTTTCATGTATTTCTGTAGGTCTATTCGGATTTGCTTAGCTCCTTGAATCTGTAAGACTATGTCTTTCTATAAATTTGGGGATTTTTCAGACATCATTTCTTCAAATATTTTTTAAGTCCCATACTGTTTCTTCCCATCTCCTGGAATTCCAGTGATACAAGTGTTAGATCCTTTTTGTTATCCCACAGGTCCCCGATTCACTTTTCCTCCAATTTTCTCTCTGTTGTTTGGATTGGGTAATTGCTATTGATTTATCTTTGATTTCACTGAATCTTTCCTCTATTATCTTCAATCTGTTGTCGAGTTTGTCCAGTGAGTTATTTATTTTTTCATTCATTTTTTTCAGTTCTATAATTTCCATTTGGCTCTCAGAATGGCTTCTATTTCCTTATTGAATTTTTTCCTCTTTTTTATTTGTTTCAAGAGAATTCATAATTGCTTGTTCAAGCATTTTTATGATTTATGTTTTAAAACAATTGTCAGATAATTCCAACATCTGGGTCATCTCAGTGTTGGTATTTGTTGATTGTTCTCATTCAAATGTGATTGTCTTGACTCTTGGTGTAATGAGTGACTTTCTATTGTATCCTGGACATTTGGGGTATTGTGGCAAAAGATCTGGTTCCTATTTAATCCTCCTTATTAGCAGGTAGCCATCCTGTTTAGGTGTAGTGCTAGTGCATGCGTCCCTGGGAAGGTGGGCCCTGCTGACACCACCCCAGCGAAAGTGATTGATAACTCACACTTCCTCATTGCAGATGAGAGGGGTAGAAGTCCAGCTCCTTCCCAACCTTGATTCTGTGGCAAAGGCAGATCACTGTCTCTCACTGCCTTATTCTACCTTGTTGACACTGGGTGAAGGTGGAGACTAATTTCCTCATTGGGGTCCCACTGACCCAAGGTTGGGCAGCAAATCAGAATGCAGACCAGACCCACTACAGCCCTACCTTGTTTTGTCTCATTGATGCCTAGTTGCAGGTGGAGGCTCACCTGTCTGCTGGGCTCTGCTGACCTGACCCTGGCAGAGAGATCAGAACACTGCCTACTTCCTCTGGGTCTGGGGTGGAAGATGAATTCATTACTCAGCCTTGCTAAAACCACAGGGGTTGGTGCAATTTTTCAACTGGTGTTTGGCTGCACTAAGGCAAGTATTTTCAGCTTCTTTTCTATTCTGTCAGGTCACCCTTTTCCCAGTCTTTTGACTAGGGGTAGCAGGCTTCTCTTGGAGCCCTTTTTGTCTCTTTCTGTTGGCAGTGCTGGGTTACAGCACCTTTCTCCGGCACCCTGTCCAGTATACATGGGAGGCAATGAGGAAATCCAGGGGACTCACCACCATGAAAGCCTCAAGTCCCGAGGTCCTAAGATAGTCTACCTTCTTTCCAACTTTCAGAATCTTCCTACGCTTGTTTGTTGTGTTAATTTCAGTTTGTGTGTGTGTGTTTTTAAGAGACAGAGTCTCTCTCTGTCACCCAGATTGGAGTGCAGTGGCATGATTATGGCCTTCTGAGTAGCCGGGATGACAGGCACATGCCACTATGCCCAACTAATTTTAAATATTTTTTGTAGAGATGGGGTATCGCTGTATTGCCAGGGCTGGTCTTGAACTCTTGGCCTGAAGTGATCCTCCTGCCTCTGCATCCCAAAGTGTTGGGATTACAGGCTGTTCAGTAATTTTTAATTGTGAAAGGGAGGACTTGGGAGGAATGGGTTACTCCATTTTCAATCAGAAGTCAGCTCATGCCTGTAATCCTAGCACTTTGAGAGGCTGAGGCAGGTGGATCAATTGAGCCCAGGAGTTTGAAACCAGCCTGGGTGACACAGTGAGACCCTTGCCTCTCCACAAAAGAAAAAAAGAGTTTGAGCTCCCCTCATCACTCCCCACTCTTAAAAAAATAAATCAGATTTTTAAAGATTATTTTTCTATGCTCCTATATTTGAAAGTGTATTCTGTAAGTGGGTGGAGAAAATAATGTCTTTGTCCCTAGCTCTGTTGTCCTTCTTTTAAGTATGTCAGTGTGGATACACTGGTGTGGGTAATAATGACAATAACAAAACTAACAGTTACTGAATTCTTACTAAGTGCCAAGCACCGTTTCAAGCACTTTCCATTAAGAAATGCCCATCATAGTTCCATAAGCTTATATCTACAGTTCCAAAATCCAAAAAGCGCTGAAAACTGTAAGTTTTAAAAATAGATTTGATGGCAAAACCTGTCCTGAAATGACATTAGGCTATTTATGGTCTTTATTTATTCTATTTAATGTGAAGATATACACATTTCACTGCAGAAATATTAATGTGTTTTCTAATGGGATATTACCTCAGACCGCATTAGTGATGTTAACAAATATAGAGCATATATACCATATTATCTTTCTAAAAGCTAAAAATTTCTGAATTCTGAAATGCAGCTGGCCCCCAAGGGTTTTGGATAAGGGATTGTGGACTGATTCTAGCTTATGGGCCTGCCTCAAAGATTCCATTAAGGGAACATTTTCACTAATGCTTTCAAAGCTCTTTTCAAATTATAACTATGATAATAAAAGTGAACACAAAAGTAAGAAAGAGGTAAACTCAAGCAAAAAGCCTAAGCAAATGGCTATTCTAACAACAACCCAATCTCCCTCTCAGGTCATAGGGTGAATGTCTGATCACAGTCTGGTGATACTAAACACTGTGACCCAAATATCTTTTTAATAATCAAAATGCAAGCTTGTACAGGTCTAGCAGCACATATTCCAGGAGGAAGTATTAGAACAATTGATGGAGGAACTCAGAGTCATAATTCTACCTTGTCTTCACTTATTTTAGTCTTCTGAGGTGGCACACACATGAGAATTCTTAGTTACAATAAGTTATTTAAAAATTAACGTTAACCCACTGATATAAAGACAAGAGACCAGCCTTACATGCACAGGTCCCTAAACTAGAATATGTCCTGGCAACTAAGCTCGGTTCCATTGATCTGTGTGGAGAGCTATATTCATTTCATTTATTCATTCATTCAACAAGTAATTACTGAGAACCTACTCTATATGAGCCACTGGAATAGACACTGTGGGCCCAGAAATAAACAAGATAGACATATTGTCAGATGTATTTGCCAAGCAACATCTTGAGCTCAAAGTAGAAATTAAATAAAGGATGTTTGTGCTGCTTCTAATTTCCTGAAGATTGAATTATTCATTCTATTAGCCAGTGAGTTTCCAAAGTGTCTTATGATGTGGCATATCCACTGGGAAAAGCATGAAAAAGAACACTGATTACAGTTCTACTGACATAGTGCTGTATCTTCACAAGAAAAGAGAAAAGGGGAAAGGGAATAGCTACCCTCCCAGTGGTTAGATCAATATGGTCATTTATTGTCCTCTCAACCCTACTTTGAAAGCCCTGACTCATTCCTAGAGTGTATAGGCCTCCCTTCTTAACAGGCAATGTTAATTTGATGCCCAAGACAGACTTAGATACATTTATAGGCCCTACTATTGGTTCTAAACTCTTGCTGCACATTAGAAATCACCTTGAGAGATTTTTTAAAACGTGGATGCTAGAAACGCACACCAGACTAATTGATTCACAGCCTCTGGGGCTAGGCCTAGGCATAGGTGTCTCTTAAAAGGAGGACTAACAACCACTGTAAATCTAGCCCAACCTACTGATCATGGTTGCATAAACCCAGTCTTGTGAACTGCATTGTATAACCAGATTTCGTCAAGGTTTTTCCTACTATGTGCCAGGCGCTGTACTTTACACACATTGTTTTGTTTTATCCTCACAAAGTGTTAAGTCAAGGGGCAACTCGAGAGATGGGGACTTCAGCTGCCCACCCCTATCTCCATCAGATGGCTTAAAACAACTCATATATATATATTGGGAGGTGAGTAATGAAAAAAAAAAACCAACATTATACTTGCTAGGATATTCAAGATAAGCTCCCATTGGCTGTCCCCTCTAACTCACTCACTCCTATATGGAAATTCAAGAGCTGCCACTGCCTTAAAACAGTTCTGTGAGATAGGCATTACCATCCACATTTTACAGGTGAGAAACAGTTGAGTCACTGGATGGTTAAGTGATTTGTCCAAGGCCACGTAGCTAGTAGTAGAGCTGGAGCCATTTCTATTCACCAACTTTACAATCCAGTGCAACAGACTGGATAGTGTCCCTCCAAAATTCATATGTTGACGCAGTAACCCCCAATGTGACTGTATTTGGAGACAGGACCTATACGGAAGTAATTAAGGTTAAAGGTTTAATGAGTCATAAGGGTGGGCAACTCATCTGATAGGATTAGTGTCCTTATAAGAATAGACATCAGAAAGCTCATTCTCTCTCTCTCTCTCTCTCTCTCTCTCTCTCTCGCTCTCTCTCTCTCATAAGCCAGGAGGCGAGTCCTCACCAGGAACTGTCCCTGCTGGGCCTTGATCTGGGACTTCCAGCCTCTAGAACTGTGAGAAAATAAATATCTGTTGTTTAAGCCCCCAAACTATGGTGTTTTGTTATGTCTCTCTCTCTCTCTCTTTCTTTCGCAACCTTCACCTCCCAAGTTCAAGCAATTCTCCTACCTCAGCCTCCCGAGTAGCTGGGATTACAGGCATGCCCCACCACACCCAGCTAATTTTGTATTTTTAGTAGAGATGGGATTTCTCCATGTTGGTCAGGCTGGTCTCAAACTCCTGACCTCAGGTGATCCACCCAACTCAGCCTCCGAAAGTGCTGGGAATTACAGGAATGAGCCACCAGGCAGGCCCATTCTCTCTTTCTTCCTGTGCCTAAACATCAGAGAGCCGTCTTGCCCGTGGGCCCTTTCCCTCAGGGATTTTCCTTTTGCCTTGCTTTGTCTACCTTCCTGGGTGGGGAGGGGGTTGTGGGAAGAGAAAGACAGAGAGAACCAGTTCCTGGGGATATGTGTAAAGAACAGGAGCCTGCCTGCAGGATTTTCAAATAATGTCAGAGGCTAATTTCAGGCTATTATCGTGCTGTGGATAATTAGAGATCAAAAGAAGCAGGGCAGGTTGCCTCATAAGGGACTTAATGGGCGTAGTGAGTACAGCTGGTGCTTCTGATGGTTTTTTGACCTGGCAGATGTAAATAGTTTTGTCAAATGTCATTTTGCTAAGAGTGACTTGGCTCATTTTGCTAAGAGGTGCTAAGAGTTCGGCTTCATTTTTCCACAATTCATCCCCTGACATTTGGTTAATTATGCCAGGACTCTTTTAAAAATACTTACATGCAGGTGGTGCTGGTTGTCCAAACCCAGCTCAGTATGAAAAGTCCACCTGCCAGCAAGAGGGACCCTGGAACAAGGTGTACAGCCAATCATCCAAGGCTGCAGGGGATACCCAGGAGAAAAGGTCCCTGAGAGTTCAGGGAATTTTCTCGTGTAAAATTGAGTTATATTGTTAACTATTTTAATTGGTGGTGCTGGGCTATTTGTATGGCCAGTTCTAAGGTGTCCTGTAGTTCCAAGACAGTTTTTCCTTAGATTTAGTGGTTGAGGATACCTAAAATCTTGAAGTTTCTGGTACCAGTGATGAGTCTGGGGAGGTGGGGTTGTCTTGTCTGAGGAGGTGGGGTTGTTGAGTCTGGGGAGGTGGGGCTGTCTTGTCTGGGGAGATGGGGTTGAATTTGGCCCCAGGGCCCTTATCGGCACTCTTTTGTTTAAAGGGCTTATTTCGTGTTAGGGTCTGGTAGACTGTGGTATTGAGACTGACCTGATGGTTGGCCAGTAATCCCTCCAGGGCCTCTTTTACAGGGTCTGCTTGTCCAGTTAGGGGTAGTGGGGATGCCCTGAAATTTGGAGTCCTTCTCCTAATAAATAGCTGTCAGGCATGTGCATCTAGGGAGGTCTTTATAGGGCTGGTAGGGGCATTTCTGCCTTCTAGGCGTTCACCAAAATGGTGGACCTATTGGACCATACCAATTCTGTTGAGCAGTTGTCTGCCTTCTCCTAGTGAGGTCTAGTTAGTAAGGGCCCTGACACTGAGTACTACTGTGCTGGGGTGGGCTCTTAGTTGGGCCACAAAACTCCAAAGTAGGAGAGAGGGTGTCTTTTCAGGGAATATTGTATTTTGGACAGGCCCTGTTTAAGAGTTCAGTAGGAGCCTGCAATATGTTGCTAACTAACAGGTCACCTGAGATAGTTATCACTTGGCGGATCTCGGAAGGGGACAAGTTTAGCTCACAGCCATTGTTGAAGAGGTATAATAGCCAATTAGTCCCTTTTTCATTCTTCATTTGCATGTAAACTTTAATGAGATTTTGAATTTCCAATAGGGTCAGATGTTAGGTTTTATTTTGCATTCCTGTTTCTTACCCTCTAGTCGCTATTTTGTGACTGATTACGGGGTAAGCTGCTGGAACTTTTACTTCTTGTTGTTCATGGTGGTGGGCTTCCTCCTCTGAGGAGTCCCAGTTTATATCCTCTGAAGCAGTGCTGCCTTCCTCGGCTTTCAGTTTTGCCATGGCAGCCAGGGTGTGTGATTTCATGTTAGATAGAGCCAGCACCTTAGCATGCTGGAATGCTGGAGCACAGCATTAATACCCAGGCTCCTTGGCAGCCTGTTGTGCATTGCAAATAGGATGCAGTGGTGACCTGAGGCCTCTTTGGCAGTGAAGGATTTAGGCATTCAGGGCTGGATTGCATCAAAGATTTTGTCACAGGGCACCAACGATGGGTCTCTATACCTGGGCAAATTTGGGTCTTTGTGACAGAGGCAGAGGCAGCCACAATAGCAAAAGCCTTTAGGGCTTTGCAGGGTTTTCTGTGGCTACCCCACTTAAGTGGATATGGACCTCAGCATACTACAGTCACAATAGCCAAGGGGAGCCCCACCAGCAACAATTGGCGGGGAGCCAAGGCTTAGGTGGGACAATGCTACTTCACCCAGTCAGAGTGGCCTGGCTCCTTCTGCAATGCAGACTAGGTAGGACCCTACCAATTAGCAGAGTGCACTGCAACTAAGGGTGAGTGCTCGCTAGCAGTCAAGAAAGCTGTTCCAAACCTTTGGGGTCTTTGTGCTTACCCAGAGATATGGTTTGGATATTTGTCCCTGCCCAAATCTCATGTTGAAATGTAATCCCCAATGTTGGAGGTGGGGCCTGGGGGGAGGTGTTTGGATTATGGGAGTGGATCCCTCATGAATGGCTTGGGTCATCCCCTAGGTGATAAGCGAGCTCTCCCAGTTCACACTAGATCTGGTTGTTTAAAAGTTCGTGACACCTCCTCTCCCTCCCCACTCTCTCTGTTGCTCCTCCTTTTGCCATATGATGTCTCTGCTCCTCCACCTTTCACCATGATTGTAGCTTCCCGAGGCCTCCCCAGAAGCTAAGCAGATGTTGGCACCGTGCTTCCTGTACAGCCTGCAGAACCATGAGCCAATTAAGCCTCTTCTCTTTATAAATTATGCAGTCTCAGGTATTTCTTTACAGCAATGCAAGTACAGCCTAACACACCCAGCTAGTAAGCCAAGAGCAAGAAATGAATTGCAACCAGCCTGACCTCCATGTCATCCTGTCATGATCATACCACATCATTCTTGCTCTTGCTGGCTCCTCTTACTAGTCCCTATACCTGTTAACAGTTTTCTGTCAGCCTGCCTGAATTTCTCTTGTATCTCACCAGATTCTTCATTGCCCCACTAATACCCTCCACAACTCTCCCTTCACCCTTACTCCTCATCCCCCATCAGAGGGCATTTCTTTTGGCACAGATATTGATGCCACCACCCACTCACCAATTGCCTGTTGTGGTCACACTCTGCCTGCTGGGCTGGCCTTTCCTCCAGGTCTGAAGTAAAGAAGAGCAGAGGTCTTTACATCCAATGCTTCCAAGTATCACCAGCTCCTGCTTGTCTCCGGCCCTGCCTGGTCCCACTGTTTCCCCTGTGATGCCCCTCAACCACCACAGCCCAGGGCAGCTCAAGCACACCCAAGAAGTCAGTCCACCAAGACTATCCACCCCTTCTTTGGCACCAAAACTGGGAATGGAGAACTTTCTGGAAGAAGCCATACAGAGAAGGCCCCCTTTAAAGCGCAGAGGCCCCACTCACCTTCAGGATGTCTGGCTCTGGGATGATGTGACCAGACCACTGGCCATAGGCAAAAGGAGCTAAGGCAGACTGCACATGCCACTACTGCCAGGCAAAGTGAGCCACTTTCCTGGAGGTGTTCCACTGGTCCCCTGGCAAAGTGTCAGGGTACCCAATCCTGAGAGCTACTACCTGGTAATCTAAGAGCCGAGACAGCTTCACAGACATAAAAATAAGGGAAGGAAGGCAGAGAAGGAAGGAGAGTGGCAAGAAGGGAGAGAGGAAGAAGGGGAGGAATTAAGGGAGGAAGGGAGGGAGGACAAAAGGAGGAAGGGCAGGAGGAAGGGAGGGAGGAAGGAAGGGAGGGAGGGAGGAAGGAAGGAAGGAAGGAAGGAAAGAAGGAAGGAAGGAAGGAAGGAAGGAAGGAAGGAAGGAAGGAAAGAAGGAAGGGAGGGAAGGAAGGAAGGAAGGAAGGAAGGAAGGAAGGAAGGAAGGAAGGAAGGAAGGAAGGAAGGAAGGAAGGAAAGAAGGAAGGAAGGAAGGAACTGGACTCACACCACGACTTCCACTCTCCTGTCCCAAGCAGACACAGAGGGCTGCAGTCACCTTAACCTTAGTCTCTTCTAAGAACTTAGGGCTGGGCCACGTCCTACTCACCAGGTTTCCCCTGAGTGCCAGGAGGATCCCAGGGAAGGGTCAGTTTAAGTCATCCCTGCTTTGCTGCACAAAGACATGGTCAGGAACACACACTGCAAAGCAGGCCCTACAAAATTCAAGAAATCTAAGCCAAGCACCCCTGTTCATCACAAATTATCACGTGTGTATTTCTTCCCTGATACCTGCTGGCCCTTGAAAGGGACAGTCTTTCAGTGGAGCCCAGGGACCCCATGGTTAGAGATAATGCACATCCACGCTATCCAGCAGGGAAAAGTCACCCTTGACCTAAGGCATCCACTGAAGTCTGCTAAGAGATAAGGTCAAGGTCTACACTAAAAGAGCCCCAGGACACAAAGCCTGTGAGGAGAGAACAAGGGGCACTGGAGAAGGGGCCATGACTGGTCAGCCAGCGGTTGGGCAAGGCTGGTGGAGCTGTTCAACCAAGGTTCTGAAGAACAGATCTGGCACCCCACATGGGGCCTCGTTTGGCAGGGAGGAAGTGCACTGTGTGTAATTTCCTTCCTGATCTCAGGCTACGGCAGCCACAAAGGACCAGCTACATAATTTGCAGGGCCCAGGAAAAATGAAAACGTGGGACCCCTTGTTCAAAAATTATTAAGAATTTCAAGATAATGACAGCAGAACGTGAAACCAAACATAGGGCCCTTCTATGCAGTGGGCCCTGTGTAACTACCCGGGTCACATGCCCGTAACGCTGGCCCTACAGGTGGAAAAACCTAGAAATGTTCAGAAAGAGCTGCCAGAGGAAGAGAAGAGCGGAGCCCTTATTAACAGGAAGTAGGAGAGGCCCACCTATGGCGTGTGAGGTACCAACTCTTCTACCGGGTATAGCCAATAGGGGTAAGGGACTGTCTCCTTGGAAAAAGAGAGTGAATTCTAGTCCTCAAGAGCTATCCTCGCACAGAAAATGGGACCATGAAGCAAACCTGGGGTGGGAGGGCCCTAAAGGCCAGTCCCCAAGCCTGCCCCTGTGGTATCCTGCTTCCCAATGCCTTAGCATGGAGGAAGAGGGTGTGCAGGGTGAAGTGAGGGAAGGGAGATTTTGACCTTGGCATCCAGGCCAATGAGTAGGAGTAGCAAATAGTGGAAACTATTAAGAAGAAAGAGGCAAGGAGGAAGATAGGCCAAAGGCTGACCCCAGCAACCAAAGGAAATATTCCTTGTGAGCATGGGCTCATTCATTTTTACTGGTTTCGGTTTTAGAGATGTCCTTATAAAATGGGACAGGGATGAGAGCGAAGGAAAGTAAGATGAATGAGAGATGGCACAGCTACCCTTAAACATGGCTAGCATCAGAATGAGTTGTAGTCTATGCATAATTTTCAGGGCCCATTATAAATCAGTCAAACTCTTTCTCTCTGCCTGTCCCTACTTCAATTCCATCATTGCCAATTCAGTCCTAAGGTAAATAATACTCAATTATCCCAGAGGTGCTTATTTCTTTGGGCCCTTTTGAAAGCCCTAAAATAAGTCATCATTAACTAATCAATTTCCCTTATGAAGCAACACACGCTTTTCCTGGGGACAAAGATAAAGCAGAAAAATGAAGAAGAAAAAAAAAAAAAAAAAAACAAAAAAAACAAAAAAAACTTAGGTACACCCAGCCTCTGATTCTGTGTAAAAGACACAGAAGTAGCAGTAAAGGGAGAAAGGAAGGTAGGTATAGAGTGAGTGGGTCTATTAGCACAATAGAAAAGGGCTGGAAAAGACGTGCTAGAAGGGACGGGGCAACAGCTTCCCCACTATTATTTCTACCACAGAATGCTTTCAGAGGTCCCTAAACAGGGGCAGCCTTTTTGGCAAACCAACCTCTGAGCTGCCTACCAGCCCACCACACAAAGCATGGATCATTATTGATGCACAATTTTCTACCACAAATCACCACCCACACTTATGCTTCCACATAGTTAAAGATTAAGGATGATAGAAAAGCTGTAAGTAATTCCAGGCGGCTGCCTCTGTAAAGGGAAGAACACAGCTGCTGTATCCCACAAAGGGGATCTCCTACACCCTGTGTTCGGGGCTGACACATGTTCTCCAATGTTTCTGTCATACTGTGGAGAACTAATGTCAGAGCCCCCTATCCGGTCTTCACATTAAGCCTCCTCCTACATGGACAACCCCTATGAAGGGGCAGCTTGTGTGGACAGGGCAGTGACTCTGTCTCTGTGGTTCCCACTGTTCTCTTGACTAATACCAAATCTCTCCATGTGGGTCATCCAACTTATTCTCCCTCTGGGCTTCTTCCAAGCCACCTAGCAAGGGAAGGATGTCTCTTGATCCATCTCCCTTATAATCAATGCACAATTGCTCCTACTGGAAAGAAATCAGGCTCTGGGAAAATGGAAAAGCTGATGGTATTTTCAGTTCCCAGCATCACAGGAAGCCCTAAGATAACTATTCAATTTCTATCTCTCAGAGAGGAGAGGTCTTCAGAGGCACAGGTGCAAAGAAGCAGAGGCCCATGAGCTAGGTTCTAGACCTCACAAGGCAGCAACATTTCCTCCACCTCTTCCTGCTTTCTCTGGACCACAACTCCCCCTAATTCTCCTTTTGAGATGCCTTTCTGCGCATCAAGTAATGGCAGGATGATCCTTGTTCTGCCCCCCTAATAGTCAGTGCACATCTGCTTCTATTGGAAATAGATCAGGCTCTAAATGGAGCTGCCCTATTTCAATCTACCCAAGAGAGAGGTGAGGTATGGAGAACCCACAGTCTAGACTTTACAGAAGAGAGGGAAGAAAATAAAGGAGAGAGTGTAAGGAGTATTGATCCTTATGTGCAGAGAATGAATCCATTTAGGAAGAGTTTGAATCCTTATTTTCTGGCTTCTGTTTTTATGCTTCTCAAAGTCATGATCACATATCCTTCTCAAGTCACCCTCATTGTAGGCCACTGAGTCACTGCCAAAGACTCAAGGATTACTCCTGGCTTATTTGCTTTAGAAACCAAGAGAAATAGTGTTCCTTCATCCATAGTAGATACAGCAGAAAGTGTAAAATGTTACCTTAAATGCAATACCCTTGCCCTGTAAAAGCCCTAACTACAGATGCTTTCAAGAAAATGTGAGCTGAAGAAATGGAGCGAAGCAGAGAGCTTCAAGTGCCGAGGACTGTGAGAAGTGCAATCTAGACTCTAGAGGACTCTAGAGTGGCTACATTGGCAAATTGTTGTTTCAACTTCACTAACATATCCCTCTTTGGTACTCACGGTTGTTGCAATCGTATAACCTTTTCAAGATCTGCCAAGAGATCATCTTTGAGATTATGTAACTTTGCATAAACTGATGTGCAGTCAAGCATGTGGGGCATGTGAGATAAATCTCTAAAACAGTTCATTTCATTGCGCTTGTAGGAAAACTTGTTTCCCTACTCTAAAAGACAAGGAAAATTGGAAAGGGATGATGATAGAGGAGTCTTAGTTTGGAAGCCTTTTTCTCATCCCACCTCTGTTCACCAGCCTCAGGTTAATCGGGGGAAGCTCGTCCCCCAACCTCACGTCTGAGCTGGGCCCTGAGTTAGCTAAGGTCCATGAGAGTCAGAGTGGCACCTAAGTCCATGCAGCCAGCCCAGTAAATAGCCTGGAACACGGAACTGCCTCCTAGTCTCACGCCACTTCAAGCGGCAGGCCTGGCCAACTGCTCTGAGGATGTGTCAGACATACATGAATGCAAACAGGAAGGAAGATTGAAAACTTTTGCGTTTTGCTGCAGTAGGAAGCTATCTCTTGGGTGAGGTTGGCTTTGGAGTGATAAAGGCCTGTTGTGCAAGGAACTCCCAGCTTAGTCCTACCTCTTCCTAAACTCCCCCTGCTGGTGCCAAGGCAAGGTGCTCTCCACTGGGGATGGAAAGGGGCTGGCCCCTTGGCTTTTTACACGTACTAGGGGATGCAGGGAGCTCATCACCTCCTCACTCTGCTAAAAGGAAAGTGGAGAGTGTGGGAAAACAGGCATCTTAGAAGCAATAAAAGAAAGAAAGAAAAAGTGAATTGAAGCACAATAACATATTCACCATGCCACAGCAGTTTGTTTTGCTTGTCAGTAGTCTATGGTCCACTCTTATTATTACAGAATTTGTGTGCATCTCCCGAGCTTCAAACTATTTTTGTTATTCGCATCTATTAACTCAGCTCATCTACGTGTTTATTTTCCTAGAACTGATATTTAGTTTGTCTCATGGTGTGCGGTGTTTTATTATTCAGATCCTCTGTACTTCTACTAGAAATGTGTTTTAGATACCCAAATAACACTCAGTAATAAAGACATCATGGACATGGTCCCTAGAGACTGGAAGTCTGTCTTCCAAAATAGGGCTGCTTTGGGGATAAACACTGCTCAGGAAAGTCACTTGTCTCTTGTACCAGACTATAAGGGGTTTACATGGTCTGGGAGAGGGGTAGTGCAGATCCTGTTGTATCTTGGACTACGGCATCCTCCTGTCCTCACTCTTGGGAATATATGTCTCCCATCTATGCATTCAGTCCCACCCCTTAGTCCATATGACCAACCTTGGCTTTGAGGCAGAGGGGTATTTAAGGAGCTTTAGGCCAGCATTCTGACCTCAGCTTCAAGCTACCTTTCTTACTTCTGTGGCTCTGCCTCTGTGCTTAATCTAGATGACTTCAGCCCTACCTTTTGTCTACCTTTCCTAAACTTGAGCCCATGTCCTTCTCTTGATAATTTACAAGATACACTTCATCTCCCTCCTTAGATGGGGAGTTCTCTTGTTTCTTGGTGGGGTTGGAGGTGTGTGAATCGTAAGTCTGAGTATTGCTGTGAGAATCTGGAAGAATCCCCTGAAACAGCAAGGAATAACCAATCCTCATCCTCCCATTCCATATATCCCATCTTCTCTGATTTATGTACTTCCATGTCTTCCTAGAGCCAGGCAAGAAGCTCTAGCTTCTTAGCTTTATTGTCTACTACTCCCTTCATCACCCCCCACCCCACACACAAATATGAGACTGATTCATAGAAACCAGGCCAGATCCAGCTATTCAAAACTGCTCACCAAGGCCTGAGAGGTCCCAAGTCAGTGTCATAAGAATCTCAGTTGAAGATCATCCAGGTTACTAATCAGAAAAGTAGAGGGAGGGGAGGAGGAATAGAGGTTGATTCATCTGTACAAATATACAGTTAGAGAGAAGAAATAAGATCTAGTCTAGGGTGACCATAGTTAACAATAATCTAGTGTACGTTTGAAAAAAGCTAAAAGAGAATAATTCAAATGTTCTTAGCATAAAGAAAAGACAACTAGGGGCCGGGTGCGTTGGCTCATGCCTGTAATTCCAACACTTTGGGAGGCTGAGGTGGGCGGATCACTTGAGGTCAGGAGCTCGAGACCAGCCTGGCCAACATGGTAAAACCTTGTCTCTACTAAAAAAAAAAAAATACAAAAATTAGCTGGGCATGGTGGCAGGTGCCTGTAGTCCCAGCTACTCAGGAGGCTGAGGCAGGAGAATCGCTTGAGCCCGGGAGGTGGAGGCTGCAGTAAGCCAAGATTGCACCACTGTACTCCAGGCTGTGTGACAGAGCAAGACTCCGTTTCAAAAAAAAAAAATTGAAGGTGATAGATATTCCAATGACACCAATGTGATCCTTACACATTATATGAATGCAACAAATTTTCACATGTAGCCCCAAAATATGTACATCTCTTATGTATAAATTAAAAATAAGCTTAAAAAGAAAGACCAGGGTTCTAGAAAGTAGATCTTTTAAACAGCCACACCTGCCCCTATACCGTGCACCAGATACCTTCACTGAAAAACAAAAGGTGCTCCAGCACTGACTCAACTATTAACAGCCTTCATTCCACGTATCTCATTTTGCCCTGCTTCCAACTCATCCTTGTGGTTCTTCCTTTTTTGTCTGCCCTTGTAGATGAATAAAAAGAGAATGCAACTTGGTACTAGAAAGCTCTGGATTTGAACTCTGGCTCTTCCACTTACAGATGTGTGTGACCTGTCATGCCAAACCCCTATCAACTCCAGGGGGGATGGCACCAGGCTCCAGAGGCTGAAGAAGAGATCCAGAGCTAGTGAAAAAGACATAGGGTTTTACTGGGGCTTACGGATGGGGAAATAGTCCAGTGGTGGTGGGCTAGGCAGGAGAACTGCAACTACTTGCATAAAGCATGCAGTTTATATAGCATTTTCACTTAGCATCCTTTCCCTAACAACCTCCATCTGGCAACCTTTACGCAACCCAAAACTTGGGCCCCCAAGCCCCTGTATGGTCTGTGTTCCACAGGACAGGCAGGGGGCTCAGATGTTCCTCATAGACAAGGAAGGCATCCCAGGCTGGCCACTCTCTAGCTGGGAACACACACTCAGGTGCATCTGCTATACAGGGTGGTTCTCTGGGTATGCTTGCTATTGCTTTTAGGTGCGTTTACCATACATGACCTTAATCAAATTTATTTACCTTCTGAGGCTTTCTTTCTTCACCTCTAAAATGCAAAAGAATATCATCTCCCTCTCAGAGCTGTCTCAGGATTAAATGAGATAACATACATAAAGAATACCTATAGCACCCAGCATACAGTAGATGCTCAGTACATGGTGTCTGTCATTCCATCTCAGATCAAGCCATTGAGGTGGCACCTCTTCCACCTATATGCAAGGCTAGTGTGGTCTAATTAGATGACAAAGGAAAATGTGTATTTTGCTCTTCATATTTGAACCTAGCTATTATTTCTATTTGAGCTAGAACACTTCCCTCCACAACCATGTGGCTTATCTCTCCCAGAGACAGCTCCAACAAACAGATTTCTTTTGTTGACTTGGCCCCAATAAACCACCTTTTGAAGCCCCTCATTCCCAGTCCCTCACTATGCTCCAATAAGCACTGCTTGTACTGGACGGACCCAGAAGATGGGAACTGGGAAAGGAAAACAAGGTCAGGCCTTAAAACTAAGTAAGACTTAGAGGCAGTGTGGTCAAAGATGGGATGAAGGACGAGCAGGTCAAAATAATGTTCAGACGTGATTCCAGGGACACAACCACTCTGCCATGGCACACCCCTTAGGTATGGTTCAGTGCACTTCTTGAGGGACAAGGTGTGCCTCGTATGTTTTTAAAGGAGCCAAGCGAATCCAGACACCCACTTTAGTTCACTCAAGTGCACAGCCCAACCACAAGTGTAGTGTGGCTGCTACATTCCTAAATTGTCAACCAAAATATATGAGAATGCCCTGGGACCTCTTCCGAGATTGTGGAGAGGGGTGGGTCCAAACCAATCACTCTTCTGCTCAAAAATTAGAAATAACTTCTTATTGCCTGCTGAATGAACTGCAGACTCAGCCCACGGCATTCAAGTGCTTTTCACAAGTTAATGTCAACCTGCCTGGCCAGGCTTACTTCACCTTGCTTTCCTATCCACACCCACCCTTCAGCCACACAGCACTGTTCATTCCCTGAACACGCTCCCACACACTCCCACCTCTGTGTCTTTGATACTTATTTGTGACTTCTTCCCTGTCCTTCATCTCTACCTGCTTCAACCCTTTACAGTTCCTCTGAAAAAATGGACTGTCCCATGAGTCCTTTCCTGATCCCCAAGGCTCCTCCAACTGGCCTCTTTTCTCTGAACTATGATAGAATTTACTTCTATCTCACTTGTGGCATGGATTCTAGTTTGTGCCTAGACTGTGGCCCTTGCTAGGGTTCCAACATCGCAGGCAGGTCTGGTAACTTGGAGGAATAGTGGTAGGGTGGAGGGCCTCCAAAGAGATAAAGTCTCCTGAGGGAAGGCAATAGCCAAGTGCAACAGAGCTGATTCAGGCACGAATCTGCCTCCAGCCCAGAATCCTCGAACGCAGGCCAGTGTCCTATCCAGGGACTTATTTGCATCCATGAAGGAGTCTCATGACAGCAAAGGGAATGAGATCCCTAATCCGGTCCACTGAGGTCAAAGGTATAAGTGATGTCTGTCTAATGGCCTCTCTAATGGTCCCAGTGAGGCCAAACTGCAGAGAAGGAGCAACTGTTGTGCCCTGAGAGGACACCTCCATGGAGGGAGAATTGGAGTCCAGATCACTGGAGAGGGTTCTGGTTCAGGACACTCGGTGGATGCTCCTCAAAGGCAAGAGCTGCATCTAAGCCATGGGAGAGTCAAAATCCTCAGGAACCCAGGCAGGTTTTCTTTAGGACATCCAAGCCTGATAGAGTACAGATGACACCTTCGGAAACCATCTTGATGAGGATGGATCAAGTCAGCATTCTATGCTGGAACCAGTTGAAACTGGTGGCTGGGTTGAGGCCACCTCTGTCTGATGGGGTAGTGGTTATGAGTATGAACTACAGAGCCAGCTCCCTGGGTTCAGCTTGAGAATTTGATTTGCCCTATGCTTCAGCTTCCTCATAGATAAATGGGGATAACAGAATCAGTCAACTGAGAGCAGCAAGTGAGACCTCCTTGATGTCAGTAGTTGTGAAGTACATTTCAAGAGGCCCAGCAGACTGTATCAAATAAAGTAGAGGACTGATTTGTGGCTATGTGGATATGCAAAAGCAGCCTACAGATTCTTGGCTCTGTTTAAAGGGGGAAACAATAGTTCTAGATTTTTTTCTAGAAAGAATGGGGGAGGGTCTTGATGCCATTATAATTTGGCTATTAAAGGATGAGACCTTATTATTTTTTTCTTTTTTTCCTTTTGTTGTTATTGTTGTTGTTGTTGATTGTTTGTTTGTTTTGAGACAGAGTCTCACTCTGTCGCCCAGGCTGGAGTGCAATGGCTCGATCTCAGCTCACTGCAACCTCCACCTCCCGGGTTCAACTGATTCTTGTACCTCAGCCTCCTGAGTAGCTGGGACTACAGGCACTTGCCACCATGCCAGGCTAAATTTTTGTAATTTTATTAGAGATGGGGTTTCGTCATGTTGGCCAGGCTGGTCTCAAACTCCTGTCCTCAAGTGGTCTGCTTGCCTCAGCTTCCCAAAGTGCTGGGATTACAGGTGTGAGCCACTGCACCTGGCCTTCTCTTTTCTTTTTTTTTTTTAAATTATTTTTAGGCACGGGGTCTTGCTGTTGTTACCCAGGCTGGAGTGCAGTGGTGTGATCATCATTCACTACAGCCTTGAACTCCTGGGCTCAGGCGAGCCTCCTGCCTCAGCCTCCAGAGTAGCTGAGAGTATAGGCATGTGCCACCATGGCAGATTAATGAGAACGTATTTTTTATTTGCAGGCTGATCATACCTTGTCATATCGGCAATGCTCAGCAAATCAGTCATGATCATTGGAGAGGGACTGCTGTGCTTGGTGGAAAAGTGCAAAAGACTACAAGTCTTGGCAAAGTAACATAGAGACTGCAGGGCAGAGCATGGGGCACCCAGTGGAACAGCAACAGTGCCAGTGAGAACATACTGGGAGGACCCTCATTGTTAGGGGCTCCTAGAAGTGCATGAGGTGAGGGCGTTGCAGGAAGCTAAACATTATGTGTGAGAAAGGATGTGTCGCAGCCAGAGAGATTCCGATTTTCTGGCTATTTGCATCTTTGCTTTATCTCTTTCACCAAGCTCTTTCAGGACAGGTGTTAAGTCTTACTCATCTCAGTATCTCCCAAGAGCAAGAGCCCTAGTCCTCACAGAGGCTGTGGAGACTGCAGGGTGGCCTGATGCCCACTGGATCAGCAGGAGCACTAGGCAGAGCCGGCTCCATCCTGTGCACAGGTGAGACTTGCTAGAAAATGTCCCATTCATCCCTATCCCTCGATGGCATCTGGCCCTGGGCTTACTTTTATTCGCCCCATTTTTCAGCTTCATTGAGGCATAATTTATATACCATAAATTCACCCATTCTAAGTGTACAGGTTGAGTTTTAATAAATGTATACAATCATGCATCCATCATCATCACACCACATAGTTTTGGAATACTTCCATCTTTCCTAAATATTCCCTGTACTGCTTAGCAGTCATCCCTGCCCCAACCTTCAGACCCAGGCAACTATTTGTGTGTTGTCCATAATTTATGGTTTTGTCTTTTCCAGAAATTTCATATTAAGGAATCATATAGTATATCTGGTGTCTTTCATTGCATACATTTAAGATTCATCCATGTTGTAATAAGTATCAATTGTCCTTTTTTATTGCTGTGTAGTATTCCATTGCCTGGGTAAGCCACATTTTGTTAACCCACTTGCTAACATAACAGATAGACATTTGGGTTCTCATTTGTTTTTACAAAAAATGCTTCAGTGTTCATTTGCTTACTAGTCTTTGTGTAGATATATGTTTTCATTTATTTTGGGTAGAAGCCTAGAAGTGAAATTGTGGGGCTATACAGTAAATGTATAATTTTCATTGATTTGAGGCACCTGAACAGGATTAAGAAGGAGGAAGCCGAAAGTAAGCCACATGGGAATGGTACACATGGTTGAGGATACGGCAGAGAATTCCAGGAAAAGGAAGATAACTGAGAAGAAAGATAGAAATGCATTAAGAGAAAAATTCATCTACTTAATAGTTTGTACTTCAATATATGCAGGAAGCCTAAACATTTTATGTAATTACAAAATTGTCTCAATCTATTATAACAGTAGAATTTCACCTTGATTGTAGCATACACCATTAGGCATGTGTGGATGGACAAGTACAGTGATAAGGGCATCTATAAAGGCACCTAAGTCTGCCAACAGCCTACATGGTTGTCCACTTTTATGGAGCCATTAAGTTTAATCATGACAAGAATTTGCCTTTAACAAAAAATTCCATTTCAAAGATTCGATTGGAATTTCTACTCTTCGCTTCTACCTCTTGGCTTTCTACTCTACCATGTAGAGTAGAATAGTACAACTATTCCCTGGCGCAGTTGTATTTATTTTACCTGGTCTCTGCAGAGGCCATTCTGAATAGTAAGCTGCCCTTGGAATACGAAACTGTACCAATCAGGTTTTAGGACCAGAAGTAATGAAAGAGAACTCTGTGACAACAGAAATAATTATTACATAGCTCCAAACACACCTACATATCGAATTATATTATCCTATAATTGATCTAACCCAATTAATCTATAACAAAGAAATCCATCCGACTTCCTAGTGCAAAAGTATAAAAGAAGAAACTGTGGTCATTACAGACTTAAAGATTGACAGTTCTAGTCATTCAATTTTCAGTTCTTTTTTTTGTTTTTGTTTTTGTTTTTGTTTTTGTTTTTGTTTTTTTTGAGACAGAGTCTCGCTCCGTCGCCCAGGCTGGAGTGCAGTGGCCAGATCTCAGCTCACTGCAAGCTCCGCCTCCTGGGTTCATGCCATTCTCCTGCCTCAGCCTCCCGAGTAGCTGGGACTACAGGCACCCGCCACCTCGCCCGGCTAATTTTTTGTATTTTTTTAGTAGAGACGGGGTTTCACCGTGTTAGCCAGGATGGTCTCGATCTCCTGACCTTGTGATCCGCCCGTCTCGGCCTCCCAAAGTGCTGGGATTACAGGCTTGAGCCACCGCGCCCGGCCTCAATTTTCAGTTCTTAAATATACAAACAGATTTTGAAATTGAGTAAGAGGCAAAAAGTTTATGCACTTCATATTTCTCCCATTAGAGAGATCACCCAAGCACCCTGGATGATTTGGGCATAGGTGCCCAAGAGTTCAGTGAATCTGGCTTACCAGGGATTGAGATATATAGGGAGGACAGCCAGCTCCAGGAAGGTTTTTGACATATCTATCACAGCAGAGAACACCTTTTTCTTTAATGAAGACCCACAGAAATATCTGTTGCACCTCAGTATCAGGAAAAAAAAAAAAACCCATGATCCTCTTGGAAGAACTGAATTATTTCTATCCTAAGTGGTTCTCAGAGTGTGGTCCCAACCAGCAGCATCCTCATCACCTGGGACCTTGTTCAAAATGCACATACTCAGGTCCCACTCCAGACCTAGCAAATCAGCAGCTCTGGAGGCGAGACCCAGCAATCTGTGTTTTGATAAGCCTTCCTGATGATTCTGGGGGAAGCCAGAATTTGAGAACCGCTGTCCTGTTTACTGGTGGCCGAGAATCTTAGAACCAAATTGGCAGCTTCTCTCCAGCGGCTGCTTTCTAACCCCTCTCCCCACCACCTGAGAGGTAGAGGTGCTTCAGCACCCTTAGATGCCCAGCTCCTTAGAGATTTAAAAAAACATTTTCACAATACCAACTAAACTGGGCTGTGAACCAGAAAACACAACTTCAGAAAATTGGTAACTTACTCATCCAACTTCTTATACTTTTTTGAGTTAAAAAGCTGCGTTAGGATTGTATTATAATTCCTTAATCTAGAACCAGGTAGTTGTTTTGAAAATCTTGGATGATAATATTGACTACTTAAGTACTAAAAACAAAAAAGGATTTCATCATTTTGTATAGGCCAAGTGCCTAGCTAAAAATGATTAACAAGACATGGTTATCTTTTGCGAGTGAATTATAAGGTTGTAAAAGAGATATAAAAGCAAATGCATTTAAATTATCTATCATGAATCACTGGTTAGCCTGGAAATCTCTTGTTCTTCGGTTAATAGAACACGTAGAAAACCTAAGCCTACAATGCCAAATGAGCAAATATGGCTCATTGTCAGGAACTGAGTGTTTTTCATCTCTTGTCACTGATTTTTAACCTTTCAGAAGCCAAAGAGAATCTGTGTTTCATCAGTTCTGTTGAGAACTTGTGAGACTTTGGGTGGGATACTTTCCCTACTCTGGACCTCATTTCTGCCTCTGCAAAATGAGAGCATTTGATTTTGTCATGTCTGGGGTCACTTCCATCTCTGATACTTGGGGATCCTGGAATTCTAGAGCTCTAAGACCCCCACTGCTCCAGTATTACTCCAACACAACTACTCTCTCCTGACCGCTCCTGATCAGAAGGAAGAGGGAGAAGAAAAAGTATTCCAGTGGCTGCAGCCTGCTGAAAGCATGAGTGAGATCTGGGAATTCAGATAATCTCAGAAATCACATGTAAGCATTACAGAACTTACAAAACAGTGCTGCATGGAGATCGGCTGTGGTGTGAATAGTGAGACATGGTTTGCTCCTTGGTAAATGATACACAGGATTCCGAGGGAGATTTTATCACTAGTTTGCTGAGAACAAGATGTGAACCCTTTAAGGAGCCCTTTTCTGTAGAGACAATCTTAAAGAACCTGCCCAGTGTATGAAATTACTAAAGTGTATGTATCTGAAAGCTTAGGAACTTGGGTTTACGCAAACACTCCGCGCACCCCCATTCCCATCAAAGGCAGTTATTTAGCTGAGTGATTCAAGCTGTGGTGATAACTTATAAAGGGTGGGGGATAGGTGTGGTTTGGGGGACTTAAGCCACATCTGTCTTCCACCCTTCATGAAATTAAGCAAGTAATTGATTCAATTCATCCACTTCACTTTCTCTGAAGAACTGGTTGCCCCTACTAAGTATAAAGAACAACCTTTGTTGTTCCCCCTGTTCACTAGCTAGCCAAATACTTTGCTCTTTTTTATTTTACTCCCCAGACTACTTTCTAATATGGTTATATTTATGAACACCTCACTACACGGTTTCTAGCTGAGACATTATGCATTGCATTTGATAATTTCAGAGAATATTTCTTAGCAGCTTCAATTACTAACTACACTCCAACTGCTAGCCTCCTGCTCCCAGAGAGTGCCCCCCCTCCACGAACACATACATATAAAGCACATGGTTATGTTTTCTGTAAAAAGTAGCTTATCTGGCTGGTACTGAGGTGATTGCCTTAAATATGTACTTCTTTCAATTGATGTAAACATCATCTACATGCCCATCATCCCGAAGTCACCGATGGCATTTCTTCATCTGCAAATAATGATTTTCATTCTTAAAAGTTCTTTTGTGTCAGGAGCTTGAGCAGTGATGTTCTGTATTGTTTTGCTTTGGAATAAGGCAGGTTAGGTTCCCTTTAACCATTTCTAGAGAGAAAAATCCTAAACAGCCGTTTAAAAAAAAAAACAAAAAACATGGCATTAAAACAGACCATCAAACAGTAAAAGTGGTTTTATTAGGACATTTAGAGACAAAGCAACTGGTGCTGTGCCTGGATTTTTCATCTCTTAAAGGTTGTTTTGGCCAGGCGTGGTGGCTCATGCCTGTAATCCCAGCACTTTGGGAGGCCGAGGCGGGCGGATTGCCTGAGGTCAGGAGTTCAAGACCAGCCTGGCCAAAATGGTGAAACCCTGTCTCTAGTAAAAATATACAAATTAGCTGGGCATGGTGGCAGGTGCCTGTAATCCCACCTACTCAGGAGGCTGAGGCGGGAGAATTGTTTGAACCCAGGAGGCGGAGGTTGCAGTGAGCCGAGATCGAGCCACTGCACTCCAGCCTGAGTGACAGAGCGAGATCCACCTCAAAAAAAAAAAAAAAAAAAATTAAAAAGGTTGTTTTGATATTGTACAGCACAGTCTGAATAATTGCAAAGTTGGGGTTTACCATGTGACAGAGCTAGGTATTAAGCCCAAGTGACCTGAATTATCACTCTTTGGAGGTGACATCAACCCCATCAAAGTGTAAATGATTTGTTGCTTCACCATCTCTCTGATATTAAATTTTGAGGAGTGGGTTCAAGGTTGTGCTTCAGGGGACACCTACACTTATTTATCATGTAAATGAAAATGCACTAGACTACCATGTGATTGCAGGGGGATAAATGGTTTTTTTCTAAAAAAAAATTGACAAAACCTATATAGACCATCCTGGGTAGACATGAAAACACGGTGATTCTAACAATCAATAAGATGATTTAATAAGGTCTAGTTGGTCCCAAGATTCCCCAACAGGGAAGAATAAGCAACTGCAGAGCATTTCCCCAGCCCCCTCCCTCTCCTTATGACAGGACACGCCAATAAAACTCCACCTCCTACTCTTCAGTGCCAGATGGGTAAGCATTTAGCCAAGCATGCTGGGAGACACACAGAACTGAAGCAAAGGAGTATCCGGATGTCTTGGATTTTCTTTCCATTCTGTTCTGTTCTGTTCTCCTAATACCATCTCGTTACTAGACGTAGGCATTGGACGTGACAATCACTGTATTTGAACTGAGAAGAAGAAATATTAAAGACACAGTCTTCAGAAGAAATGGCTCAAAGGCAGCCTCACTCACCTAATCAGACTTTAATTTCAATCACAAATGACACAGAATCATCAAGCTCTGTGGTTTCTAACGATAACACAAATAAAGGACGGAGCGGGGACAACTCTCCAGGAATAGAAGCATTGTGTGCCATCTATATTACTTATGCTGTGATCATTTCAGTGGGCATCCTTGGAAATGCTATTCTCATCAAAGTCTTTTTCAAGACCAAATCCATGCAAACAGTTCCAAATATTTTCATCACCAGCCTGGCTTTTGGAGATCTTTTACTTCTGCTAACTTGTGTGCCAGTGGATGCAACCCACTACCTTGCAGAAGGATGGCTGTTCGGAAGAATTGGTTGTAAGGTGCTCTCTTTCATCCGGCTCACTTCTGTTGGTGTGTCAGTGTTCACGTTAACAATTCTCAGCGCTGACAGGTGAGTTTCTTTTCTCTGTTATATTTGCCAGGATGTGAAATTGGGCAAAAAGAAAGGAAAGCTTGTACTTAGCATTTACTGGCTACTATTCTGCTTTTCTCACACTCTGTAACGTGGATGTGAGATTGAAAAATCTGGTGGCATTTAAAATAAAAGTTAGTGTAAGAATGTTAAAATTTCTGTGTTAGCGTGGAGGAGAAGTTGAAATTGCATGCTTTATGGATAATTTATTCTTATTGTTTGCTCGAAAGTATACTGAACGGGGTTTTTATTTTTCTCCAGTTTATTAAGTAAAGCAAATTGTTCCAGGTGTAAAAGAAAAAAATTCATGCTTTATACATTAGTGCAGCCTAGTGGTGCAATATAGTCAACATGAAAACCAGCATAGGTGTGAAATTGACCACATATGCATTACTATATATCGGAAGAGTGGTAAAAAGACACAAGCATCTAATTTATTTGAAATTCATCAAATTAGCTAATGGCAGAAAACGGTGAGGTTTTCAGCTCCCTGGTAACTTAGTGTAATGTCATCACGTAATTCTATTTGTTTTCTCTATAGGCATTCAGTGACATTGTCATTTCCAGAGAAATAAATTAATCTTGGTTGACTTTTAGAGCTCTGTGGAGCGAGCGTGTGAGATCCTCTTGCAGTCAGGGTGTTCAGATTCTGTGTTAGGATATTTTCAGTCCAAGTACTCTGTTTTTTCTGTGTTCCTATTGTAGAATAACTGTAAAAACATGAAAAAATTTGAGGCTCCAAATGTTAAAAGTGATGCTTTAAAAAGCCTAAAAGAAGCCTGTAGGTAATCGATGTTTGGCAGTACCCGAAGGAATAGCTTCTTCAGATTCTACAATCCGAGAGGAGGAAAACCTTTCCCTGTGTCTTTTTAAGATTTTTGCTTTGACTGGTCTTATATTCTATTTGAGGGCAGACTGGCTTAATGACTGTAGATTTTAAGGTGGATTTGCTTGAATGAGGAGGCATCTCTCTGTATCAGCACAGGACTTCTGATTGCAACTTTGCCTCGCCCTAAATCTGTCCACTGATCAGCTTGGGCAACGAATTAACACTTATAAATGGGGAAGAAATTAATCCTCTCCTCTTTACCACATAAACCCTTGGAATTCTTTTCTAGGAAGGTTGGTAACTGTTCAGTCATGAAGAAAGGAAAATTAATTCAGTTTAACATCAGTCACTTATACAAAAGGAAGTCGTTTAGAACACTTAAGGTAATACCCAGGTGGTGAATCACACATGAAATCATGCTGATAAATGTTTATTTGTCCTAAATAGAGAGTATATACATAAAATTATAAAATTGCAAATCTGGAATATCTCATAGGAGTGAATAATGGAAAAGGTGATTAGCATAAATAAAAATATTGGGATGTATTATGTGCATTTAAAACCATAGCCAATTCTAGTTGGTTAATGTTGACTTTGTTATATACATATGCATGGAGGGTAGAACTGGATGACCACTAAGGTCACTTCTCACCCTAAAATTTGGTAACTTTGATTTATTTGGACCTTGCCTCTGATTATGTGTTTCTAGATACAAGGCAGTTGTGAAGCCACTTGAGCGACAGCCCTCCAATGCCATCCTGAAGACTTGTATAAAAGCTGGCTGCGTCTGGATCGTGTCTATGATATTTGCTCTACCTGAGGCTATATTTTCAAATGTATATACTTTTCGAGATCCCAACAAAAATATGACATTTGAATCGTGTACCTCTTATCCTATCTCTAAGAAGCTCTTGCAAGAAATACATTCTCTGCTGTGCTTCTTAGTGTTCTACATTATTCCACTCTCTATTATCTCTGTCTATTATTCTTTGATTGCTAGGACCCTTTATAAAAGCACCCTGAACATACCTACTGAGGAACAAGGCCATGCCCGTAAGCAGGTATGTATTAATCAGTACTCATGCAAATCTAGTTTGAATTTAGAAGTGAAGTTCCTACTTTTGCACAGTGAGTAACTCTGTATCTTCCTGTGTATAAATGCAATTGCAGTGTAGTATTTTTGTTGTGAGCATAGGCTCCAGTTTGAATCCCAGCTCTATCACATAATAGCTGAGTAATCTTGAGCAAGTTACCTAACCTTTCTGAGCCTTGGTTTCCTCATCTGTAAAATGAAGATGATTACTAGATGATATAGATGAAATGCTTAGGTGCCGAGTAAGTATTTCAATAAATGGGAGGACTACTACTATTAGAGAGGTGACAATTGAAGTTTGAGAGTAGTCAAAATTTTTTACCCTATGGAATAGTGGGGAACACTGCATAAGATGATACTATGAAGAAAAGCATCTTTTGTTTTAGAAGTGTAACAGAATAAAAACACATAGCATATAGAACTGGCAAGAATCCATAACACTATTCAATGCAAACCACTTACACACAGATGAGCAAACTGAGGTGGGGAGGAGTGAGGGGAAAGAGTGGAATGCAAGTAGCACAAGAACACGGTGACTCACAGAAGCTTGATTAAGAGCACTGCAAGAGCCAGGTGTGCCCCCCTCTCATAAATATGGACAGAATAAAAGGAATGTTGCCAAAACATAGTTCCATTTAATTAAAAATATTTTTCTAACTTCTGGGGAAGGGGGAGAGATGATTCCATTTACCCCTTGATCAGTACACAGAAAACTGCGCCTTTTTTAGAGCTAATCCATTCAGTTAGTTTAACAATAGTGCTCATGAGACTGAAGTTGCATATTTAATGCCCATGTGAACCAGTTACCTTTGCTCTATTTGTGACCACGGGCTATATATTCACCTAACTTGGCTCATTTCTCTTATTAATAGATGTAAGTAGGATTATATTTGCATACAAAGGACAGCATATTTTGGGTTTATTTCTTTGACTATATGGTTAGAATTCCTATAGAGTAAAAACAATTTTAGATACAAGCTTGGCAACTTTCGTAGACCTCAAAAGAATATTCTGACCTAGCCAGCTTCTGCTGATGCAGTGAAAGCAGTTTTGTATAGCATCTCTCTGTTTTCAATTACATTAAATTTTGGAGAATTCCACGGCATTCTTTGAGTTAACTGCAGACATCCTAGAGTATCTCGAAATTAGGGGGGAAGGTGTATCTGAATTAGAGTTAATGAGTCCAGGATCAGAGGTTACCATGCCAATTGACTTGCTGTGTTATATAGTCACAGGCTGACTTCCTGCACATCCCAGGCAGTTAGCATACAAATGCATGTTCAAAGGGAAATCAGCTGTAATTAACTGTAAATTTCTATGTAAATTTATAGAAAAACTTTTTTAAATCTCTTACTGCTAAATTATTATTATTATTATTATTATTTTTGCTATGTTTCTTCCCCCTATAGATTGAATCCCGGAAGAGAATTGCCAGAACGGTATTGGTGTTGGTGGCTCTGTTTGCCCTCTGCTGGTTGCCAAATCACCTCCTGTACCTCTACCATTCATTCACTTCTCAAACCTATGTAGACCCCTCTGCCATGCATTTCATTTTCACCATTTTCTCTCGGGTTCTGGCTTTCAGCAATTCTTGCGTAAACCCCTTTGCTCTCTACTGGCTGAGCAAAACCTTCCAGAAGCATTTTAAAGCTCAGTTGTTCTGTTGCAAGGCAGAGCAGCCTGAGCCTCCTGTTGCTGACACCTCTCTTACCACCCTGGCTGTGATGGGAAGGGTCCCGGGCACTGGGAACATACAGATGTCTGAAATTAGTGTGACCTCGTTCCCTGGGTGTAGTGTGAAGCAGGCAGAGGATAGAGTCTAGCTTTCCAATGAAAAATGCTGTTTCTCCTCCCAGCATGTGTATCCAACTCTAAGCTGTGTGTAGGTATATGATGTCCAGATTTTTGTTGTTTCAAAAGTGTGTTGAAATCTTAGGAGTGAAGGATCCCTATAAGTAAGTAAAAGACAAATCATTACTTTCTTCAAAGTACAAATAGTAATGTCATCAGGCTTTCTAAATAAAATGAAGCCCCACTAAGTGCAGAAAGACAAGTTTATATATGCCAGTGAATAGTAAGTGAAGTCGAATGGGAAGGAAGATGTAATAAACAAGATGAAACTTAAAAATCTCATTTGTTGTGTAATCACATCTGTGATGCTTCTAATTCCTCATATACTGTGATTTGCATAAAATTGTGTTTGTATTTACTGTGTGGTGTAAATCTAGAGATACTTTGTATGTGAAAAGGGGATCACAAAAGAGATAAAGCATCTCTTATGCTATTTTCTTAAAAATAAACCTTCACAGAATGGCTACCCTTTTCCATTCATCTCTATTCCATTGTAGCTGATTCTGTGCAGTTGAAATGAAAATGTTTCGGAGTCAGCGAGTACAAAGCACTGTGTAAGGATCTGGGGCACACTGCTTCCCTTACTGGGTCAACACTTACTGACTTAATGTAGTTTCAACACTTACAACTGCCATTGATTAATAACTGGGCTGTTATCATTCACAAATACTATTAAGAACTTGCCTTATTCATAGGCAGAATAAGTGGCCATGTTTATGGTGTCATTTGAGGACCCCTGTTGAAAAATCTGCAAACCTGTCACGGTGTCTGAAATTCTTCCTTTACAGAAATTCATTTCTTTCTGGTAAGCAGTGCCCTCTTTCTAAAAACATGCAGAAGTACCACATAAAATCCCTAACCCCTGGGTGTGCAATTGTGATCAGATCATTTTCCTGGTTGACTTTATTAAACCTGATGGGTGCCTAAGTCCTGTAAGTGTATGGTCTAATTAATCTCTGCCCATGGAAATCAGATGGAAAGCTCTGATTTTCTATCCTGTGCTCCTACCTGCTAACATCATTCGCTTGTTAACAATTATTGGGTTTTTTTTTTTTTTTTAAACTGTTGTCAATAGACATGTCAGATTTAAATCTGTGGTTTCAGAAAAACTTTTGGAGCAAGTTTAAACATATGTTTGGCACTATAGGTAAATTTGTATTAAAAAAAAAAAACCAATGTTTGAGTGTGCTTTTGGTAATGTTGAGCTTTCTTTAAATGGCTTGTGGAGTCGTGAACTTTTGCTAATGATGTGGCTCCAAAAGGTAATACGTATTAACATCAGACTTCAACTTTCTGTAAAACTGGTTTACTTAAAGGGGGGGGGTGTGATACTGTATTAGTATTGTTTTAAAGTGGACACTGTAATAAGTGTGGAAAAACAAATAAATATGAAATAAAGTTTTAAATGACCCTTTGTAACTTTATATTCTAAAAACAATATTTCTGACAGAATATAATGGAACCCATTTTAAACCCAAAATGTTACTTTCAAGTCACAGAGCCCTAAAACAATCTTATTATTTTCCTCACTCTGAGTAAAAATTACATCTTTACTCTCCTAAACTCTAATAACTTTTCAGATATAACTTGATAAAAGTACCAGAATACAAAAGCGAAGAGAACTTTTTGGAAGTTCATAAAACTAGAACTCAAATAACTTTTTTTTTTCATTCTCAGCAATCCTTAGGTGAGTCAGGGATATAACTCCCTAAATGGCTGTGTAGGGCATCAGCCTCCTTCCATCTGTAGCTGTAGTTGGCTTAAAATTCACAGCTTTGCTTTGATTTTTGAGAGGGCGGTCTGTTTTTCAACAGATTATCCTTGTCACAGCTAACCTTACAAGTAGTCCCTAATAGTCACAGCTTTTTTCACACTGCCTATTGTGGTTCCAGAAATGTTTCTATGGAAGATTTCATTTCTTTGGAGAGAACTCTAAATGGCAGGGAGAGGTGGGACATATGCAAAATAAAGTCTGTATACATCTCAATTTTGCTTGGGGTCTTCCCTGACCGAAGACTTAAAACATGGACCATAATAGAGTAATACTCCACAAAGCATGAAAACACAGTCAAAAAGTTAGGCATAACCAAAATATCCAGCAGGTAAGTCTTCGTCATTGAGGTGAAAGCACTACAAAACACTTACCACTGGCATTTCTGCTGAAAACAGCAAATTTGGGTTTGCAGAATTTCTGCAGTTTGAGTCAACTTAGGTCAGGAATTCATCAATCTTTTTGTCAGAAAGACAGAAGTCTTTTTATTTCCACTAAGTCTTGAGATTACAGGATGTGGGGATAGGAAAATTCCTGGACAGAGTGGGCTTGAAGGGACCATTTTTTAAAAAAATCTGATTTGGTATAGTTCAGTAATTTTTCAGAAAGAGTTCCTAGGCCAGGTAAGTGAGTCCTATCTGGAGTGCAGTCTCTGCTTTTATAGGTTAATGTATATTTATCCACCAAGAAGGGTGTGGCCTATTAGGGCAGAAATATAACACAGATCACCCCATATAAAGTCAGAGAGAAGAATGAAGCACATATTCAAAGAGAAGTCAGCTGTGTAGATTCTTCCTAGGTCCAGCATCCCTTTATGTGGCCCATCTACATGGCAGTCCTGGAGTTTCAGTAGCCACGCCTATCTTTATAACCCACCCACCCCCCTTTTTTTGTTACCTCAAGTGTTTCTATAACTTGCAAGAAAAAAAAAAAAAAACTTGAAAAAGACAGGTTACAGAGACAGAGATGCTTTCAGATTACCTCAGTCACTAGGGAGTTATTCTATGACTACACAGGGAAATGAGAAAAAATAGGAACCAGGCCTCATAAGAGACCACAGCATGGTGCAATTAGAACTGTCAGATCTCATGACCAAACAGAATGCCATTACAAGTACAATGTGTTTACTTCTCAACTCTACTGCCTAACTAATATGGTGACTCAGTGACTCTTCTTCGCTGCTTCAGCTGCTCCTCCATGGGGAACTTCTCCATAGCAGGCCTCTGTTCTGCCTTTTACCTTCCCTGGGAGTATCTCCTTGTTTCTTTGCTACTCTGACTACATCTCTGTATGTTCCATACTCAAACTCCCTGGGAGAGGCTCTTACTGGCTCAGTTAGTCAAATCCAGCCTAGAACGCAGAGCTACTCTGCCAGGTCACCACACAGGCCCTGGGCAGCCTTTGGGCCAGGATGGCTGTGTGACATGGGGCATAAGCATAAGAAACCCTTTCAGTCACCTGCTCAAAAGACGGTTGTAGTAGAGCGGCACTCAATGACATGTGCAGTAGGATGGTGTCACATATTGTCACCTATGCTGTGAACTCGGGAATGAAACGTGAGCTCAATAACACACTGCTGAAAACAGCTGTATGCTATTTTTGGATCCAGGAAAAAATATTTAGCAAAGTTTAAGTCTAATAAAACTCACATTACCTGTATCATAAAAATGCACACAAATTCAGTTCTCCGAGTTCCTACCAGGACGCGAACTTCATGAAAAAGAAATATAATTTTAAAAAACTAACCCAAACTATTAAAAACTATTGTTATCGTTGAAACCATAGATTCACACAGCTGGTACGTGGGGAGCCAGGATTTTCTAGAAGTAGTACTCAACTGCTATGTTTAGAAGTGAAGGTCACTGGAATAGTGAAATAATTTCTTCTGGGAAGGTTTTCCCCACCCTCAAGCCTGGGTTGTGATATTTATGGTTACACTAATGAGTTCCTTATTATTTTAAATGAATTAATATTTTTTAACGGCCGCTTTAATTTTTGTGCAGAAATATTGGTAAGTATAATCCACAAACAAACGTTTTTTGGGGTCTTCAATGTTTTCGTGTAAAGAGGACCTGGGACCAAAAAGTTTGAGAACTGCTGTCCTCCAGCATCTCATATCTGTCATTTGCCAACCATCCTAATTCTGTCTCCCCTGAGCTGTGCCTGTCTTGTCGACTCCTGGGTCGCCAGAGCCTCGTGCAGAACCCTGCACTTAGTAGGGGCTGGATAAATACCTGCCCAACTTAAAAATATGGACCTTTTCATTTTCAGCAATGAGTGTAATTCCTGAAAACAAAGTTCTGTTTAGAACAAAAGTATGCTGTGTCTTTCTAAAACAATGACAAAGAAGCGGAGTTTGCCGGCCAGTAAAGCTGGTGTTTACACTGGGATGTTTACATTTATGTCTAAGTTTCAAGTTCGCAGCTCGAGCGCCACTGAATCCTGCAGTACAAGAGGCAGGCAACTGCAGCCCCTCCCATCCTTCCCATGGAGTCAAACTCCAGCCAGAGGAAGGTATGAGACCGATAAAGGAGAAGGCTGACACCAGAAAAAAAAAAGTTGGCCCTTTTACCCCTCATTCGTTCATTCATTCGCTCATTCCGCATTAGACACCAGAGCCGGTGCCAGGAGCTTAGGTCACCAAGAAGAACAATATCCGGTGTCCATCCCATGGAGTCGGAAAAAAACAAGTAAAAGACACGGTTCCTGCGCGGGGGAGGGGCCTTTGGGCGAAGGAGGCGCGTCGTTTTCTCGAAGCCAGAGATATTTGTCCTGCCCGCCCCACCCACTCCCCCAAGATGGCGTCCTCGCGACACCCGCCCGGCCACCTCCGCGAGGGAATATTCCCACGCCTTCCTTCCGTCTCCCTCCCGGGCCGGCCGATTCGCCGGGAACCCCGCGGACCTCAAGGCCCTTGAGGCGTCAGGGCATCCCAGTGGCCCTCGCCCCGCCCCAAGGCCGAACCCGGTGGGCGTCGACGCGCGGCAGTAGCGCTCCCCCCTCTCCGGCGCCCCGCCTCCCCGGGTCTCGCGCCGCGTGCCGGCGTCGGCGCCTTTTGACGCCACAGTGGGCGTGTCGGCGCGACCCGCGACGTCGCGACGCGCCGACAATGGCGGCTGCGTCGGCCTGAGCAGGGCTTAGTTTACAAGTAATATCCTGACGTTGCCGAGGGAGCCGCAGTCGCCTTAGACCCGGTCGGCGGCGGCGGCGGCGGCGGCGGCGCGCCTGCGCGCTCCCGCAGCGCCCTGGACCTAGCGGCGGTGCCGAGGCCCAGCGGAGCAAGCCAGGTGGGCGGCGGCGCGGCCGAGCTACCAGCATCAGCGCGCGCGCGCGGTGGGCGGGCAGAGCAGGGGGCGGTGCGGCAGCCGAGCGGCCCCGATTTCCCGGGGACTGCTGGGGCGCCGCGGGGAGGCGGGCCGGGGGGCGGCGGGGCGCGAGCAGAGCGCGATTGACCTCCCTTTTTCTGCTCAGCTCCAGCGTCATTTCGGCCTCTTAGTTCTTCTGAACCCTTCTCCTGAGCTGAGTAGGAAACATGAGCGGCAGCAACTTGGATGGGAACGATGAGTTTGATGAGCAGTTGCGAATGCAAGAATTGTACGGAGACGGCAAGGATGGTGACACCCAGACCGATGCCGGCGGAGAAACCGATTCTCTCGGGCAGCAGCCGACGGACACCCCCTACGAGTGGGACCTGGACAAGAAGGCTTGGTTCCCCAAGGTAGGAGAGTGCCACGGGCGCCACTGCAGAGCGGGTCGCCTGGCCAGCCTCGCGGAGCACTCCTCTTAGGTTTGCTTTGCTGAGATCCTTGGTCCTTGGTCCTAGCCCCCTTGGATAGCGGCGCTTCTTTTTGTTGTGTTTGTTGGGGCACCGATGTGTGAAGGAACGTAAATCTTTAGGGTGGTGTCTTAAATGTAATTTTTAAGTCTTTTCTATGCTTTATTAATCTTGTCTGTGAAGGTCACAGTTGGTAATTACATTGATGACTGCTTTTTATTGCGAAGAGGAAAAACACCAAGAGCAAATTTAGTAGCTGTCCATTTCTGGTAGCCGGCCCCACTTGTCCTAGGAACTCAGATGTTTAGCTTATGTACTATGTGCAAAATGCAGTTTCTTGATTTTTTTAAAGTAGCTGTTTACATATCTTTACTAATTGAACTTTCTTTGCACCTTGCTTTACTTTCCTAGCAAATTTTGTCCCTAAGCATATATGTTTGAACCATATAACCACAGGAATAAGACTGGAGACGCACAGAATACAGATGGAAAATATCTGTGTATATTTGTTTGGAGTACTTGGAAATTGCTAAGTATTTTTATTTCAGCTTCGAAGTAAAATAAGTAATGTTAAACTTGGTTCTGTAAACTTTGTGGTAAAAGTGCCCTTTTAATCTGGCTCTCATGAGCAGGAAAGGGCACACTAGTAGCACGCAAATTGACTTGCAAGCCAATAATACAAAACCTGTCTCCATTGCGCGACTGGACGGCTGTTTTAAAAATTCTTTTGCAACTTTTCTTTCCCATTCTGTATTTGTATACATATTCCAATGGCTCCAGATTGTTAAAATTTACGATTTCACTTCTGTATTGGTAGTACTAGTTTTGAGTGCAGATTTGGTTTCTTCAGCATTCTGAATACTTTTAACAAAGGTGTGATAATGGATTAATGTGTGACTTTATCTTTTTATGTTATTGAAGCCCATACCTCTTCAAACTTTGGGTTTTACATTTTCCCCATTCCATGCGTGCCTAATGTTGATTGGTATGATGGTATAACTATATTTCTTTAGTTTTGCAATAACGCTTTTCCCCCAAAGGGGAGGAAGATAGATATGAGTTGGATTTGTCTTTAATTTGTTCTGTTACTAAAAGATAACGTCTTAATTTGTGATAAAGTTAAAATGAGCATTTAGTTTTACAGTTGTTAACTCCATTCTTTATATACCAAGTCAGAGTTCTGTTCTACGTGCTCTCTGCATACAGATATTTAAGTACTTATTGTACACGTATATTTGTGCATGTGTACAGTAAGAGAAAAGTGGATTCTGTGGTTAGATTATTCATTGACTGTTGGTTTTTATTGTTTTATTATCTGGTACTTCCTTTGTTGTATGTATTTGTAGCCTTAGTTAAGTAGACTGTAGAGAGGTAGTAATTTACAAATGAAACAACTAGAAAAGGTGCCAGCATCATTTAAAATGCTTTAAATCATATCTCAGACATTTGCATTGATCGTCTAAGTACTCGTGTCTTATTTTTTATCACCGCATGCACAATTTTCTATATAAGATGACTATTGCATTTATACTCTAATAACTACAACTATTATCCACAGAAACACTTCTGTTTTAAGTTGTGTAACCATGCTGTAAAAACAATTTAAACTTCTTATGGGTGGAAATAATTTTGAATTTCTCTGTCTGGGTCTGCTGAATCGCTTGTTTAGATCACTGAAGATTTCATTGCTACATATCAGGCCAATTATGGCTTCTCTAATGATGGCGCATCTAGTTCTACCGCAAATGTTGAAGATGTCCATGCTAGAACTGCAGAGGAACCTCCACAAGAAAAAGCCTCAGAACCCACTGATCCCAGAAAGAAGGGAGAAAAAAGAAAGGCTGAGTCAGGTAAGTGGTTCTGGCTTACAAATTTTAAGTGTAAAAATTAAAAATATGGGTGTGCATATGTACAGTTGCTTTTCCGAGAATTATAATAGCTTTGAAGGAATAAGGTGAGTTTTTTCTTAAAGGTAGTGTCAGAGTTATAAAGAATCAAGATAAACTGGCCATCATTTTTCCCAGATAGGGCTCTAAAACTAATTATTTGTCAAAAGATTTAAATCCTTTGAAAGCTGGGCAGTGATTTGAGTTAGTTTATCTTGGTCTTTTAAGAGTAAGAGAAAGGTCCTGGAAGTTTCAAGAAACTGCTGCTTTGTCAAGATTCCATAATATGACTCTTATCTTTTCTTGCAAGTGTTTTATTTATTTAATTAATTTTGATTTCTAGGATGGTTTCATGTTGAAGAAGACAGAAATACAAATGTATACGTGTCTGGTATGTATAACTTTTTAAACAAGTTTAAGGTAGGAAATACTCAATTTTGAGATTTTTCATGAAGTGATTTTGAGCTTTCAGTTTCTCCAGAGTCCATTTTTTATCATTGTGTCATTTTTTGTTCAGCCGTTTATATTAGTAAGGAATATGTGTGTTTATTACAGAACCAAGAAATTTAGTGTGTAACTTTGCATACCAACCTTTGGGCCTCATTAATGTAACTTATAGCAGTGTGTCCCTTCCCATTCAGTGAGGCCCTTAACAAAGCATAATTTTAATGTATATTTGAACACACAGAAATGTGAAATGTCTTCAGTTCTGTAAACGTAAGACTCTTACATATATTTAGAAAATCAACACTGCATTCACCTAAGTTATAGATTTCTAATTGATAGAATGCTAAGTAATTCACTTTCATTATCAATTATAAATGTTTTTTAATTTTTCTTAAATGACAGGTTTGCCTCCAGATATTACAGTGGATGAATTTATACAACTTATGTCCAAGTTTGGCATTATTATGAGAGATCCTCAGACAGAGGAATTTAAGGTCAAACTTTACAAAGATAATCAAGGAAATCTTAAAGGAGATGGTCTTTGCTGTTATTTGAAGGTAAGTTGTATGATCAAATAAGTTTCTTATATCTTCGTTTTTAACTCAGGAACCAGGGCTATAATTTCTGTAGATGATAACCAACACCAAGGACTACTCAAAACAGGATATGAAGAAAACTGAAATTTCAGTTAGTACCTGTGTGTATCACATTGGTAGGATTATTTACTTGTTTTAAGAAAATATATTATCAGGTTAAAGTGTTATATAAGTATGTGACTGGAGTGCTTCTTTTGTCTTGAAAAATTCTCACTGGAAAGATTTCTTTATTGATGTGTACAGTCAATTCAGACTACATTTTAAAAATTCAAGCAGAAAAAAAAGCCAGTGACATTTTAGTTGTCCATTGGAATGAATTACACCAGGGTTCAGCAAACTCCGGCTCTGTTTTGGTAAATACAGCTTTATGGAACACAGCCACACCAATTCATTTATGCATTTGTCTATGGTTGCCTTTGTGTTTCATTGATAGGGTTGAGTGATTGCAGCACAGACCTTGTGGCCTACAAAGCCTAAAATATTTACGAACTGGCCCTTTAACAAAAGGACTTTTCTAACCCTTTTATTAGACCATGAAGGAGACGATAGCTTATTCTTACTCCTTTAAAATATTTTTTTGAATGTGAGAAAAGAGAGAGTGGTATTAAGAGAAATTTGCAGAACTGCATGTAGTCATAGTACCATAAATTACACAAAGAAACCTCAGTGCCAAAAGCAGCCATCATTCCTGGAACACCTGCCACCTTAGGAGCATGTGTTGTACATTATCACAGGGTACAGAACAAATGATGACATGTACATAAGTCAAACCTGAAAATAATTACAGAGTAAAATCAAAATGGTAAAGCAAAAGTACAAACACCACAGGTGTGTTGTGAGCATGCAGTATTCCAGTGGGATCAGAAGAGGGTAGGATTAAGGTGACAGCTTTTTGGGAAATAGGTTTTTGACCTGAATCTTAAACGTGATGGTAATGGGACATGAGCATGACCATTTTAGGATGGTAGTTTTGTAATGTTCAAATGTAAGGAGATTTGAGAGTTTTATAAGTTCTTTAAGGATTATTCAAAAATCTGATAACAGATTCTTAGGGAGTTCTGTTAGATGTTTAAAATTTTTTAAAGGAAAAAAAATAGAGTTTTGAGACCCATAGAAGTACAAGATTGTCAAAACAGTCAATTGAGTTCCAGGAAAATATAGTGAATTATTCCAGGACCCATATTTATGTGAGCAGCTGAGTTCAGTTATCCATTTTTGTTTTCTACAGGTCCTCTGATCTTTGACTCTGTTTGTATAGGGCTGATAACTGTCCTTTCTGTAAGACCCGGAATCCATACATGTATTTAATATAAAGTACAAGTCATCAAATAATTGTCTTCTGCTTCTCAGTGTATTGCAGACTTACAATTTAATGGATGAACCAAAAAATTAAAGGCTGGCTATGGTGTTCCCAGTTCCTTGAGTCATCTAGTCTTTTAAGTAAGAGTATTATAGGATTTTAAAAGAAATACACCTTAGAAATCATGCAGATTTGCCCCCTTCATTCTGCAGATAAGAAATTGCGGCCTCAAGAGACAGAATTACCCAATAATAACATAATTTACTGAACACCTACCATATGCTAGTCCTTATCCTTTCTATGCATTATTTCATTTAATTTTGTCAAGAACCTTGTGATGAAGGTATTAACTATTTCCATTTTACATATGACGATACTGGGGCTCAGGAAGCTTGAATAATTTACCCAAGTTCACACAGCCAGTTAGGGACAGCTGTGTCTCAAATGCAGGTGTCCTGGTTCGGATTCTAGAGTTCTTTATCTCAAAGAGAGAAAAAGATCTCATATATTAGTACTATATAAATATAAGAATTTAAATTATTTTGTGTATAATCATCATTCATCTAAAAAACTCCTGAACTTTTATTTTGTTGTATAACTGACTATATTTTATCTTACCTTTATAAAGAGAGAATCTGTGGAACTTGCATTAAAACTTTTGGATGAAGATGAAATTAGAGGCTACAAGTTACATGTTGAGGTGGCAAAGTTTCAACTGAAGGGAGAATATGATGCCTCAAAGAAGAAGAAGAAGTGCAAAGACTATAAGAAGAAGCTGTCTATGCAACAAAAGTTTGTAATTTTTTTCCCTTTTGAAAAGTTCTATATATTCTAGAGTATATTTTTGGTAATAGCCATCTAGTTTTATTCTGTCAAATGTGCCTACACATTATTTTAAAATAATTTCATTAGATCATCTGGTACTTCTAGCAATCTATACAATAGGATAATTTAGCAGTAGTGGGCATTTTAATTTTCCAGGGTGTTTATTTGTAATATAATAAGGGCTTCAGTGAGCTAAGAGAAGCCATCTGTTTGGAAAACGTTGAACATCAAATTAAATAAGATAGTTAGGCTTCTGTACCAGAACCATTAGTTTACCTTCTGTGTGGATTTAAATCACTTGTACCGGGGCTAAATTTTTATGTACAGGTTTGTTATAGGAATTAGAAATGACAGGATTTTATAATTGTATTTACTGTAGTTGTATGTAGTATATACTTAATGTCATCAAGTTTCTGTTATTATTCTGTTTGTTTAATGTACTTTGCAATATACTAGTTTTAAGAAATTAGTCAAAATGATAAATACTTTTATCAGAGTAAATTCTAGTGACACTTCTAACACCATGCTTAAACTAATGAAATATCATAAAAGCATTTAGTTGTGATGTCTCATCGTTTTTACAAGAGTAGGTAAAATTGCTAACCACATATTTTTTAAACAGTATCAGTAAAATTTATGATTGTAACAGAGTGAGTAGTTTTACATAAAAAGTGCAGTTTGTTTTTTATAATGATAAAGTACCTAAAAACCAATACAATTTAAAAGTATTTTTTAGCCTCAAAGTGTATCCTTCTGAACTCATAAATACTAGGAATTAGAGATTTTTCAAGGGTCTCATTGGAATGTTTGTATAATCAGACAACAGTTGCCCTGAAAAACATTAAATCTGGGGATTTCAGATACTGGGGCCATTTTGCGTCTGCCTTTTATTTTATTTTATTCTATTTTATTTTATTTTATTTTATTTTATTTTATTTTATTTATTTGAGGCAAGAGTCTTGCTCTGTCACACAGGCTGGAGTGCAGTGGTGCAATGTTGGCTCATTGCAACCTACACCTCTGGGGTTCAAGCTATACTCATGCCTCAGTCTTCCCAGTAGCTGGGATTACAGATGTGCACCACCACGCCTGGCTAATTTTTGTATTTTTAGTAGAGACGGGGTTTCACCATGTTGGCCAGGCTGGTCTTGAACTCCTGACCTCAAGTGATCTACCCGCCTCAGCCTCCCAAAGTGCTGGGATTATAGGTGTGAGCCACCGCACATGGCCCCCTGCCCATTATTTTTATTTCAGAAAGTTTTCGGACTGGAACTGTGACTGAAATACAGTTTGTTGTAAAATCCAGTAATTATTAAATATTCAATAAAGTACTGTATGAACAACTCATTTTTTTCTCTCTCCAAGTCTGAAGCAAAATTTACAGTTTGTTGTTACTGCTTCATTGCCTCAGGCAGTTGGATTGGAGACCTGAGAGGCGAGCCGGACCATCCCGGATGCGCCATGAGCGAGTTGTCATCATCAAGAATATGTTTCATCCTATGGATTTTGAGGTAGGAAGTGGTGTGCTTACTGATATAAATGCTGATAGGCTTTCTTTCTCTCAAGGGAGCCTGGAGCTTGCTTGCCCCATCTTTGTTACGTCACCTCCTACGTGTTTGTGCAGTGAGTAGTAAAGGAAGATGGAGCCAAGAAGCTACTTAAGTCTTTTGATTTCCCTTCCCTTTGTTTAGCCCAGTATTGTTTTAAAGTATATCTCAGATAAGACTGTTTAATAACCATACTGCGCCCCAAACAGCAGCTACTTGGTATGAGAAACCATTGAAACTTATCATCATTAAAAGATTTATGGGAACTGCTTGTGGATTTTGAGTGCAGGCCAACAAGTATGGGCTGATTTTGGTGGGGAGTACCAGCTTCACAATTGTAAATGCAAACTTCAGCTTGGTACTAAAAGTTACAATGCTTAATGTCCGTGGAAAAGTCCAAGAACAGCAAGTAAAAGTGAATAAGTACATCTGTTATATATCAACTTTTTAAAATGATTAAAAAAAAAATAAAGTGAATGGAACTGTCCTTCCTCCCCTCAAAAAAGTGAATAAAGGAGGAGCAAAGAACAAGGAGTTCTAAGGAATATTGTCATCAAAGTACCTTGTGTTACTTTCTGCCTCTATTCTTATCTCTGTCTACTGGTGTAGACTGATTTTATTGTTAGTGGAGAAACAACTCTTTATTCTCTCCCTGGTTCTGAAATTAGTGATAGCAAGTTATACAGAAAGCAGATTATACAGATAGCAAATTATACAGAGAAAAATGTTCATAATGTAAACTTCCAGGTTTACAAATGATCTAGTTGTCATCAGTGCCCATTCCTGACCCTTTTGTGCATTTAAGCAGTCAAAATGATAATATAATTGTAGCTCCCTTAGCGAGGGCTCCACAACGGACAGTTCAGCTCTATCTCAATGAATAGTGTTGTGATTACTGTGTACCTATGGAGTTTGGGCATCTTTTGAGGTCATTGGAAAGATACGTGTGGTTTATTTATGAGATTGATTGATTGATGTCTCTTCTGACCAGAAATCTGGAAGAATTTTGAAATATAACAGTTTACAGTTTTACAGTTGCAGTGATAATGAAATATGGTTTAAAAACACATGCACACCAGTTGCATTTTGAAATACTGTTTTTGCCAGCAATAACTTTAAAATAAACGCATAGAATTACAAAACCATTAGCTGGGCATGGTGGCGCATGCCTATAATCCCAGCTACTCAGAAGGCTGATTCAGGAGAACCACTTGAACCTGGTAGGCGGAGGTTACGGTAAAATTGCGCCACTGCACTCCAGCCTGGGCAACAGAGCGAGACTCCATCTCAAAAAAAAAGAACCATAAACAAAACAAAACAAAACAAAACCAGATCATAGTCATTAAAGCAGCATATAAAATAAATGCATAGATTGATCACAATAGTTTGTCTGCTAAATACAACTCCGAGATTTCTATTATTTATTACATTTTATCCCCCTGCTAAATAAGTGATTTGTTGAACAGAAAATCAAACACCGCATGTTCTCACTCATCGGTGGGAATTGAACAATGAGAACACTTGGACACAGGAAGGGGAACATCACACACCGGGGCCTGTTGTGGGGTCGGGGGAAGGGGGAGGGATAACATTAGGAGATATACCCAATGTAAACGACGAGTTAATGGGTGCAGCACAGCAACGTGGCACATGTATACATATGTAACAAACCTGCGCGTTGTGCACACGTACGCTAGAACATAAAGTATAATAATAATAAAAAAAATAAGTGATTTATTAGGTGACATATTTATTTCTGTGACTTGAGGTCTTTGATTCACACATTTCATACTCCTGCCACTCGAGTGTGAATGTAAATGCAAACCTAATTCAAAGTATCTGGAACCTCTGCAAGTAGAAATCTGTTGTGTAATTTTATCTATTCTTGTTTCTGCCTCCTGCCTTGCTCATTGAAACACCTTATTTGAGTCTAAGGATCACCCTGGGCAGCCTTAGCTTTTCCTAGCTTAACAAATATTCTTTCCCCAAGACCACATTTACTCTACCTTGACCCCTGTATATTCCCTCCAGTGAATATTCTTAAAGATAGAAGTTTCATGCTTGCAAATTCCTGATTTTTTTTTTAATCTTCTTGGTTTAGTATAAACATTACTTTGGAGTTACAGAGCCTTTATGCTACCCTATTTTGTTGCCTTCATAGCATTTATTATTATCTGAAGTAATTTTGACTCGTCTACTAGAATGTGAGCTCCATGACACCCAGTATTTTGTCTACCTTGTTTGCTGCTGTATTCTCAGTACATAGAATTGTGCCTGGCACACAGTTGGCCCTTAATATTTATGTGATGAAGAATTGAAAGAATTATTAAATGAAACCCTTGTTATTTACAAGCCAGAGTCTTTTCATTCATCCGGTGGATAAAACATTTTCTCTTCAGCATCTTTGCAAATGAAAGCAAATTTTCTTTTTAGATGCTTATGCCACAAAGGATGGTAGGACATTGTTTTGGCAGTGGTGGAATTAGTTCACAAAGAAATGCTTGGTGATGCTATCCTTGTTTGCCCACCTTCATGGTCTCACATGGTCCAACTAGCTTGCTGAAAGCGTGTCAGCAAGAAGAGTGACAGTCTTGCTTTTGTTCACTGTCTCTGAGCACCTGAACCTCAGTGTAGACCTGTGCTGTCAGATATGGTAGCCTTGTGTGGTTAAATGTAAATTAATTAAAATGAAATAAAATTCAGTTCATCACTTGTACTAGGCACATGTAGCTAGTAGCTACCATGTTGGATAATGCAGATATACAACATTTTCATCATCACAGAACCTTCTATTGGACAACACTGGTATAGACATTGTATAACTTTTGACAGAAGTGTCCAACAGGAAAACCTGCTTTTATTGCATGTTTTTTTGGTGGGGGGGGGTGGTGTTTGATTTGACTGAAGACTCCATATGAGCCTAAAGAACACACAGCAGCGTTGAGCTTTTTACTGGAAAACAAAAACTGAATTGTCAGGTTATCCTGAAGTATCTGAAAGGAGTCAGATTTTGGGTGGAGGGGTATATTTTGATTCCAAACAGTTAGAAGCAACATACCTAAGAATACTGTCTGATATCAGGGTAAATAGTGAAGGCTAGCTAACATTTTTAATGTAACTTCAGAGGGTCTTCAGTATTTAATTCAAATCCGTATTTTAAAATGCATTGCCTGGCAAATTTGAATACCAAGACATGAAGAGTCAAAACTCAGATGCATAAGCCGGGCGTGGTAGCACGCACCTGTAATCCCAGCTACTCAGGAGGCTGAGGCACGAGGATCACTTGAATCCGGGAGGCAGAGGCTGCAGTGAGCCAAGATCGCGCCACTGCCCCTCCAGCCTGGGCGACAGAGTAAGACTCTGTCTTCAAAATAAAAAAAAAAAAAAAACAAAGCAGTGAGACATTGGTATAGAAATAAAGGTGATGCCTACCCCCACCATGGAATCACACTTCAATTTAAAAGTTGTTAAACATGTTGAAACAGTTTTTTTTAAATATAATCCTGATTTTCCTTGGTGAATAAAAGAGAGGTATTAGAAACAGTTTGTCAAATTCTTAAAAAGATTTTCTTGAATATTGGCTTTGTACAAAAGTCTGTGCTATTTTCTGTGAGGTATCTGAAACTCAATAAAACAAAGTTCCTGCCTTCTGAAAGCACTCACTCTAATAGGAGTTAAACACACACACACACACACACACACACACCCCAAAAGCCATAACTTTTAGTCTCTACTCCTATTCTTCTCAGGTCTGATAATTTTATATACAGCAGATTGGCTGCTTCTCCAAAACTGGGATTTATAAGTGGAGAAATCCAGAGTTCTGCCAACTGTAGTTTTAGAAGCCTCAGATTTATGCAAATGAGTACGATTTTATATTTTTTATTTTAAATCAGATTTCAGTAACTCCCTGCCAGCTTATTTTTGCTTTTTGAAGAACCTTATGGGAGGAAAGCCACAATTCTCTATAGTTCCTCTAGCTGATGAGAAAAATGAAAGCGTGTAAGAAAGATAGATGCACTTAAATGTTTCCTAGAAAGTATAAGTCACCTTCAATAGAAATTTATAGATAGGATATTTTCATTTATATTTGTATGTAGTTGAAATTCAAGCTGATAATGTAGCTTTTCCTGAGCCCCTTTTATGCATTGGTGCTTTGAGAGAGAGTTGTTAATTCCCAGAGGGAATCTTAAATCATTTTGTTGTTATAGGGAGATTTCCACCTGAACTCTAGGCTACTAGAAACAGCAGTACTTGAATGTTCTTAATGGGGTCATAGTTACAAGAAAGCAACAGCTAAGAATGTATTTTATTGCATGCTTAATAACAGCTCCTTATTTGTATGGTTCTATTACAGTGTGGTAGGAGACAAGACAAACAGTAATCCTTATCATGTTTACTCTGTGAGTTAAAATAGCATCTTGGAAGCACAAAAATCAATCTTAGGACACTTAGTCAATAAAAGGGATGTATTACTCTCTCTCTCCATTACAACATTTCTGTAAATAGGAATGTATCCAAAACACAAAGCAAAGGGTTCTCATCAGCGTGATGTTGATGCCCATGCAGAACATAGGAATTAGCAGTCTGACTGAATATGCACCACAGGACTTCCGCCTTCTTCTCCTGCTCTGCCACTGTAGGCCCCTTCTGCTGCCTGCCATACTTGTCCATTTCCTTTGTTTAAAGCAGGGCAAACCTATAGGAGTAGCAGTGGATTTAGTAGTCTAATTTTATTTGATTTTGAGTTTTAAAAAAATTTTATAGACTGAAAAACACAGCTCACCTTAAGCGAAACCTTTTTGTGTCTGTTGATTTATCAGAACAAGAAATTGGATTCTCAGGATTTATAGTTAAAGAAGGGAGCACACCCATTTTCATCATGCGTATTTTTCAGGATGATCCGTTGGTGCTGAATGAGATCAGAGAAGACCTTCGAGTAGAGTGTTCGAAGTTTGGACAAATTAGGAAGCTCCTTCTCTTTGATGTAAGTTCATGGCTTGGACATACGGATCCTGAAGCAGTCATTCCTCCACCTTATAAGTTCTTCCCAGATGTTAGTATACCCCTGGATTTTAGATTAATGTTTTCATAGAGTAGTCCACTATCTTGTGATAATCATCTATTAGCAATAATGAGATGAACATGGATTACAAGCCAAGGATTTGATGGATTTGGTATGCCTTGCTTATTTTCCGTCATCATTACCCTAAAGTACATGATCAGGTGAAAGAGGGTACAAGAAAAATGTTTGAGATCTCTGGTTCCCTATTAGTCACATTTTCTCCTCTTTGTGAATTGTTCTCATCCTCCATATTTGGAACAATCAGGGAAAATATTCTCCTGTGTATTTCCTCTTCTCACCCTCTTTTTACTTCTAAAATTGACACCCAGTAATTAAGAGTCACCATTTATTGCTTGTGTATTACAAGCTACTTTACATGTTATCTTACTTAATTCTCAAAACCCTTTGAGGCAGGTTAGCACTATTATACCCATTTTACAGATGGGGAAGCTAACACTTTAGAAATTGAGCACCTGGCCCAAGGTTGTTCATCTGGTAACTGACAGAGCCAGGATTTAATCCCAGGGCAATATGACTTCAGAGTTTACACTCTTAACAATTATACTGTCCTACTTCTCATTAGACAGGGATGTCAGCAGAAACATTTCCAAGGACATTGTGCTTGGTTCTTGCTAGGTAAGATTAAGGTAAAGAAGCAGCTCACTGCATGTGACTGGCTGGGATAAAAGGGAAGAAAGACTTCATACATAAAGTCTTTTACTTCAGAGTATCAGAGAGAACACTACTACTTACCTACTTTGTGAAATGTATGTGTTTTATTTTTAATCTTACCGTTCATTCCTTTTTTTTCTTTCTTGTCTTTCTAGAGGCACCCAGATGGTGTGGCCTCTGTGTCCTTTCGGGATCCAGAGGAAGCTGATTATTGTATTCAAACTCTGGATGGAAGATGGTTTGGTGGCCGTCAAATCACTGCCCAGGCATGGGATGGGACTACAGATTATCAGGTAAATTCTGCAGCTTGTCAGGGACACACACATTGTTTCATTACCAACAAATACTGATCCTTCAGATCTAAATTTTGGGTTTGGTTTAACCTATTTAATGTAACAATGCTTCTTTTCTTTTTATTTATTTATATGTTTTAATTTTTTACTCTTCCTCTTTATTATTTACAATGCTTCTTTTAAATAATATTTTGCATTCAGAAGATAAAGAACTATTTGAGTTTTTCAGTTTATAAGTCTGAAAGTTTGAGGCTTGTTCAGAATAGTGATAAGAAAAGAACACATTCAACCAAATGTTACTCTTCCTTTGTATGCTGTGAAGTATGGACAGAGCTCAAATATTAACTTTTTAAGAGATGAGACATTTCTGCAGTACTGTGATACTTGGCCTTTATTCAAGTGATCTTATTTAAGGTCAACTCTAGTAAATCAAGATGTAAAGTTTTGAAAACTGAAGACAGGGAATTGCTTTCCTAAGAAGAGATGCTTTATAAAATTAAGGTTGTTTCATCAATATTAGATATGTTCAGAAAAGTAACCTTTTGCCTAAAACTTATTTTAATGGCAGTCTCCATTTATCCACAGGTGGAGGAAACCTCAAGAGAAAGGGAGGAAAGGCTGAGAGGATGGGAGGCTTTCCTCAATGCTCCGGAGGCCAACAGAGGCCTTAGGCGTTCAGATTCTGTCTCTGCTTCCGAAAGGGCAGGGCCTTCTAGAGCAAGGCATTTTTCAGAGCACCCCAGCACATCTAAAATGAATGCTCAAGAAACTGCAACTGGAATGGCGTTTGAAGAACCTATAGATGAGAAGAAGTTTGAAAAGACAGAAGATGGGGGAGAATTTGAAGAAGGTGCTTTTGAAAACAATGCTAAAGAAAGTAGCCCCGAAAAAGAAGCCGAAGAAGGCGTCCCTGCAAAAGAATCTGAAGAGGGCTGCCCCAAAAGACGGTTCGAAGGTGGCTGCCCCCAAAAAGAGTCTGAAGAAGGCAATCCCGCAAGAGGATCTGAAGAGGGTAGTCCTAAAAAAGAGTCTAAAAAGAAGGCACTCAAAAATGATTGTGAAGAGAATGGCCTCGCAAAGGAATCTGAAGATGACCCCAACAAGGAATCTGAAGAGGAGGCTGGCCCCACAAAAGAGTCCGAAGAAGATGACTCAGAGAAAGAATCTGACGAAGACTGCTCTGAAAAACAGTCTGAAGATGGCTCCGAAAGAGAATTTGAAGAAAATGGTCTCGAGAAAGATTTGGACGAGGAAGGCTCTGAAAAAGAGCTTCATGAAAATGTTCTTGACAACGAGTTAGAGGAAAATGACTCCGAAAACTCTGAATTTGAAGATGACGGCTCTGAAAAAGTGTTAGATGAGGAAGGCTCTGAGAGAGAGTTTGACGAAGATTCAGATGAAAAGGAAGAAGAGGAGGATACATATGAAAAAGTATTTGATGATGAGTCCGATGAGAAAGAGGATGAAGAATATGCAGATGAAAAGGGGCTTGAAGCTGCTGGTAAAAAGGAGGAAGAAGGTGATGCAGATGAAAAGCTGTTTGAAGAGTCAGATGAAAAGGAAGATGAAGATGCAGACGGAAAGGAAGTTGAAGATGCTGACGAAAAGTTGTTCGAAGATGATGATTCCAATGAGAAGTTGTTTGATGAGGAGGAAGATTCCAATGAGAAGTTGTTTGATGATTCTGATGAGAGGGGGACTTTGGGTGGTTTTGGGAGTGTTGAAGAAGGGCCCCTATCCACTGGCAGCAGCTTTATTCTCAGTAGCGATGATGATGATGATATTTAATCCCTTCAACTTGCTTTTTAGGGAGAGTCCTCCATCTACATTTGCCTGTGCTTCAGGGTAATTACTAGTAGTGTTACATGAACATGTGCATAGTGGTAGGATGCCATCAGATTAAAGCATTGAAGTTTTTCATTGTTACCTGTACCTAATGGTTTTAAATATATGTTAATTGATTGTTTAGTTAAAATGTCATAGTTACAATGCAAGTAAACTGGATACTTGTTCTTTTGTCAGATTTGTTAAATGCATGCAGAATAATATTTTTAAAAGCATTGATTGAAGTTTGTGATATTCATCAATAAAAATAAGTTGATAATACGCAGAAACTGAAAATTGGACTTGAGGTAAATTGCATTGTAAATTCTTGATACCGCTTTATTTATACTGACGGTTGGCTTTTCTGAGGACTTGAAGAATCCCTTTGTAGTCTCCTTGCTTCCCGCTGGTAGTAGCACATACGTCTCCATTTCCTCTCTATAAACCAGAACATGTTCCTAAACTCAGAAAACAACCCTCTGGATTTGCTTTTTCTGCCCAGCCCTTGCAAATTAACTCTTGTTTGTTTTCTACCCTCTTTCCATTAAAATTGACTCTCAGATGTGCAAAAGTGAATTTCCTGTGGTCTACAGCTCCCATTATTATTAAAAATCTAGAGAACCAGATTAGAATTCTGCCTTGTACTGTTAGCCTCCTTGGGCCCCTTTAGAAGTTAATTCAAGTTAGAGGACCTCTTCCCAGAAAAAAATGGGGAGGTTCGTGGATGCCCTGAAGTCGAAGAACTTCATGCATGCTTCAGTTGTTCGTTTTTTTAGAATCTTAGTGCCTAGCACTGTGCAAAGTTGTGTAGTCCCAATAAAATTGTGGGTCTTTCTTGATTATGCTTTCCAAATTCAGTATTAATTTACTTTTGATGTAGCATTAAGAAGCTGTTCTCAGAAATTAGAAGCATTAAAATAAACTGCATTGGTGCTCTTTCATTACAGTATCTGTAAGTGTAACCCTATAGATAGAGAAGAGTTCCTATACTTCAAGTCTGTTTTTATTTTGAGAATTTTTTAGTTGATGTCTGGGATTTCGTAAAATCTTCAGGATTTTCACCAGGGATAAGTCAGTAAATGGGGTGAAGAAAGTTAAGTATAGAAAAATTGCAAACCAAAATAGTATTTCCTTTAAAGATAAGCCAGAAGCATTTCAACTTGAATTTATTGGAAAATTGTTTTTTTAAATGAAAGGAAAAGAATGCTTTACCTTCCATATACAGTGGTTAGAACGGATTACCCTACAACATAAATTAGCTCTGAGACCATTAGGAGAATTTATTTCATTCTTTACGTTAAAATTTATAATTTTGGAAATCCAGAATCTCTCAAAAGAATATACTATCCATCTAGTCTGTTGTTTTAGATACTAACCATTGCTTAGTAAAGACTCCCTGCCACAATTTTGGGATGGGAAATACATTAAAAATAGAGCAAACTTTCACTATTTGGTGGGTTTTGTCTAAAGTCATTGCCACCCCTGGCAGGTTAACCGTCTTCTGTGTGAACTGAAGTGTGTGTGTGTGTTCACAAGTGTGTGTTAATGGATTTCAGTTATGCGATACTGTCCTGAATATTTTGACTTCAATTTGGTTGATACCACATACACAGGTTCTTTTCATATAAACACACTGGAAGTGAAAATCACAAACAGATGTAAAATGGTAAATAATTTATAAGGTGATATAAACAACAGAAATTAGAGTCATAAAGCACACATAGCTACCTGTTTACTAAGTAATCAGATTGTATTAGTCCTGAAAACTGAATTTAATGTGAGGCAAGAATACACCCTATTATCAAAAGAAAAATGGGAGCGGGGTGGATTTTAAGCCCAGCAATGCTCCACAATCACCTGACAACTACTAAGTTTAATGCTCCTTACAGCTATAATTTACACAAACTATTGGTACATTCTGTCCTAAATGCATAAACCAGAAGTGGCTTCAGGCGTAACTTTGAATGGCTTGAATGCCCTGCTGTCTGAGTCCACAAGTACCTTGTACAAGAACAAACATGAAACTTCATGTTAGAAAAAACTATTTCTGGTCTTTGCAATATTAATGAAATACTGAAATTATTACTGCTTTCTATAAAAGAAATGTAATAAGGGCAACATTGGAGTAACTCAAGTACTTCCTTCTCAAGTAGTAATAGCTCTGGGCTCTTTGTGAAGCCCTGAGGAGCCAAATCCAGTTCATTTGGAAGCCACTACTTCCTTTTCAGAGTATAATCTGTTTTCTTGATGTAAATTATTTGGTCATTTCTGAGGCTTGGCAAGAAGGTAGGGATTAGCTAATATTCTGATTATGCCTTTCTCAATCATGTGAGTGATTTTTTGAAAAGTAAACCAAGTATTTCTATGTAATGCAGAGAAGTGCTCTTAATTAGTTTGAACAAAGCCATGGCCTGGAGAACAGTAGAAGGCTTATAAATTTGCCCTTTGTGAATATTTGTCAATTTTCTTATAGATTTTTCCTTACTGAATCTCTTTCAGATACAAGCTGTATGCCTTTCTTTGGATGGTAACTTCATTTAAAATGAGTTTGCTCAAATGATTTTTGCCTCTTACCACACCTCATTTACATGATGGGCTTTGTGTATATCTTCCTAGTACTTCCCTGATGGAAGAAAAACATGTTAAAATTATTCCCTTCTAAAATCACAAATTGATACTGCAGATAGCCTAAATTCGTGGATGCCAGTTATTACAGGGGACGATTGCTTGAGAAAAAGACTTCATAGTATAAAGTTGACTTTTAGCTATTCAGAGCCCCACAGGTCTGTTTTACTTTCCATTTGAAACCAAGAAGATACTGCTCTTATGGTATGCCAGATGTATTACACTCAAATATCACAAACAGGTTGGCTTAGAAACATATTTGAGTTATCTATGAAACTTCAAGTCTGTGCTATTAAGATGCGCTGGTCGTCCCAGGCTAAATAAAGAAAGCTAGGCCAGCAGTGGAGCACAAAGGTGGCTTTTTTTGCTTCCAGTGTTCTACTTTTTGCACCACTTCTTAATGTTAAATAGTAGTGATAGTATTAGAAGAGTCAAGCTCTAAGAACAAAAGACCTTTTGATTTGCCCTTTTCCAGGTTTATAATAGAAATTAGGCTTAAATAATGATAAACCTGCAACATCTTCATGTAAACATTTCTAGACTCAACTATGTGACTTTACAGTTTGAAAATGTGATTCTCTTGACCCTTCTTTCTTTTTTCGTATTTTTACAATACCTTTTAAGTAAACAGCATAAACTTTGTTTTTTAGGCGATTCTTAAGAAATTAGAGAATAGGTTAATAAAAATGTGTACAGCACTTGGATGCTTTTAATGTCACATTTCACTGGGAATATATTGATTATCATATTAAAATACTAGTAGTGTTAGGCTACTGATTTAGGCTACTGATTTACACTTACTATAGAATCTATTTAATGTGGTTCAATTAGCAAGTTATGTATTTGGCTAGTATGTACCCAATAATATGCTAGATGAAATGAGGCAGTGAAGAAGAAAGACAGCATTAGACATGGGCCCTCCTCAACTGGCCGTTGTAATGTCTAGATTGAGACAAGACAGCCCCCCCCCCAAAAAAAAAACCCCAAAAAACAAAAGCCATCAATCCAGCAATAGTGCTTCTAGAGCCTAGAACAGTACCTGGCACATAGTAGAGGCTCCATAAATATTTGTTAAATGAATTAATTTATCCCATGGATAGACTTACACACTCATTCATTTGACGAGGTTCATCACTACCACCTTGTCATTATTGTTGATTTCAATATCAAGGTAGTTGATTCTATTCTTCCACTAGTCTTTCCACCTCAGCAGCCCAACTCTTCAAACCAGAAATCTAGGAATCGTCTTTGATTTTTTCTCTCTTTCACCTCCCCATCCCACATTCATTTCCTGTTGGCTCAAACTCCAAATATATCCCAAATCTGAACACTTCCCATCTCTACTCCCACCACATTAGTACGAACCACCATCATCTCTCACCTGCTTGCTTAAAAAAGCCTCCAAGATGGACTCCCCCTTTATATTCTTGTCCTCTTCCAAATAATTTATACAACAGCCACTGAGATTTAAAAAAATCACTGCCCCAAATGCCCTGATGTTTTTCTATCACAATGCTTTAACAGTACTTGAAATCCAAACTCCCTCCTATGGCCTTGCAACAAGGCCCTGAATGATTTTGGTCCTGCCTGCCTCTCCAGACTCATCTCAAAACTTTGCCTAGTCCACCACTCTTCAGTCACACAGGCATTATTTCAGTCTCTCATGCCTACCTCAGGACCTTTGCACATACCTCCACCTGGGATGCTCTTTTCCCAGCCAAGGTGGGTCTTTCTCATCTTTCAGACTGCTGAATTATTGCTTACTTAGAAATCCTCACTGTGGTAACCCATCACTCCTCCCCACCCAAATCTCCCTTGATGCTATTACTGATGAACCTTCTTAGAGCAATTATTACACTCTCAGATTATCTTGTTTGTTCACTTGTCTTCCTCTTGCTCCTCCTTCCACCACCCTAGCGGCATGCCAGTTCAAACAGGGCTTTGTCCCAGTCTCTGCTGTAACTCCAGTGCCTGGAATAGTGACTGGCACATAATCGACAACCATTTTTTTTAAAAAGGTTGAGAATAGTCATCATGAAAGTGTTGTATTATTTTAGGGGCTCCATGTTTTTAGAAGAATGTGAAGAACTTTGAGTAGGTTAAGGAAAAGGGAACATTCACAGTTATTTCTAACATAAAACCAATGAGATAAGATTTTGAAAACACGAGGCTCACAAGTAGAGTTAGTCACTGAGGACAAAAAAATTCTATTATTAAAGATTTTTTCTTCACAGGGAACTGGATTTGAATAATAGCAAAATGTCTTGGCAAGATGTATTAAGCTTTTGGATAGCTAATCACTAGGGCTTCTCAGTGGGGAGCTTATGGAGTTCCTCATTTCTCTTACTAGATGTAAAAATGTCTTTCTTAAATGAACTATGTGAAATTTCTTTTGGAAAACCCCTTGGTTTGATTTCTAAAATGATTTGATTCTCTGATTTCCCTACACTCTTCTTCCCTGCCATCTTATTCTCTCTATCTGCTCTGTAGACAACAAGAAATTTTACCAAAATCATGCTATCTACAAACTTGTTTAGATCCCTTACAGCCTGACATTTATTATCTCTAATCATTAGAAAAGTATCTACATGTTTAATTAAAATGAAGGAATAGGAGCTCAATTCAAATGCAAATGTTCTATTACTGCAGGAGAGTAGGGAGTTGGGTCAATTGGCAATAAGACTATATTTCACTTATTTATTTACCAATATTTCTGTGACAAACTTGGTGTTCACAACACCAAGGTACTGAGCTTCATTCTCCATTCCACTTGGTATTGAAATCACCAAGAATGATGACAAGAACAATGGTGAAGTCAACAAGCCACTTCCAATGAATGACTGGGAGTGCGCATGAATATCCGTGGAGTACAAGAACAGGCCTGCAAATCTTAGAACTGTAGCCTGTTTATATCTGAGTTCTTGGGAGTTTGTTTATGAAACTTTCAGAAGTGCTAGTTAGACTGTTCATTGATACAATGGATACAGGCTGTGAGCCAGGCATTGTTCTAGGTCTGGGCATACCAGAATCAATAAGGGGGAACTGAGAAAAGATAGACAATATGCATATATTTTTAAAAGATAAATTCAGATGGTAAATGCTGGGAACAAATTCAATCACAATGATGCACTAGAGACAACTTGGGGGGAGAAAATTCTTAAGCTGGGGAGATAGAGTGAAGGTTGCTGAGGAGGTGACATTTAAGCCAATACCCAAATGATGAGAAAGAACTTGCCTGGTGAAGAGCTGGGGGAAAATGATCCTAAGCAGAGAAAACAAATGAAAAGACCCCGAGGCAGGAAGAAGCTTGGTGTGTCCAAGATCCAAAACAGGCCAGTGTGGCTGGAGCAGAGTGAGTGATGGATAGAGTGGTGGAAGATGAGGTTTAAGAGGTAATGTAGGCCAGACTGGGAAGAAGAGGGACTTGAAAGCCACAGAAAGAGGATGGTTTTTATTTGGAGTGTAATGGAAAGCCAACAGAGGGTCTATTTTTAAACAAAGCAGTGATGCAATCTGATTTATGTTTTAAAGGGATCTTTTTAACTGCTGTGTGGAGAATGAGCTAGAAGAAGGAGATTAGAAAGGAGACTATTTCAGAAGTCCAGGCAAGCAAAGATGGTGGCTTCAATGAGGATGGTAGCTATGAAAGTAGAGAGAAGGGATTAGATTCAGGACATATTTTAGAAGTAGATATAACATGAGGGGATGAGGATGTTAAGAAGTTTGGATATTACAATAAGTACAGATGTTTCTATTATAATGATACCTCTGAAAGACTTTATAGTATGCAAAAGTGTGTGCTAAAAATAATAGGGCTTATGGGAAATGTAGGGTTAGGGCAAACCCTCAAAACCCATGGAAATTTGTAATAGAGCATTAAGAAGAACAATAGCAATTGCAATAATTGTAAAAATGAAGTTTTCTCTCTGATGACATTTGCACCCCACATCCCAGCCAGTTAACCCATCATAGACTTAATCTCTGGGTCAGCTTCCTTCTCCAAGATGTGAGTCCTAGAGGACATTCACTTCTACTAGAGACCATTTTCATCAAAGTTAAGAAAGTGATCTGGGACATCGCCTCTTTCATTGTTCATGGTTTAACAAGGGGTTTTAAATGTTAACATCATTTAGCATTTATGGCTTTGCAGCATCTTCATCTGTACTCGCAGCCTTGTCAGATAGCTTAACATAGAAAAAACTATAGCCAATACTTAAACCATTTAATTAGCCACACTAGTACTAAAGAAAGGTCTCCGTAAATTTCCTTTTTGCTCAAGGTCTCCATATATTACTAAGACCTTCTTTTTAATGGTGTGAAAGTTTGCCACAGATCATCTCAAAATGTTAACGTGCTAGAAAAATGATGTGTAAACCAACACTTCCTGTGTTATACCAATATTATTTCCCTAACGCTTATTAAGTAAAAAGAAAAGTCTTTGGACCTGGTAAGCAGAGGAGTAGTATGATCTGATCTGTGCTTCAGAAAGATCATTCTGACCGCTGAGAGGAGGACAAACAGTGAAGGGCTGGTGGGAAAAGGTGGCCGCAAGGGGTTGCTGCAGTAGTCCAGTTGAGAGGTGATGGTTAATAGATGGTTAGGCTAGGCTAAGAGTGGAGATGGTGAGAAATGACTGTATTCATTCTGGATATATTTTGGAGGTAGTGGTGATAGTATGTGCTAATGGAGTTAAAGTAGAAAGTAAGGGAGAGAGATTAAGGGAAAGGATTAAGGGTAAGAGATCAAGAATGACTTTCCAGGATTTTGTCCCAGGCAACTGAGTGACTGACGGGTGGTTTTAGTAACTGTGGTAGGGAAGACTGGGGAAAGAATAGGTTTAAGAAGTGGAGCAGCTGAAGGCTTCTGTCTTGGCTCTGTGAAGTTTGGGATGTCTATATGACATCTAAGGGAGATGCCAAATAGACAAGCAGACACACAAGTCTAAAGCTCAAGGATGAAGTCAGAGCTGGAGATATAAACTTGGTGATGGTAGCATGTTGCTCATATTTAAAGCAAGGGACTGAGGAGCTGTCCTCAGGAGAGAATATATAGAGAGAAGAGGAGAGGACTACACCACCCCTCACACACTTGAGCATTTAGAGGTAAGACATAGGAGAAAGGGCCAGAAAAAGAGATTGAGAAGGAGTGCTCAGTGATGCAGGAGAAAATGAGGAGAGGGTGAGTTTCTGGAAGGCTAGAGAAGAAAATATTTCAAGAAGGAATGGTTAAAAAAAAAAAAAAAAAAGGAAGGGTCAGCTGTGCCAAATGCTGCTAGAAGGTGAGACTGAGGACAGAAAGCTGGCCATTGCCTTTGTCAAGTGGGAGGTTGTTGGTGATCTTTGTTAAAAGTCATTTCAGATTGAGCGTGGTGGCTCATGCTTGTAATCCCAGCACTTTGGGAGGGCAAGGCGAGCAGATCACTTGAGGTCAGGAGTTCAAGACCAGCCTGGCCAACATGGTGAAACCCAGTCTCTACTAAAAATATGAAAAACTAGCCAAGTGTGGTGGCATGTGCCTGTAATCCCAGCTACTCGGGAGGCTGAGGCAAGAGAATCACTTGAACCTGGGAGGCAAAGGTTGTAGTGAGTCAAGCTTGCACCACTGCACTCCATCCTAGGTATCGGAGTGATTCTGTCTCAAAAAAAGAAAAAAAAAAAGTCATTTCAGCAGAGTGCTGGGGATTCAGCCCAAATGGAGGGAGTGGAGAAGAGAATGGGAGGCAAGGATGTAGAGGCAGCAACCATGGGCACCTATTTTGAGGAGTTTTGTTGTGAAAGAGAATAGAGAATAGGGCAGATTCTGGAAGAGAATGTAAGGTTATGGGAAGGGTTTTATTTTAAATGGGTATTTATTATTGAATCCGGTTGCATAATGATGGGATACTGCAGAATAGAGAAAGGGCTGTGCAAGAGAGGAGAGGACGATTACAGGGTTGGAGCCCTGGAGTAGACTGTTTCCACTGGAGAGATGCAACCAAATTGCTTTTGGTTGGGCAATTCAATTGATCAATGCAACTAATAGGGTGGCTAACGTCATGTTTAACCTTGTATTGTGTCCAGCAGTTTCTGCATCTCACTCCATCAAGCCATCACACATTCTGTACTTCTGTTCCATTGCAGAACTGGACTAACTTTTAAGGGGATTCGTGCAGAACTGTCTGCTTAAGTCACCTGTTGAACAGCAGTGGAGACTAGGCACAGCAGAGGTGAGGAGAAGCCCTCATCAATTCAGGAGCATGTGTGAACACACCCTAGGTACTTCTAAAAATACTTTTCAGGAAGAAAATAGACCTTGAAAGGATTTGGAAGTCTTACAAATGTAGGTGATTAAGGGATCTAGTGGAATTTGCATGCTGATGTAGAGGTGACCTCATTTGTACCCAGAGATTCAGAGGCTCTGGTAAAGTGAAGTACCCTCAGGTCAGTGCTTCCTAAACTTTAGCATGCAAAATCCAAGGGGATATTAAAACACTGGGCTCACCCACAGAAGTTTTGACTTAGTAAGTTTGAGGTAGGGCCTGAGATTCTGTATTTCTCACAAGCTCCCAGGTTCTGCTGCTGCTGCAGGGCCAGAGACCACACTTTAAGAGCCATTGGCACAAAGAAGGGACTGATCCCTTCTTGATGGGGAAAGTGAGGAAAAGCTTCATAAGACAGGCAAGTGAGCTGCAAAGATGCATATATGTTGGACAAGCCAAGCACGGGAGGAGAGGAGGCTCTTATTTGTTCACTTTGGTGGCAGCTTAAGCTAAGTTGATCATGTGGTGATCAATGTTGATTGTTAGCAAAACTAATGAACACATCTGCTGTGCTACCAACCATGACCTCACAAGGTTTCCTCTTGTCCCCTTTATTATTATTATTTGTTGTAGGAACACTTAACATCTACTCTTTTAGTGGATAGAACATGAGCTAAATTTTCTCAGCACACACACACAGGTAACTGTGTAGATGTTAACAGATATGTTAATTAGTTTGATTGTGGTTATCATGTCTACCTATATCAAAACAGCAAGTTGTTGGCCCGGTGTGGTGGCTCATGCCTGTAATCCCAGCACTTTGGGAGGCTGGAGCAGCCAGATCACCTGAGGTCAGGAGTTCAAGACCAGCCTGGCCAACATGGTGAAACCCCATCTCTACTTCAAATACAAAAAATTAGCTGGGCGTGGTGGTACGCACCTGTAATCCCAGCTACTCAGGAGGCTGAGGCAGGAGAATTGCTTGAACCTGAGAGGCGGAGGTTGCAGTGAGCCGAGGTCGCGCTATTGCACTCCAGACTGGGGGACAAGAGCGAGACTTCGTCTTAAAAAAAAAAAAAGCAAAAAAACCAAAAGCAAAAACAAAAAGCAACAATAACAAAACACCAAGTTGTACACCTTTTAAAAAATTTTATTTTAACAGAGATAGCCTATGACTTTCAAGACATCACGAAGAGTCACACCAACTTCTCAATACCAAAAACTAAAGGGAGATGTCCTCCCTGAACAAGGAACTAATAGATTTGATGTTCTAAGTTAGAAAATGAAAATGAAACAAAACTTCAGAGGACTCCATCTTCTTCTCCTAGCCATTACCAACTCAGGGTTGTAAATACCCTCTTTAAATAAAACTCAAAACTACAACTTAAAAAAAGATCTACCCTTTTAGCAGATTTTAAGTATACAATACAGTATCATTAGCTACGGGCACTACGCTGTATAATAGATCTCCAGAACTTACTTATCTTACATAACTGAAATTGTCTATTCTTTAATCATCAATGCTCAGGTGTTCTTAACCAAAGATTTGCCTTAATCTCTCTTGAGTGTGCAGCTTGGTATTTGCCCATTATTGTGAGGAGTGAAGATTATGAAATACTGATTTTAAGTAATGCAGTCTTAATGGAGATGTTAGTTTTACCAATTAACTATGATGTAAAAAGATTTGAAATATGCTCGGCTAATTCTGTACCGCAAATTTAGATTCTGTGAATCTCAATTGATTTATAAAGGAGGAAAGAAGGGAGGACAGCCGGGAGCGGTGCCTCACGCCTGTAATCCCAGAACTTTGGGAGGCCGAGGCGGGCGGATCACGAGGACAGGAGATCGAGACCATCCTGGCTAACACGGTGAAACCTTGTCTCTACTAAAAATACAAAAAAAATTAGCCAGGTGTGGTGGCGGGTGCCTGTAGTCCCAGCTACTCGGGAGGCTCAGGCAGGAGAATGGCGTGAACCAGGGAGGTGGAGCTTGCAGTGAGCCGAGGTCTCGCCACTGCACTGGGCAACAAGGCGAGACTCCGCCTAAAAAAAAAAAAAAAAGGGAGGGACACATGTGTTTCATTTCCTACCATAAAATATAATAGATGATTAATAAACATTTCAGAAAAATCGCCACTGTTCCCTTCCTCTTACTCCAGAAAACCCTTGCTTATTTAATAGCTTAAGGGTCTACCCATCCTATGAAGACACAGTTTTACTGTCCCTTGCTATAGACTGATATTCTTTTGTTTGGTTTAGTTAAGTTTAGTTTTTAAATTAAGCAAAGACCAGTAGCATTATTAGTGTCTTTGGAGGTTTACACAGATGAACACTGTTCATGCTGAAACATCCTAGTTGACTTGTAGTTATCTTATTACAAATCAGAATTTTTTTTATTAAATGCAAGTTTCTCTTAAAATATCTTTTAATATATTTAAAGAAATGGTATTTCTTTAAAATAGGTTTCATAAAGTGGGTTTGCCACATCATAAATCAAAATTTATGTATTTATGTAAAATTTATGTAAACAAAATTTAATTTATTTTAAATTTTGATAGATTTTGCCAAATTGCCTTCCAGAAATGTTGAACTAATTTACACTCACAAGTGTATGAGAATGTTCTATTCCCATATTTTTGTTAATACTAGGTATTACTGACCTTCCAAGCTTTTGCCAATCTAATAGTTGAAAATGGTATCTTATTTTAATTTGTACTTTCCTGATAAGTAGTTAAGTATTGTTTTAAATGTTTGTTGACTCTGTATTTCTTCCTTTTTGATTTGGTTGTTCATATCTTTTGCTCAGTTTTTTGATTTGGTTGTTCATATCTTTTGCTCAGTTTTTTGATTTGGTTGTTCATATCTTTTGCTCAGTTTTTTGATTTGGTTGTTCATATCTTTTGCTCAGTTTTCTATTGGCTTATTTCCCTTTTTTAATGGTTCATAGAAGTTTTTTATATTATGGATAGAAACCATATGGATAGGTACTGCAAGTAGATTCTCTCAGTCCGCCCTTTGTCTTGTAACTTTATATTGGTTTTAGGTACACAGAAGCTCACCTTGTGTCAATTGGTAAATCTTTCTCTTTATGACACCTGAGCTTCATGTCAGAGTTGGAAAGACGTTCCCCAAATCGATATTATATTTATTGTAATGTATTTCCCATGTATACATTTCTATATATTATTTTAGCAGTTTAATAGTTTAATTTTTAATGTTTACATCTTTAACCTTATGGTATTTCCTTTCATGTGAAGTATGAGAAACAAATTTGGGTGCGGAGAATTAAGAGCTCAGTTTTAGACATATTAAGTTTGAGATGCCTGGGCCAGGAGCAGTGGCTCACGCCTGTAATCCCAGCACTTTGGGAGGCTGAGGCGGGTGGATCACCTGAGGTCGGGAGTTCGAGACCAGCCTGACCAACATGGAGAAACCCCGTCTCTACTAAAAATACAAAATTAGCTGGGTGTGGTGGTGCATGCCTGTAATGCCAGCTACTCGGGAGGCTGAGGCAGGAGAATCGCTTGAACCTGGGAGGCAGAGGCTGTGGTGAGCCATGATCGTGCCATTGCACTCCAGCCTGGGCAAAAAGAGCGAAACTCCGTCTCAAAGTAAAAAAAAGTTTGAGATGCCTATTAGAGGAGACGTCTGGGCTGGAGATGTAAATTTGTGAGCCATAGTTACATAGAAGATACTTAAAACTTTGGGCTGGGATTGTCAAAAGAGAGATTACAGAATCAGAGGAGAGATCCCAGAACCAAACAATCCCTGAGTTAATCTGAGATTTAGGGTTTGAGCAAAGGAGACTGAGAAGAAAGAACTAGTGAGGTCAGAGAAAAACAGTACAAGGTGGTGCCATAATGTGAATAAGAGAATGTTTGAAGAAGAAAGGAAAGTGATCAACTCTGTTGAATGCCTCTAAGAGACTGAGTAGGAAGACAAAGAAGTAGGAATGGATTTAGTAACAGTGAGATGATTGGTGACTTTGACAAAAGTAGATACACTGGAAAATGGAAGTTTAATGGAGTGGGATTAGGCATGAACGGAAGTGAGAAGTAGAGATAGTGACCAACCATGGACAAGTTCAAGAAGTTTTACTGTAAAGGGGATCAGAGAAATAAAAATAGAGGTGTGGGAGGGATGTAAGAAGTGGGAGATACATGGGCATATTTGAATGAAGATGGGAATGATCCAGTAGAGATGGAAAAATTGAGGCAGGAGAGAAAGGGGATAATCGAGTTTTAAGATAGGCCTTAAAACTGATGTTTTTCCCCAATGAATAGCCAGCTGTCTCGATATCATCAGTTGATTAATCTATCTGTTCCTTGGTAATTTGAAACCTCTAAAAATATGAAATTCCCATATATATTTGTACTCTATAGTCTGTTCCACTGATCTTCCACGACTTGGTCTTCCAAACTGCTAAGACAGTTTTCAATTTATTTCCATTGCTATTTATCTATTTTACTGACTTATTTTATTTCAGCAATTATGTTTTCAATTTGTAAGAACTCTGTCTTATTCTCTGATTACTTCTTTTTCATAGCACACCAATTTTGTCCTATGAATGCAATATTATTTTTGACATCTCTCAAGATGCTAATTAGAATTTTTCAAACATATTTGCTTCTGTGTTCCACATTCACTTTTCCCTCAGAAGTCTACTGTTTTGCCTTGTCATCTTAGTGTTTCTGTATCATGCTGTAGGTTTTTCTTAAATGTCTGGTGACTTGCCATTGATACAGAGGTCTAGATTGCTATATTTTGGTAACTGGTTTGGGGTCCTCAGCAGTTATGGAGGTTACCATTCACCTGACAGACCTCCTCTCTGAATGTGACAGAATTGTGCAGGTGAATGGTTGGAGGTGAGCCAACAGGAGGGCTCCTATTTATGAAATGTGGATAGACACATTTGGGTTGCAGTTTGGGTAGCTAGTAGCTTAGAGGTTGGGAAAGCATCTTATTGGATGTATACTGCTTTAGAGGACTTAACTGCTAGACCTAGATGGCTTTTGTCTCCATGTCCTTATGATGGCCTCTAAATTACCTGGGCAGTCCCACTTCACTCTCCAACCACAAAGTCCATGCTCGGCTCCCTCTCTATGCAAAAGAAGAGCTTTATTTAGAAAGCTATTCTCACTGGCTATAGTCAGGGGTGAATACTACAGCAAGACACTGTGCACAGAGTTGGAACATGGCCCAGGAGCTTGGCAGACCTTCGACTCACTTCTCTGCTTTCTGCTCCATGACTCACTCTAGCTTCTAGCCCCTGCTAACTCTGAGCTTTTTCTGGTGCTTCATTTGGAAGATATATGATCATTTCTCCAATGCGCTTCTCCTATTTCTATGTTAGCAGGGCATGGGTTCCACATTATAATTTTTAAACATTTCCTACTGTTTCAGTGAGGTCATATAACATAATGCAGACCCTAGAGGCCAGACTGCCTGGCTTGGACAAGCTATGTTACTTCTCTGTGGCTCTGTTTACTCAATTTTTAAAAAGGGGATAATAATAGAACGATTAAAATGCTTTAATACATGTCAATTGCTTAGTGTAGCACCTAGCCCACTGTGTTTTTCTGGTCTGCTGGTAATACCTTTTCTGGCTTTCTGGCACTGCTCTAGATTGTTTTCTTCTTATTTTTATATTTATTTTGGCATTTTAGTGAGATTTTGGAATGAAGATGAGACTAAATACAGTGGCTTCATTTATCTCCTTGAACTGGAAGCAAGCACTTGTATCTGAAAAAATAATGAAATGAACATTTTAAGTTAGTTTTCTAATATTTTGGACTTGCCCCTCTCTTGATTTACTTACAGTAGCTCTAAGAAACCTTAGAGATCATCTAACAGAGCACCTTCACTTAAAAAAAAAGGGCAAAGGAATGAGAAATAACTTCCCCAAGGTTGAAAATCTATTTAGGAAAAGATCCCAGACTAGAGTCAAGATCTCTCACCTCGTAGTGCAATTCCCCTACCACTAAAAATAAGTAAATATTTTTATATTTACTTATAAATAAGTAAATACATAAATAAGTAAATAAATAATGGTTAGCACATGTACCAAGATTAGAAACTCCATTATATCTGTGTGCATCCTATGTCTTTTCTCCTCTTAGAACAGTGCCTCCTACTATGGAAGGAGGCCTCCTACTATGGAAGAAGGGTAAAGCCAATTCTTCCACCTGAACTTTGATCCCATCCTCTCCACCTGCTTTCTCCAGAATTTTATATTATTAATAACACCTTATTTCTGTGGTATATTCAACCTCTTGCTCTCAACTGGATCCTTTCCATTGGCCTTTAATGATGTCAATACCTATACCTTTAAGAAAAAGAAACAAAAACCTTATTTAGCACCTCCTAATCCCATCCCCAGATTCTCTTCTGTCTCTCCACTCTTCCACCTCCAAACTCCTGCAAAGTACTCTCCATATTGTCAGTATCAGCTGTTCCTCTCCACTTCTCTCATCCCACTTGAATCTGCCTTTGGCCTCAACACTCCAGCAAAGACTTCTCACTAACGTCACTTATGACCTCCATGCTGCTAAATCCAACAGACATTTTTAGTAGACTGTTCTACTTTTCAGCAGCACTTAGTACAGGTGATCAGTTCCTCTATCTTCAAATACATTCTTCTTTGGGCTTTAGGATTCTAGCATCCCTCTGGTTTTCTTCCTACCTCCTGGCCCATTCTTTATCTTTAATGTTTGCTGGCTCATCACTTCCTTGTGGCCAGTAAATGTTGTCAGCCTACTCACATTCACTGACTCCTTCAATCCTTTCTCTCCACTGCAGCCAGACTGGTGTTTTTCAAAATGCACATCTGATTATGTCATCATTCCCACTCCCACCGCTTCCCCACACTCCTCAGTACATGTATCCTTAAACCCCTTTAATAGCTTTATATTGTTATTAGGAATAAGACAAAATTCTTCAACATGGCCTCAAAGCCCTGCTTGCTCTGGCTCCTGCCTGCCTTCCCAGCTCTTCTCCCACTGGTTCCCTCTCATTGCCTACACTCCAATCACATAGCTTCCTCTGCTCCTGTCACTCAGGTTTGCCACGCCCCTCCTATTACACTCCTCTCTCCCCTCTTTGCTTGGCTAACTCCTCGTCTTATCAGATCTGAGTTCAAGCGTTACTTCCTCAGAGAGGGTACCCTGTCTTCCCTGATGAAGTCAGGGATCCTTATCACAGGCTCTTCTTTTACCAGGCATTGAGTCCTCACCATTGCGGTTGTACATTTACTTGTGTGAATACTGGAATAATTTTTCTCCCCCTGCCACTTCTCATGTGTCCATTCAACAAATATTTACTGAGTCCTCACTACTTACCAGGCATTATTTTGGAAGGGGTGACAAACTGAAAACAAATAAATGTGCAATATGATACCAAGAGGTGAAAAGTGCTGTGAAGAAACACAAAATGGAGCAACAGGCCAGAGACTTTGAAAGGCTGCTACTTTGGATACGATAGAGAAGGGGAGCTAAACACTGAGTACACATGGACACAAAGAAAGGGACAACAGGCCGGGCGTGGTGGCTCACGCCTGTAATCCTAGCACTTTGGGATGCTGAGGTGGGCAGATCACGAGGTCAGGAGTTCGAGACCAACCTAGCCAATATGGTGGAACATTGTCTCTACTAAAAATACAAAAATTAGCTGGGTGTGGTGGCGTGTGCCTGTAGTCCCAGCTACTCGGGAGGCTGAGGCAGAGGAATCACTTGAACCCAGGAGGCGGATGTTGCATTGAGCCGAGATCACACCACTGCACTCCAGCCTGGGTGACAGAGCAAGACTGTCTCAAAAAACAAAAAACAAACAAACAAAAAAAGGGGACAGCAGACACCGGGACCTACTTGAGGGTGGAAGGAGGGAGATGATAGAAAAACTACCTATCAGGTACTCTGCTGATTACCTGAGTGGTGAAATAATCCATACACCAAACCCGCATGACACACAGCTTACCTATATAACAAACCTGCACATGTAGCTAAAGTAAAAGTTTTAAAAGAAAGGATAATTAAAGAAGGAAGACATGACTGAGCAGAGATTTGAATGGAGTGAGAGAACTCATCACAGGGATGCCTGGGGGGCGGGCATTCTAGGAAGAGCAAATAGTGAGGGTAAAGACTAGAGGGTGTTTAGCCTGTTCAAGGAGGAGCCAGGAAGTCAGGGAAGGGGAGTGGAGTGAAGGGGAGAGTGGTAAGAGATAAGAACAGAGATGGAGGCAGGGACCGGGTCAGGGAGGGCCTCGTAGGTCATGCTGTGGGAAGAGAAGCCACTAGAAGCTTTTTCTAACTGATACATAATATTTGTATGTATTTATGGTGTATATGTGATATTTTGCTACATGTATAGACTATGTAGTGATCAAGTCAGGATATTTGGGATGTCAGTCACCTTGAGTATTTTTGTTTGTTTGCTTTGGGGTGTGTGTGTGTGTGTGTGTGTGTGTGTGTGTGTTTGAGACAGGATCTTGCTCTGTCACTCAGGCTGGAGTGCAGTGGCATGATCTAGGCTCACTGCAGCCTTGACCACCTGAACTCAAGCGATCCTCCCCAATAGCTGGGACCACAGGCATGTGCCACCACACCCAGCTAATTTTTTTTGTTATTTGTAGAGACGAGGTTTTGCTGTATTGCCCAGGCTTGTCTCAAACTCCTGGGCTCATGCGATCCTCCCACCTCAGCCTTCCAAAGTGCTGGAATTATAGGTGGGAACCACTGCACCCAGCCTCTACCTTGAGTATTTAGGTGTTGGGAACATTTCAAGTCTTCTCTTCTAGCTATTTTGAAATACATAATACATTGTTGCTAACTATAGACACTCTATTCTGCTATCAAACAGTAGAAGGTTTGTTTGAATACAGAAGAATACCTTCTATTTAACTGTAGTTTAGAGCTTCTGTTCTTCCCCTCGCTCCCACCCACACACGCTTCCCAGTGTTTGGTATCTATTCTCTACCCCCATGAGGTCAACTTTTTTCATTATAATCTTTTAAACAAGGAGTGACTGCATTCCGTGTTCTAAAATGGTCACTATGACTGTCTTGGGTTGAATGGTTTAGAAAAGGGTAAAGGTGGAAGTCAGGAGTCCAGTTAGGAGGCTGTGGTGGTGATGGTCCGGGGGAAAATGATGAGGGCTTGGACTACAGTGAATGTTGGAGAGGTAGTGAGAAAGGAGAGATTGGAAAGCATCTGGAAGGTAGAACTCTCAGGATTTGTGGATGTGTTCCTCCAACCCCTCCAGTGGGTTTCCTTCTCACTTACAGGAAAAGCCAAAAGCTGTAGCGTGGCCAATGAGGTCCCATGTGACCTGGTCCTCATCTTCTTTTCCCCTCACTCCCTCTCCTCTAGTCACACTGGCCTGCCTTTCTGTGAACAGATTAAGCACGATCTCACCTTTTGAATTTGATGTTCCCTCAGGTATCAGGAAAGCAGGTATCCATGTGGTTTTTTTCCCCCTCAGGGTTCTGCTGAAGTGTCACCTTATCAGAAAATCCTTTTTCTGGCCACCCTCTATAAATTAGCACCTAGCCTATCACTCCCTGTTCTTCTACCCTGCTTAATATCTCTTTATAGTACTTATCACCATCAGGCATTGTACACATAATGTACGTATGTGTATATATACACTAACATATAACATGTGTATGTATTTATTCCATGAGGACAGGTATTTGGTGTGTTTTGTTCACTATAAAACACAACCCCCAGAATAGTGCCTGGCACACAGTTGGCATTCAATAAATATTTGTTGAATTAATATTGATGAAATAGACAAAGAGAGGAGCGAAGAATGGCTCTAGGATTTGGAGCCTGAATAATGGTGCCACTTACTGAGGTAATATTGAGGGGTTTTTAAAATGAGGATTGGGATCCCCTCCTCCAAACCTCCTACCCTGAATTGCTTTGCGTATTGCGGATTGAGAGAAGTCCTTTCTCCCTCTTTGGCCAATGGAAGCCTGTGACAAGTCCAGACTCCTAGGGGTCTGAGCTCTCCTTTTCTTCCCATGGAGAGAGAGGGAAAAACTAGAGATAAACCAAACTGACTCTCAGTTCCTGAGACTGATGTGACATCGGTTTGATCTAAACCCCAAAACTGATGTTTGATTTGTTGTTGACTCTGTGTATGGTTTTGGACAAACAACTGGCCTCCCAGTTTAAGAGACAATCCCACAAAATGCTTTTTTTAGTGCAAAAAGAAAGAAAAAAAAAAAGAGCTACCATTTTCCTCATTCCTGCAGGTGCCCAACCAGGTTGACTTGTTGGAGTACATTTTCTGCATTCTTAATAGATAGCTAGCAGGAAACGCCTTGTACAGTCCCAGCTAGAGGGGCGGAAAGTAACAAGGAGGTGGGGGTACAAATTCTCAGCTCCTGCTTCCGCAAGCACTAAGCTGCTCTGAAGTGAGCCAGGCAGCTCTGGCCATCTTTTCCCAGCCATAGAATCAGGTGATGGTCCAGAATTAAGAGGTAAGAGAATCTGGGGATTTTTTCTGGGGAGGAGGAAAGAAACTTAACTGGGAAGAAATGGGGTAGTCATCAAATACTTTGCTCAATGAGATGTAATCTGGTCCCCTTGGGGATTTTGTTCCAAGTTATTGATTTGACAAACCAACCCCTCTGACTTCCCACCCCACCCCAGAGTGCTAGGTACCATTTTGGAGAAGTGCGGTAAGTCCGTCCATGCAGGCAGATTATGGTAGAGTTCTGGCCAAAATGCTGGTTTGGGATTCTGTGCTCACAGATCTTTTCTTTCTTTCTTTCTTTCTTTCTTTCTTTCTTTCTTTCTTTCTTTCTTTCTTTCTTTCTTTCTTTCGTTCGTTTGTTCGTTCATTCTTTTTTTTTTTCCAGAAGTGTGGGCAATATTTGAGGGAGCACTTTCTGTCTTTGTATCTTGTGAGATGGGAAAGTTGCAAACTGCCCGTTGTTTAGTAATTATGCTGTTCTGGCAGTACCACTGGTAAAACTTGACCTTGGGGTTTTGTCTACTACGAGATGCTTTTGCTATAAGCCAGGCATTGATATGGGAACATCTTCTCTGGGAGACAGCCACCCTTTCTTTAGCCTCACTGACATCCCCTTCAATCCAACTGTGCAGCATCTCTTTCTCCTAAGCAAGACACACCCCAGCAATTAATTCATGAATGAAGAGACCTCTTATGGAGGGCTTATTTGAGGATGAAGCTTCTCATGTTTCTCCAGAGGTAGAGTGAGATGCAGTTCTTCATAGGACTATGCCAATGACAGTTCTCAGAATTTTAATATTCCTCAAATACAGTTTCTCTCCACTGTGGTCCAAGCGCAGCCCAGGGAGTTGCTTGTGAGTCGATCCAGAGAAGTAGCCTATGACTTTCTTTTTGATTGTGTGAGGTGTGGTTGGGGAGGAAAAGAAGGGCATAGGTAGTACTTATTCAGTGAATACTGAATTTATTATTCAGGATGCCCAATTTCCCACGGACTGAGCTCTCCAAGGTGAAGGGGCTGAAACACCACCTCTGACTTTCTCCATCTCTAATATTTCCTGACTGTAGCCAGTTGGCCCGGGTCATCTGTGGATTCTACCCAAGGAGATTAAGCACGTGCTTCAGGGCCCTAATGTCCTTAGGGTCCTACCAGCTCCTTCCCATGTGGCTTCAAGGGGAGTTAGCAAAGAGAGATTGCAAGCTGTGTCAAGCCTGAACCTTGAGCAGTGGCCACTGGAAATTCTGAGAATGAGAGGGTGAATCCTCCAAAGGTGCTCACTGGCCCCTCCAGCAGCAGGCAGAGGCTTCAAGGAGAAGCCCCGAGGGAGCAGACGGAGTTGGGAGTTGCTGCCTGCGTTATCTGAAGGAAACCAGATGACTGGTTTAGGGTTCTGGCATGAGGCCCCCTAGGGATTAGGAGATAGATGGAAAGACTGAGGCCCATAGAGGAGAAGGTATTATTAAATCCAATGGATAGTCAATAAGGAATGGTGAAGGTAGGACAGACATTAACGCCAGAAAGACCTGGGTTGAAATCCCAGCTCTGCCACTCCCTAGTTGTGTAGCCTAGGCAGTCTATTTCACCTTCTTTAAGCCCCAGATTGCTCATCTGTAAAATGGGGATAACAATACCTAATTTGAGGATTATGGAGATTGGAGAAGATAGATGTGTAGTTTCTGGCACAGAGTAGGTGTTCTGTAAACTGTAGCTTTAAAAAAGTACTGCCTCCATGCTTCTCATTGCTTTATAATTCATAACACCTTGGTTTTTATTTCTATCCCTTCAAGTATCGGAATAGATCATGTACTTTTTTTTTAAATAAAGGAATAATTTACCTACAGTGAAATGCATATGTCTTACGTGTAAAATTTGATGAGTTTTAACAAATTTATCCATTCATGTAGTAACCATCTCCCTCATCAAGATGCAGAACCTTTCCAACACCCCTGAGGGCTCCCTCATGCCCTTTCCTAGTCAATCTCTCAATCTCTACCCCACAGGCAACCACAGTTCTGAATTTCATCACTGCAGATTATTTGTGCTTGTTTCATGTATGTGAAATTGTACAATATGTGACCTTTAGTGTCTGGATTCTTTCACTCAACATGTTTTTGAGATTCATACATGCTGTTGTGTAGATTGGTAGTTTGTTTGTTCTTTGCTGAGTAACATTCCATTGTATAAATATGTCACAGCTAGTTTATATATTCTCCTGGTGATAAACATGTGGGTATTTTCCATTTTTGGTTACTATGAAGAAAGCTGCTGTGAACATTCATGTACATGTCTTTGTGTGGACATAGTTTTTGTTTCTCTTGGCTGTGTGTACCTAGAAGTGAGATTGCTGGGTCACACGATAAGAATATGTTTAACTTTATAAGAATCTACCAGTTTTTCAAAGCGTTTGTTCGCATGTTTTTGGAAAGTAAGGGTGCAATGGATTCGTTTTTGAGCTAGTACCTGGTTATGCTTAGCATGACTGTCAACCAGGGGAAACACTGGTTACTTAACACCTACATTATGCTAGGTGCTAGGAATAAAGAAATGAATATGAAATTTTGTTCTCAAGGTCTCATAAACTAGAGAGAGAAAGAGACAGTCTATTAAACTCTAGTCATTTTCATTAAATTTACAAGAATGAATAGATCAAATCCATCTTTAGCCAGAGCACATGGCAAGTCAGATTCGTTGGTCAAAGGTAAAGAAGCATCCTGACAGGCTACTTCCCTAGTAAAGGAAGGCCACAGCATGTCTTGAAGGCCCACTGCATGCCAGGACCTGACCTGGATGTAAATAGACAGCCTCTGCCCACAAGGAACTCTCAGGGTAGGATATGATGATACCAATGATGGAACCCAAGTTTAGGGTAGTTCAATACACAGCTATTGAGCATCTACTCTATTCCAGGCCCTGTTCTAGATACAAAAGATGTGCTGGGGAACAGAGCTGACAACCTTACAACCTTTCAGGAGGTTTCCACCAATGGTGACAACATTGGTGTAAAAATGTTTTTTTGTACCTCTGCATTTTGTTCAGAATATATCTGTTGGAGGCCTTATAGATGGTGTTGTTTGTAATTGCTAGTTTCTAAGATGGAATGCGGGTAGGCGCAGGACACAGGCTTACATAGATTAAGGCATCAGGGGAGTAGGAGAATTTGATGTGTTTACTTTGTGTGCAAGTGGTCAAGATGGAAAGCAATGCCTACTATTGAAATTGTCAAGCACCCACTGGATTGCCTGGTCAAGCTTTCCATGGGAGCCCATGCCTACAGGCAGTTCTGGGCCAACTTTGGCTCATTCGTTTAGGAGAAAGGCGCTTCCCCAGGAGGCAAGTTACTCTGCTATTTGGCCTCAGTGTCCTCCCACCTCCCCATTTCCTGATGCTCTCTTTAGTCAGGTTGTCTGATCATTCTCATTTGTAAGAGAAGGCTCCTTCTCAGCACTTCATGGAGATTTGTTGTGTTGTCCCTTGAAGACTGATTAGACAAGGCTTCCCAACAGCATTGTCATTGACCTTTAGAAGCTATGTGGCTCCCTGAGGCCCCAGTGAGCATGTGTACTTGGTGGGAGCAAATCGCTTGCCCCTGAGGATACTGCTCACCCAAACCACAGCCAAGCCACTTGGTAAAATAGTGCCAGTGACATTTTGCCTTTGATCCACAGCTATCACCTGTGTCACTCACTCACAATGGAAGAAATGAAGAAGACTGACATCCGGATGCCCAAAGGCAAGCAGAAGCCTATAAAGACAGAATGGAATTCCCGGTGTGTCCTTTTCACCTACTTCCAAGGGGACATCAGCAGTGTTGTGGATGAGCACTTCTCCAGAGCTCTGAGCAATATCAAGAGCCCCCAGGAACTGACCCCCTCGAGTCAGAGTGAAAGTGTGATGCTGAAGAACGGTGAGCATGTCGGGAGGGAGGAAGTTGGGATTCCCTATCAAGGCTGCCACGGACACACCAGTTCTTTGATGTACTTGACACACTTGAACACATATATGTTTGCTAAAGGCAAGTTGCTCTGACTAGTGAGAAGCCACACCCCTTCCTAGAAGTTTAACGTCAAAATGGGGCTGCCATCTACTGCTCCAACCTCACCTCCCCAGCACTGTCCTCCAGAAACCGGCTTCCTTCTGTCCTTCATGTTTGCTCTGATTTCTTTCTGGCCTTTGCACAAACTGTTCCTTTTCTGCAAAACTCTTCCTTCCCTTCTCCTAATTAACCCACATTCATCCTAAGATCACTTCTTTAGGGCAGCTTTCCCTGACCACCCACACCCCCAAGCATTCAAATATCCTATTACAGATTCTCCTGCCATTCTTTACGCACTTGTCACAGTTGCAATTTTCACACCTGTATAATTATTTGACTATTGCATACTCCTCCATTAAATGAAAGTTCTGTGAGGGCAAGGACCATTGCAGATTTTGCTCAATATCGTGTTTCCAGCATCTAGAAACAGTGACTGTGATATATGGGACAACCAACAAGGATTTGTTGAATGAGTAAATGAACATACAAATATGCAAATTTGTGAGCACTTTATCTAGGTACAAAGAACCTTGAAATTTCCATAAAATACTAAAACATAGATTAGAATCTTGCTGAATAAGCCATTAGAACAGAAGTATGTTGTGATAGTTTTTAAATGTTGATAATATTTGCATTTTATATAATTTATTTCTATAAATGGAGTGTTCCCAGTTGTAGACAGGTGGTTTTGAAAAGTTTTGAAATCAAAGCTAGCTGAGCGTGATGGTTCACACCTGTAATTCCAGCACTTTGGGAGGCCAAGGCAGGAGGATCACTTGAGGTCAGGAGTTTGAGACCAACCTGGCCAACATAGTGAGACCCTGTCTCTACAAAAAAATTTAAAGAAATTATTCAGGTGTGGTGGTTCATACCTGTATCTCCAGCTACTAAGAAGGGTGATGCAGGAGAATCACTTGAGCCTGGGAGGTTGAGGCTGCAGTGGGCCATGATTGCACAACTGTACTCCAGCCTGAGTGACAAAGCAAGACCCTGTCTCAAAAGAAAAAAAAAAAAATTAAAGCTACTGGAAAAAAAAAAGTGAAGTTTAATGTAAAAATGGGTGCTGTTTAATCAAATTAGTTCACCTATTTTATTATTTCCTCAGTCATGTTAAATGCTGGGTTTACTGCTCAGCACACAATGAAGCTCCACAGCTATTTACTGTTATCATTATCAGTATTTTTCTTCTTGTTCTGTTTTTTAGAGACAGGTTCTCACTCTGTTGCCCAGGCTGGAATGTGGTGGCGTGATCACAACTCACTGCAGCCATGAATGCCTGGGCTCATGAAATTTTCCCGCCTTAGCCTCGCAAATAGCTAGAATTACAGGTATGCGCCACCACACCCAGCTAATTTTTTAAATTTTTTTTTGTAGAGACAGGATCTCGCTATGTTGCCCAGGCAGGTCTCAGATTCCTGACCTCGAGCGATCCTCCCACTTCAGCCTTCCAAAGTGCTGGTATTACAGGTGTGAACCACCACACCCAGCTACTATTATTATCACTATTATTATTACTATGGCCTGATGCGGCAGTAACACCAATGCATCCATGAAAAGAAAACACATGTCCCATGTAGGTGCTCCCAGCCTCTTCTCAACTAATAGTGGATGGTTTGGTGAGCAAGGGCAGGGGCCAGAGGGAAGCAGATGAATAATCTTGCCACATCCCTTTCCCACCTTTCACAGGGCCAGGTGTGTCTATTTGGTAATTGTTAAGAAATAAACAGTCGTACATCTCAAAGCAGTTACTTGAAGAGAACTAAGTCAAAATGTGCATAACAAAATACCCAGGTTTGAAGGAAGCCTTAAACATCACACTAGCAGGGGCTGTAGTATGACTTTCATGGGCCCTGGACACTTTTGTCTTCATGGACCTCCTTCCTCCTCAAAAACATTAAAAGTTATATTTTATGACTGCATTGGTATAAAGATGAATATAATCCAGGCTGGGTTCGTGTTTTAAATATATTCAGTATCATTGTCATATTCATTTTTTCTTCCAATTTTAAAACATTTTTGTGGGCCCCTAAAACTATTAATGGGCCCTAGGCACTGTACCTCCTGTGCCTAATGGAGAAGTCACCTTTGCCAGCTGGATGCGACTCAAAATGGATCCCTTTACCTTTTTGAAAAGTGAGCAAATAGATCAGGGTCTGGTGGATTTCAAGATCTCTTTATTGGTGTTGCTGACTGCACATGTTGAATGACTTGCTCCCATTGGAAGACATATGTACCTCCAAGTGAGGGCCTTTGTGTAAAGTGGACAAGTGGGGCCTCTGCCTGTAGGCAAAGAGCTCCCCTGTTTCCAGATGCCATCATTCTGGCTTTGCTTTTTGGGACTGGAGAGGGAGTTGATGTGTACCTGATGTATTCATCTTTGCAGAATTTACTTCTCTCTTAGAAATTACTTTTGCAGTCAATCAATGCGGTTTTCTCACAGAATCTTGTGCGTTAAATAAACATGTGGAAGGGCAGGAGGTAGCAGCAGATACTAAAGGAAATGATGTGGACCTTGCTGTTAAAATGGGCAGGAGGGGGTGGGTGGGAAGTGAGGAGGTGATGTCTAAGAGTGTGCTGAATAATCACAGCAGGAGCCAAGAATGACCGTGGTCTTGACTCACATGGGGGATTGACATGTGGTAAGAGCTGAGAAATGTGGTGTGTGGGAATCAGAAGATCTAACTGGCTCCTTGAAAGTGTCAAAATCCCAGGCAGTTAATACACAGGCAAGTATACTGACTGGCTATTTGACTCTGATTTATTTCTGAACACATTGGCTTGGATTCATTATAATCATTCCCTTGTAAGCACCACCAAGCCATGGTCTCACTTCCTCTATTCTACTTGCCTGGTAAAACCCAAGCTGGGATAAAACCAGCTCTTGGCCTATTGCACCATTTCTTCGCTTCATTTTGCAGCAAAACTCAAAAGTGGTATTTATGTGTACTCTGTCCTTTCCTCCCATGCTCTCTAGACTCCATTCCCCTCATGCTTTCAACCTCATCACTCCTTGAAATCGCTCTTATCAAGGTTACCCCATGACCTCCACTTTCCAAATCCAGTGGTCCCTATCTGTCCTCATCTGATTTGACCTATCACAACATTTGCTGCAGAAGATTGCTCTCTCCTCCTGAAAATACCTACTTCGCTTACAGTCAGCCCATAACATTATGCTTTCTTGGTTTTCTTCCTGCCTCCCTGGTTACTATTTCTTCTCAGTCTCCTTTGCTATATGTCCTTCTCTCTCCAACTTCTAAACATTTCAGGGCCCCAGTACTCAGGTCCCAGACAACTCCTTTCTCTATCTATACTTACTCTCTTGGTCCTAAATGCCATCTATATGTTGATCAATTCCAAATGCATATCTGCAACCCAGAATAGATTTCAGACCTGCCTCTCTAACTGCCTACTTGATCTTCACTTAACATGTCTAATAGGAAACTCAAACAAAATAGCTTCCAAACTGAATAAACTCTTAATTTCCCCCTCAACCTGCTCTGCCCACAGTTTTTCCCATCTCAATAAATGGGAGCTCCATCCTTCCAATTCCTTGAAGTCATGCTTAACACCTCTCTGTCTCACACCCCACATCCAATCCTTTTGGAAATTGTGTAAGTTCTATCTTCAAAATATCCAAGGTCTGACCGCGTCCCCTCACCTCCGCTATCACCTGGGTCCTAGAAGCTATCATCGCCCCCCACTGAATTGCTGCAGTCCCCTCCTAATTGGTCTCACTGCTTCTTCCTTTCCTCTCCTTCAGTCTATTCTTAGGAGGGCAGTCAGAATGGTAGCATTAAAATGAAAGTCACACCCTAGCACTCTTCTGTTTAAAACCCTCTGACAGCTTCCCATGTCACTTGGAATCATATCCAAAGTCTATAATGGGGCCCTGCCTCATCTGGGCCCCCGTTGTCTTTCTGATCTCATATCTTACCACTTTCTGCCTCACCCGCTCCAGTCGAGGCTCCTTGGTATTCATAAACTATGCCAGCGACAATCCTGCCTCAGGCCTGCCCTTTGCACATGGTCTCTCCTATCCCTGGAATGCTCTTTCCCCAGATACCTGCATGGCTTCACCTTTCTCCATTCAAGTCTCCACCTGGATGTCACCACTTCAAACAATCCTTGTCTGAGCAATCTATTTAAAAAATGAAAGCCCCCACCGTCTCATGTCTGTCTTCTTACCCTGCTTCATTTTTCTTCTTAGCATTTGTCACTTGTCAAGTGACAAATGCTAAGAAGAAATATATATAAATACACATTATATGTTGTATTTCTTTTCTCGACTCCTCTCTCCCCTTACCCTCTGAGCTCCGTGGCAGTAGGGAGTCAATCTGTTAACTGCTGCTTTGTAAGTACCTAGTACAATGCCTGACACATGGAGGCGCTCAATACATACGGCTTGAACGAATGAAATTATGATTTTGATCACAAAGTGTTGATCCTACAGATGGGAGTCACCGTACAGAGGGGATATGGTGTGGTATACAGCTTTAGAATCACTCAGCGTGGGCCCAAGCCAGCTCCATCACTTACTAACAGTGTGATCTCCAGACATATCACTTTACCTCTCTGTGCCTCAGTTTCCTCATCTCTAAAATGGAATATTATTGAATTATAGGACAGTGCTTGCAAGGAGTCAAGGAGATAATGCATGTCAAGTGGCACATAGTAAGTGTAATGTAGTCCAAGGCTTGAGTTGAGTTTTTGAACAACTAAGATAGATATGAGGACCTGTGTTCAAAACACCAGGTTCACAGAGCAGCAGGCCTCTCCCATAAGCCTCCAGGTTTTCAGGGGGTTCTGTTGCATGGCTGCCGTAGAGTTTCCTGTGCCTTCTGACTTCACCTTGTATCCTTCTGTGAAGCCCCTGCCCGCTAAGGGAAGTTGGGCATGGCCCTGTTTCTTGCCCTAGCCAGCCTTCACAGGCCAGATAGAGAGGTGGCTTGCTTCTCCATCTTCCTTCTTGGTTGTTACATTTTCCCTATAAGAACCCCACAAATCCCTTGACTGGAGATGTTGTCTCCCTCACAGAGTGTGGTGTGGGCTAGGCAAATATTTGTCCACTGATTGAGCAAATGAAGGAAAAACTGCCTCCCTCAAAGCCTCTCTTATCACCACTAGGAGTCAAGTTTCTCATAAGCTCTGCTGCCTCAGGGGAGGGCCCCATGAAAGGCTTCCAGTCCCACAGAGGTTCTCACTGGAGGTGTTATATGACATACATATGGCTTTGAAAATGGTGGGAAATCTTTCAAGTGGCCTTTCATTACTGACTGTTAGTATCCTCTCAACCCCTACAGGCCAGCACCAGGCCGTCCAGCCCAGCTAGGCCATTCCAAAGAGAACAGGCTCCCATTCATGGGCTCCCATGGCCAACTCGCCCACATTCTAAGGGCTGTCTGTTGAGCCAAATGTGCAAAGCCCAAACACAGAGACCCGTGTGGCTAGGAAATGCCGTCGAATTTCCTAGCTTCTCTTCGCCAATCAATGTTATGTTTTTGTTTACTTATGTATAATTTATACTGGCTGTACTTCAGAAAAGAAAACACAAATTGAAGGTATCTTTGAATTATCTCCCTATTAAAAGGACATTGGGAATTTTAGAATCAGTAACTAGAGAAGCTTCAGTAACTATAGTTTGTAGGGGGCATGGTCCTGGTACGTATGCTACCCTGTGTTCTTTCTGTCCTGTCCCCAGCCCCAGTCCTGAGGCCAGCCTCAGGCCTGGCAACATTGCTCCAGGGCTGCTGAGAGAAGGTGAGAGGGTATATACGTGGGCACTCAGAGGTCTTTTATAGCCAGTCTCAAAGGATCCAGCCTCCTTCTCTCTCCCCTCCCATCTGCTATAATCAGTGAGGGTAGGGAAGAAATGCTGGCTTAAAAAAAAAAAAAAAAAAAAAAGTGTAAATATCTATGTGAGAAATAGTCATGCTAGTTGTTTATGGCCCTTGTGAATATTGACAGTTTCCTGTCTTCCATTCTCGTAAGGAAAAGGAATCTATCTGCACAAACATACATGGAGCTCCCAGCAAATACCAGACACCACACTAAAATTAGTGCATTTTACTTCAGTCCACAAAATCTACTGTGATTTATAAAGTGCAAAGACAAGCAAATTGAACCTATGGTGTTAGAACACAGGATATGGTTACCTTTTGGGGGTGTTGTGACTGAAAGGGGGTACAGTGTGCTTCTGGGGTGGTAGTCAGGTTCTGTTACTCTAGCTGGGTGCTCATTACCTAGTTTATGAAAATTCCCCCAGCTGCACACTTCCATTTGTGCATTTTTCTGCATGTTGGTTGTGCTTCACAAATCCGTTTTGCAATGGATATTATTATCCTTATTTTACAGAGCAGGAAACTGCAGCCCAGAGAAGGTAAGTGCCTAGAGATGGGTCACACAGCCAGTGAGTGATAAAGATTGAAACCCAAGTCCATCGATCTCCAGAGTCAGTCTCTTGACTACCCCATTTTCTTGCCTTTGTACACTCTGACAATGCCCCAGCAAGAGGATTTAATACTTATAAGGACTATCGCTAATAATGTGTATAATGGCTAACACTTTTTGAACACTGTCTGTTGCTAGGGTCTGTCACGTGGATTATCTCATTGAATCTTCACACCAACTCTACTGGTTAACTCTATGTCCATTTTCCTGATGAGGAAACTGAGGCTCAGACAGTCAAGTGACTCGCCCAAGATCTCACAGCTAATATGGGGAGTCTATAGTATTTGCCGGCAGATGGAATTGATTTCAGATCTTAGCCACTCAATATTTCAAATATTAGCTCATATTCTGTATTTGATCTCTATTTTCAGTTGGGAAAAGGAACCTGGATATTCATCCAAAGACTAGGTACCCTAGGGAGGCAGCTCTGAAAGAGGGGGAGGAACTGAGAGGCCCCCCTGGTGCCCTGGAACAGGACAATCTCCTTGAAGCTGTCCTTCCACCTCCGGTGTTATTTTGACCTCAGTTAATGCAAACAATATGCTTTTTGTGCCTGGGGGTGAATGAATGAAGTGCAAGTGCCACCAGCAAAGAGAGCAGAGAGGGAAAGTCAATGTATACAGATCATGCAGGTCAAAGGTTGGATTTTCATAGTGCAAAATGTGCATGTGTTCAGAGGACTCTTGGTTTCAACTTCATCATAAGATGAGATTTGTAGCCCATGCGTGGTGGCTCACCCCTGTAATCCCAGCACTTTGGGAGGGCCAGGCATTCAAAACCAGCCTGGGCAACACAGAGAGACCCCGTCTCTACAAAAAAATTTAAAAATTGTATAGGTGTGGTGGCTCACACCTGTATTTCCAGCTACTCAGGAGGCTGAGGCCAAGGCAGGAGGATCGCTTGAGCCTGGGGAAACTGAGGCTGCAGTGAGCTATGATCTTGTCAGTACACTCCAACCTGGGAGACAGTGAGACCCTGTCAAAAAAAAAAAAAAAACCCGCAGAATTTGCATTAAAAGATACAGAAAGAGGGAGAAGAGAAGGAAGGAAAGAAGAAAGGATAGACAGAAGGAAATCAGGCAATCATGGATTAGTCATTCACAGCTGTGACTTGTGTTTTGGGCGCTTCATGGGTCAAGTGGTTTAAGTTTTTGCTTAAAACATAATTTTTACTATTTACAAACATAAAATATACAAAATATACTCATTTTTGGAAATTTAGAAAACATAGATAAGCATTCAGGAAACAAAAACCACATGTGTATCCATGTACGTGTACTAATTTTTACAACATGACATCATTTTGCACATAATGGGTTGTAACTTGCTTTTTAAAAAAATTCAACAATGTCATATCCACTTCTCCATGCCATTAAATGTTCTACTACAACATCATTTTAATGGTTCAAGAGTATCGTTTTATAGATGTACCAAATTTATTAAAATTTTTGAATATTTGGGTTGTTGCTAATTTTTCGCTATATTATACAAATCACTTTGAACATCCTTGTAGGTTCATTTTTACATGCATCATTGACTATATCCTTAAAATAAATTGCTACAAGTGGAATGCTTGGGTCAAAGAGTATACAAAAATTTTAGGATTTTGATATATACCGACAAATTTCCTCCTAGAAGTGTTATGCCAATCTGCCAGACCTCCAACCCAAGGAATATGTGAAAGTACCCAGCTCATTGCATTCTTTGCAATATTGGGGAGGCATAGTTGGTAGGAGCATGAGGTTTGGAATCAGACACCTCTACCATTTGCTAGCTGTGTGGCCTTAGACAAGTCACTTTAACCATTCTGGGTCTCGATTTTCTCATCTGGGTTGCTGTGGCGATCACGTGAGATCATGTATGCAGAGTGCTAAGTAAAGTGCCTGGCCCACAGTGCGTACTCAATAAACAAAAACTATTCTATATTTACAAATTGTTCCTGCCCATCTCTGATGTGTTATTCCCTGGGAATGGCCACAGACTGAGCAAAGACTTCTGAAATCCCTCTTTTATAACCAGTATCTTCTCCAGCCTCCAAACCGGCCCTGAAGTGCTGCTGCTGCCTCTGCTGCTGTTATGGGCCCCTTGGCTCAGTCCTTTCTGCCCCTCCCTTCTCCAGCACTAAGTGACTGTTGGCAGGGAGGATTCTCAGGCCTCATACAATAATGACCGTCTTGCTTTTTTTCATGTTGATTATGCTGAGTGTTGCAAACCAGTAAAGAAACCCAGAGTGGGTTTCTAAACTGAAATGATTAATAATAACAGCAGCAACAGCTACCACTTATTGAGTGCCAAATGTGTACCAGGTACTGTGCTAAACCTTTTACGTGGATTGTCTCATTCAATCTCATAACGGTCTCAGAGGTGGGAAGGGACTTGCTCAGTGTCACACAGCTAGGAAGTGGCAGATCTGGGATTGGATTCCAAGCCTCTCCGACTTCAAAGTCTGTGCTTTTAACCACTTTCATCCTGCTCTCTTCGATTTAGAAAGGTTCAGTGGGGAAGGGGGTGTGTGTGGGGGGGGTGTGTGTGTGTGTGCATGTTTGTGTTTATGAGTGTGTACATGTTTGCAATTGTGCATATATATGTGTGTTTGTGTGTAAACATGCGTGTGCACTCATTAGAATAATACTTTTTCAGGGCCACTATGTGCTAGGCACTGTGCAAGTTCTTGGGGACATAGTGGTGAACAAAAGAGAAATGATCTCAGCTCTCGCCAAGCTTACTAAATGATAAAGAAGACCAATAGTGAATGAATGAATGTAAGAATTAAGAAATAAATAAATTACTATATTACTGCCATGAAGGAAATAGGGTGCAGTCACAGAAAGTAACAGGGTCACAAACTTTAGATTGGAGGTTGAGGGAAGGCCTTTCTGAAAGGGCGACATTTAAGTTTGTATGTTGAAAAACTAATCTGGAATAGGAAGCCAGGGCCTCCATGCAAGGACAAAGTGGAGGGAAGGTACTCTGGAATGGAGGCAAATTCATAAATGCCTGAAGATGTTTTCTAGAGTGTTCTGGAGATCCCAAAAGTGTATATGGGTGGAAATGTGTGGTGCCTCTGGGTATGCTTGGAAGGCAGGGGGAATGGCCTGCCAGTTTCACCCAAAAAGGGCAGTGTAGGAAATGGAGACCAGCTCTCTCTGGATAGGTCTTGTCTCAGGATCAACAGCATCAGGAATTCTAGAGGGATGAATGGGACTAAGAGGTAGGGTCTAGATGCCCAGGGTTGAAGTAAGTGGAGTGGAAGCCATTTGTATTCCTGCTGAAAGAAAAATCCTAGCCTGCCCCATGTATCCCTGCGTCAGGGTGTTGCTCAGCTGCTCTCCACTCATTTGTGTGGTCAGGGGTTTGCGAAGGCAGCAAATTCTGCCCTGGGGCTCCCTCTCTCACTTCTAGAGGTAACTAATAGGGAGCACATGGATTAAAAAAAGTCACCAGGGTCACTTCTAGTAGCAGCAGCAGCCTTGAGTCAGTGCACGTTTGTAGTTTAAGAGGACTTTACCCATCCACAGGGTAGGTGGGAGTGGCTGCTGGAGCAGTTGGCCCAAGAGGCCCGAGAAAGAGAGGCCCACTCAAATCCAGGGTCTCCACTCCGTGGGCCACTGACTTCCAAGACTAATCTGGAATGATGGGTTTCCCCAGGCCACCCAAGGCCCTCTGATGGGTCACTGTGAACTTGGGGTTAAGACACCCGGTGCATGCCCACAAGCTCCCATCCAAACTGTGCTCTGGGGCACCCAGTGACCATATAGGACTTTGGACTGTGGCACACCAACCCACTTCCCTTAACATTTCAGAGAATTCTAGAAAGGAAGCAGTTAAGGGAAATAGTCAAAACATTCTGGGGCTCTGCTTTCCACATTTCAAGCATTCAGCCCCTAAGTCATATGTATGAGATCTGTAAGGCCTGTTCAGATGGAAACTACCTAGTTGTCAGGGGCTAGGCTTTGTTTCTAATTTGTGCTTAGGACATGAAGTACCCTCATTCAATATGAAACACAGACTGTGATTACACCAAATTAGCTTAATCACTCTCTTTGTGCACTGAATTGCTTCTGGCCTGGAGATACCAATTTTCAGAAGTAGCATTCACCCTCACCAAAACAAATCTTAATATATTGTCTTGCCTTTGGTTTCATAAGAAGGGCCAACCATCCCCCATCACTCACTGTGAATGGTGTGAGATGTTGGGGAGAATGTCTGTGCCGTGAGGACTTGGACTTCTGTTCCTATCCTTTGTGTTACACTGAGTGATGGCACTCCAGTAACACTGTGCAGGCCTCTCAGAATTTTTTATCTTGTACACAATCCATTCAAACTAAACATTCAAGAGAGCTAGGAGAGGTTTGTATGGGAAATAGGACCAGTGTCCCAGACAGCCTCTCCAGCTGGCCAATCTTCCTTTGTCTCCACACCCACCCTCTCTCCATTATCTTGGATAGATGATAGGCTCCAGGGTTTAAGAACTGTCTGGAAGAGCTCTTTCCCTCCTCCCTTCTTGCCTGAGTAGGTGTTGAGAATGGGGAAAACATTCATCCTTGTCCTGAGCTATCCTGGACATTTGAGATCTCAGATTCGGCGGCTATTATAGGCACAATAAGAATAGTGTGTATGGAACCAAAGGACACTCCATCCCTCTTAACCAATCCACATGAACTTTGCAAGAAGAAACTAAGTCACCTCTTGACCCTCAGAATTCTGCTTTTGCAAAATGGGGTCCAGGCAACTACTTCCCTCCCCATTACTTATCGCTCCAGCTCACTTCCCTACTTGGCTAATCTGTTTTTGCTACCTTGGCTCAGTCTCTTAACATCCCTGTGCCTCATATTACTCTGGAAAATGTGGTTTTAACTCCTAGAGTTGTGTGAGTGACCAGCACAGTTCTGTGGAGTCCCCCTATTTGGTGTATTTAAAACACCAGCTATAAAATAAAGCTAGATGATAGCAGCAACCAAACACAAATCAAGCACGTTTACTTCTAGAAAAGTATCCTTAAGGAGCGAATTGGATCCGGGAGCAAAGGTATCTATACAAAGATGCTCATTGTAATGCTGTTAACATAATAGAAAACAATGGAAATAACCAAGCAGTGCACAAATATGACATTTGTTAGTTATATTACTGCTTTACCATGGACTACTTACTGTACAGCACTTTAAAAAGCTGGGGTTTGGCCCTTCTTCCTTCCTTCCTTCCTTCCTTCTTTCCCTTCCTCCCTTCTTTCTCTTTCTTTCTTTTCTTTCTTTCTGTCTCTTCCTTTCTTTCCTTTCTTTCCCTTCTTTCCCTTCTTTTCTTTCTTTCTTTCTTTCTTTCTTTCTTTCTTTCTTTCTTTCTTTCTTTCTTTCTTTCTTTCTTTCTTTCTCTCTCTCTCTCTCTCTTTCTTTCTCTCTTTTTCTTTTTTTCTTTCTTACTGAGTCTCACTCTGTTGCCCAGACTGGAGTACAGTGGTGCAATCTCGGCTCACTGCAGCATCTGCCTCCTGGGCACCAGCAACTCTCCTGCCTTAGTCTCCCAAGTAGCTGGGACTACAGGTGTGCACTACCACACCCAGCTAAGTTTTGTATTTTTAGTAGAGTTGTAGTTTCACCATATTGGCCAGGCTGGTCTTGAACTCCTGGCTTCAAGTGATCCGCCCACCTCAGCCTCCCAAAGAGCTGGGATTACAGGCATGAGCCACAATGCCTGGCCTATTCATTTCTATAGGAGGCTTTTCATGATATTTTAATGAAACAAAAATGGCTTGAATAACAATATATGTTGAGAAAACAATGCATACATGAATAGAAACCAGTCCTAGAAACAGTACACCTACGGAGGACAATGGCTGTTTCTGGATATTATCATTAGGATGATTTTATTTTAGCTTTTCTTATTTCCTTCAAGTTAAAAATAAATAGAGTATTTATTAAAAAAAAATCTACATCCATTTTGAAAACAATAAACACCTAACATGTCTTCTAAATCTTTCCTTCTCAGATGACAGCATGTCTCCAAATCAGTGGCGTTACTCTTCTCCGTGGACAAAGCCACAGCCAGAAGTACCTGTCACAAACCGTGCCGCCAACTGCAACTTGCATGTGCCTAGTCCCATGGCTGTGAATCAGTTCTCACCATCCCTGGCTAGGAGGGCCTCTGTTCGGCCTGGGGAGCTGTGGCATTTCTCCTCCCTGGCCGGCACCAGCTCCTTAGAGCCTGGCTACTCTCATGCTTTCCCTGCTCGGCACCTGGTTCCAGAGCCCCAGCCTGATGGGAAACGTGAGCCTCTCCTAAGTCTCCTCCAGCAAGACAGATGCCTAGCCCGTCCTCAGGAACCTGTCGCCAGGGAGAATGGCAACCCTGGCCAGGCAGCTGGAAGCACAGGGTTGCTCTTCAACATGCCTCCCGGCTCAGTTCACTGTAAGGAAATGCCTACAGATACTTGGAGGGGTGCCCCTGATTGGTTGTGGTTGAGAGTGAGTTGGCATGAGATCAGGTGCCAAGACTAATTGCTGCCACTCTGGACATAGGGCTGCTGAGGGATGGAATGTTCTGCTTAAATGTTCCATATATCTTCACTAGGCTTCATTGACATTCACAGTTTAATAGCTAAAGGGTTACATAGATAGCTAGCCAGATGGACTTGGCCCGAAGTACTCACCCTAGCCCGTCAACTTGGCCTTACCTTAGAAAAATGATGGGCTGCTGTCTAATATCGTAGGGTCCTATGTTTACCTCATTGGGAGCAATTAAATAAGCCATTTGCAAAACAGAACTCTGTGACGTACCTTGTAGCCTCCAAACAGGTTGGCAACTTGCAGTGATGTCAGGCTCCAGGCAAACAACAAGGGCAAGCTATACCAACCATCTGCTGCACACATTAAAATTCAAAGCGACTGTAGAGGCAGCCTCATTGCTGCTTGGAGACCTAACAGTGCCTGGCTGTCCTCAGCTTGCTCCTGCACTCTGGGATCCTCCTGCTTGGTATCCCTTGAGTTCCTACTCCCTGACCACCACCCCTCCCCTGAACTAAAAACACCCTTAAGGCTCACTCACTTTTTCATTCACTCATTCACCCAGCAAATATTTAATTAGCGCCTACCAGATGCAAAATATCCATCAGAAAACAAGACTCCCTTCTTTGTAAAAGAACGGGGAAGAATTGGCATTAATTATACTTCCACCAAAAAATCAACCTACTCTGTTGCAAGATTTGCCTTTCATATGAAACACTTATAAATATATATATTTTATAGTTTCATGGAACCAAGTCTGCAACCTCTGTCATTCTGTACTCTGGACGAATTTTCTTTTGCAGCTTCCTTGTCCATACATAGTGTGGTTCTAGTGTTCCATGCCTGAAAGAAATTACTAGAAGCTGTCTTTACACTGAACTAAGCATATAGCAAACAAAGGGCCTGTTCAGCATAGCCTACCTAAGTCAGGCACTGTGTTCTATTCTAATGTGGCAAACAAATTTCCCATTAAAATACCACTCTGTCATTTCCAGAATTTGATTAGGAATGTACTTAAGGAGTAAATCATAGAAGTGTCATGCTTGGGAAACCTGTGAAATTTCCTACCCCTCTACTCTTTTTCAAAAGTCCTTTCCTACTGGATTCACAGGGAAAATTAGGCCAACTGTGCTTGTGTATATGCTGTGCATACACACAGCAGAGCCCTGTTTCAACAGTTGGTTAGAACACAGATGGCTGAAATCATCACCTTCCAAACATAGCAACTCTTTACAGTTCAAATCCGATTCAGCAAATATTTAGTGAGCATCTACTGTAAGCCAGGCACATCATGGTGAAACTATAATGCAGGCAATTGTCCTATTCCTGAAATCTCAAGACACGTTCACCAACAAATGGTTATCACCAAAGTCTTCATGCTCTACTCATGTTGACATCAGTTGTATTAATTGGTGACTGGCAGTCCAGGATCTGTTGAGGAAGTCAGTGACCCTTAATCAGGAACACTGCCTTGGAAGATGGTGGACCTTAAAAACAGAAGCTTCTCTGTTTTTGTAGCATCTGATAAGAGAGAATATGCCAGATATTCATAAACTTAGGACCAGGCAATGTGAGGCCCCTGGGATGCTACTGGGCACTTTCTAACCTAGTCCTAGAAATTTCAGTTCCAATAATGTTTTTTTCTTCTTTTCTAGATAAGAAACTGTATGTGTCTCGTGGATCTGCCAGTACCAGCCTTCCAAATGAAAGTAGGTATCTGGTCCAGCCTTTGATGGTGTGTGTCTGTATCCTGAGAACGAACTTGAGGAATAAGGCTTCTGTCTACTACTGGAGACACTGATAGTGTAAAACCCAGAGTCTTCGGTAATGGACGGGAGCCTTATTTCTATCACTCAGTATTTTCATAGATAGAATTTGTTTCATTTTAGCCTCAAAAAAAGAGTGTATGCGCTTCTTATCTTGTAAAATTTTATTTTGCTATAGAAGTAACTGCCCTTAGTTTCTTTTTTCTTTTCTTTATTTCTTTTTTTTTTTTTTTTTTTAACCTGAGCTGGACTTAACTGAAGTAGCCAAGGTGACTCAGAAAAACTAAGAAATTCATGAGGATGAGGATTTGCTTGCTGTGTCCCAGATGTTCAGTTGTCAGCCTAGTACACAGGGCCATCCCAGAACTCTGCAGTCAGGGAAAATGTCAACTGAGGCGTGAGCGCAGGACTCTGAGCTCCACACTCAATTTGAAAGTGGTGTCAGTAGGAACTTACAAAAGAGGACAATCTGGGTGGAATGACATGAGGATCTTCATGACCTGGGTTCAGGGTTCAAATGTCAGCTTTATTATTTACTTGCTTCAGGAACCTGGTCACATGTCTTAACCGCTTCATGCCTCAGTTGCTTCATTTGTCAAATAAGCATAAAATAGTGCCCACCTCATAGGGTGAGGTGTGAGGAGTAAATGAAATAATGTATACCAATGCTTAGAATAATGGCTGGCACATTATTCTAAGCATTGGCATACATTAAACCATCAAGAAGTCTTTTTTGGAGGGCATCCTGTGTGCCCCAAGCTGTGCTCTGTGTGCTGTGTTTAAGAGAGGACTCAAGCTGGATGTGGTGCCTCACACATGTAATCCCAGCACTTTGTGAGGCCAAGACGGGAGGACCACTTGAGCCCAGGAGTTAGAGACCAGCCTGGGCAACATAGCAACACCCCCATCTCCATAAAATATAAAAATAGAGAGGATCCAAAGGAAAAGCCACTACCACAACCCCTGATCTCAGGCATTTGACAGTCTGGTGTGAAGTAGGGGTGAGGGCAATCTATAGACCCCACTAGAATGTCAACCCCATGAGGACAGAGACTTTGAGAGGTATACCACTGTATCCCTAGCACCTGGCACAGACGTATACAAATTTGTTGAATAAATGAATGAGTGAATGCTGGAAACAATAAAAGAGCATTTAACAAGGAAACGGTAAGAAAATGTAGTAATGCAGTAAAAATTATTCCAATGTAGTAAAAATTATTCTGTTTGATGCCCTTGTGTAAGAGACAAACAAACAAAACAAAAACCAACCCTGGTGATTCATTGGCCATGCCTCCGTGAGGAGATTCATTTAGAGCTGGTTCAAAAGCCTTAGCATGGCCAAGGCAGACATCACGTAAGTCCCTGCCCAAGGAAATGAGCTCTGCTGGCCTCCTAACTTATGAAAGGCAAGGACTGCGGTGTTTCTTGAGTACTTGTTAATAGTTTCTACATTTATTTATTGTGAGTCTCAGAATTACTGATAACTTGATGCTTAAAATTGTTCATAGACTAAAACTAACAGCAACAACAACATGTACTGGGTGTTGACCATGAGCCACATACCACATACTCCATCTTGCTTAGTCCCCACCATGACCTTGTGAGGTGTATATGAATATGTCCTAGGTGCTTTACTCAACTGATATTCAGCAAATAGTGATTGAATGAATGAATATCCCCATTTTATAGATGAGGAAACTGGATCTCAAAAAGGTGAAAGGACTTACCTTAAGTCACAGCAGCAAGTGGCAGATGCAGTATTATCTCTTTGCTCTCACAGTGTCATAAAATTATCAAAAACAATTCCAAGTTAAATGAAGTGTACAACAGTGAAAATTAGTCACTGGTGAGATTATTTTACCACAAATGAGTTCACTGTCTATCTGGGGCAAGGGTACTATCCTAAAATAAAGGAAGGGGGATGCAGAAGGCTCAGAAAGCAAGCAAAAGAGCAAAGAAAAATATGTAAACTGCTCATCACAAGTTGGGCCTGTGGCTGGAACAGAACTTATTCTGCATCCAGAGCATTTTTTGGATGCAGTTCCATGAGTTTCTGCCTTCCCTTCCTCTGAGGTTGAGGACTCTGGTATCTGACATCCCACAGGTGTTCATCTGCACCCTGGAGGAGACTCACAGCCTTCCATAGGGGCCTAACTGGCTTTCATTAACTATGTAACTTCTCCTTTAGCTCTTTCAGAGTTAGAGACACCTGGGAAATACTCGCTTACACCACCAAACCACTGGGGCCACCCACATCGATACCTGCAGCATCTTTAGTCAAGTTGGAGGAGAAAGACAACACTTGGTCTAAGACACGGCAGCAGGACATCCCTGCAGATTGTTCCAGATAAAAATGAAAGCTGCTCAAACCCACTTGCCTCCCCAATCTGTTAAACAGCTTCGTGTTTAGTATGAGCTCAGTACTTGCCCTGTGAAAATCCCAGAAGCCCCCGCTATCAATGTTCCCCAGCCACACCCTGCTTGCTCCTGTGTAACAGCTCAGCTGATGAATAATAATAAAACTGTACTTTTTTGGATGGTGCTATTCTGGGTTCTAATTTCTTTCACATCCGTCATTTCATTCAAATTTTCCAGCAACCCTAATATTGGTATTATTATCTTCATTTAATATATGTGGACACTGAGGCTTAGAGAAGCTAAATGACCTGCCTAAGATCACATGGCCAGTAGCAGAGCCAACACTGAAATCCAGGCCTCTGAACTCAGTGCTCTTTTCTCACCACTGCAATATTTAATATCAGGATATTAAGTTAATATCAGGATGGCTCTTAGATATTTTCCCCTCCCATCTGCTATATAAATAAAGAGAACAAATCTTCCAGTGTATTACATATGTTTCCTAGATTCAGTAAGAGGAAAAAAGGCTTAAGGAGTACATTTTCTTTCAAAGTTATTTACTTTCAAAATCCATGTTCTTCTTTAGGTGATGGCTGGAAAAATTCAGGGTAGAGGCTGATTCTAGAGTACTTGTAGCACATAATTATAGAAGTGTGTGTTTATCTTGGCTGACTCTAGAAAGATTCATCTGTGTTAGAAGATAATACAATCAGAAGTGAACTCTTAACATACAGTTTAGGGAAAAGAAAAAATGATTCCAATAGAGTTGGCATATTATGTAGGTTGGGTGATCTGATAACATTTCCCTACAAACCTCTGGAAGCTCTCTCTTGAATAAAACTGAAAGCAGTAACAATTTTTCTACTTTAATAAAGAGGAAAGAAAAGACTCCCTGTTCCTAAGAGACAAATGGTCGCTTCTCTGATATAAGCAGGTAAATTCCTGCTCACGTCAACTGATACTAACCACAGACTCAGATTTCTGGCTTTTCATATCTATCTTGTTTTTCCTTTCCCACCTTACTTACAAAGAGCTAACAGGAAAATTATTTCTTTGTCTCACTTTGGCATTTTACTCTTGCAATTAAAAAAATACTCCCTCCTTTTGCATACAAGGTGTATACCACCCTTTACACACAAAGGTGGGGTAATTGACCTCTATGTGTTTTCTGTGTGGCTTCATCTACATGCTAGTTGATAATCTTGTGAGATGCTAACTTGGGCAGAGAGTAGGGGAGGTGGGATTTTTTTTTTTCCACCAGGTCAATCAAAGCCTTGAAACTGTGGAAAGTCAGGGCCCCATAGGGCTAGAGCCCATAAACCTCATTCACATCTTTCTCTATCGTTTTGAGAAATTTACAAGTGGCCTGATTGGTGGCTTTGACTTAGCAGCTGCCTCTGACCTCCATAGCCTCCTCCTATCACACCCCCAACACGCACGCATTCCTGACTTTACAATCTGGAAGAATTGAAACTGCTTCAAATGGACTGGACACTCACATACTCAAATGATGCCTGTCTCTGAAAAAGCAAAAAGGAGGCAATTCCCTTTTTCTGTTAGCAAAGATTATCTTTTAAAAATCTCAGCTAAGACTGTTGTTTGCAGATCCAATTGAGACTTGTGTTTAAGAACATTTCCATTCTATAAATCAATCATCACGTACAACACCGAAAATAAAATCACTCCTCCACAAATAAATGCTAACTAGAATATAAGTTATTTTTCTCCTATGTAAACAATAAACATTGACCTTTCCCTAATTATTTCCCTAGCTTAACATAATTAATTGAAAATAATTTTGTAACCCATTTGTGTATACAATGGTTTCTTTCAATTCTTTTAATGTGTAAGATTTTAAAATAGCATGTTACTATGAATTTTTATGGATTAGTGATTATAGAAATGAACTAGGCTACAGCATTCTCATAAGGATTACAGTTTTATCACTATTTTTATTTTTATTTGTTGTGGGCACATAGTGGATGTATATATTTATGGGTTACATGAGATATTTTGATACAGGCATGCAATGCATAATAATAACATTAGGGTAAATGGGGTGTCCATTACGTCAAGCATTTCTCCTTTGTGTTACAAACAATCCTATTACACTCTTTTAGTTATGTTAAATTATTTTTGACTATAGTCACCTTGTTGTGCTAGCAAATACTGGGTTTTTCTCATTCTTTCTAACTATTTTGTGTACTCATTAACCATCCCCATTCCCTCCCACCCACCACCAACTCTCCACTATCCTTCCCAGGCTCTGGTAACCATCCTTCTATTCTCTGACTCCATGAGTTCAATTGTTTTGATTTTTAAATTCCACAAATAAGTGAGAACATATGACGTATGTCTTTCTGTGCCTGGCTCATTTCACTTAACATAATAATCTCCAGTTCCACCCATATTGCTGTAAATGACAGGATCTCATTCTTTTTATGGCCGAATAGTACTCTATTGTGTATATATATACATTTTCCATTTTCTTTATCCGTTCATCTGTTGATGGACACTTAGGTTGCTTCCAAATATTGACTATTGTGACTAGTGCTGCAATAAACATGGGAGTGCAGATATCTCATCGATAGACTGATTCCTTTTCTGTGGGGTATATACCCAGAAGTGGGAATGCTGGATTTTATGGTAGCTCCATTTTTAGTTTATTGAGGAACCACCAAACTGTTATCCATAGCAATTGTACTGATTTACATTCCTGCCAACAGTGTATGAGGGTTCCCTTTTCTCCACATCCTCACCAGCATTTGTTACCTGACTTTTTGATAAAAACCATTTTAACTGGAGTGAGATGATATCTCATTGTAGTTTTGATTTGCATTTCTCTGATGATCAATGTTGAGCACCTTTTCATATACCTGTTTGCCATTTGTATTTCTTCTTTTGATAAATGTCTATTCAGGTCTTTTGCCCATTTTTAATCAGCTTATTAGATTTTTTCCTATACAGTCGTTTGAACTCCTTGTATATTCTGGTTATTAATCCCTTATCAGATGGTGGTTTGGAAACATTTTCTCCCATTCTGTGTGTTGCCGCTTCACTTTGTTGATTGTTTCCTTTGTTATGCAGATGCTTTTAAATTTAATATGATCATATTTGTCCATTTTTGCTTTGGTTGGCTATGCTTATGGGGTATTACTTAAGAAACGTCTCAGAGAGTTTCCCCAATGTTTTCTTTAGTAGTTCCATAGTTTGAGGTCTTAGATTTAAGTCTTTATTTTGATTTGATTTTTGTATATGGGTTGGGGGGTCTAGTTTCATTCTTTTGCATATGGATATCCAGTTTTCCCAGCACCATGTATTGAAGAGACTGTCCTTTCCCCAGTGTAAGTTCTTAGCACCTTTGTAAAAACTAAGTTCACTGTAGATGTAGAGATGATCTCTGGGTTCTCTATTCTGTACCGTTGGTCTATGTGTCTGTTTTTATCTCAGTATCATGCCATTTTTTTGTTACTATAACTCTGTAGTATAATTTAAAGTCAGGTAATGTGATTTTTCCAGTTTTGTTCTTTTTGCTTAGGATAGCTTTGGCTATTCTGGATCTTTTGTGGTTCCATATAAATTTTAGGATTGTCTTTTCTATTTCTGAGAAGAATGTCCTTAGTATTTTTATAGGGATTGCATTGAATCTGTAGATTGCTTTGGGTAGTATGGACATTTTAACAATATTGATTCTTCCAATCCATAAACATGGAATATCTTTCCATTTTTTGTGTGTCTTCTTCAACTTCTTGCATCAGTGTTTTATAGCTTTCATTGGAGAGATCTTTCAATTCTTTGGTTAATTCCTAGGTATTTTATTTTATTTGTACCTATTGTAAATGGGATTACTTTCTTGATTTCTTTTTCATATTGTTTGCTGTTGGCATATAGAAATGCTACTGATTTTTGTATGTTGATATTATATCCTACAACTTTACTGAATATGCTTATCAGTTTTAATAGTTTTTTGATGGAGTCTTTAGGTTTTTCCAAATATAAGATCATACCATCTGCAAACAAAGATAGTTTGACTTCTTTCTTTCCAATTTGGATGTTCTTTACTTCTTTCTCTTATTTGATTGCTCTAGCTAGGACGTACAGTACCATGTTGAAGAACACTGGTGAAAGTGGACACTCTTGTCATGTTCCTTCCTAAAGGAAAGGTTTTCAGTTTTTCCCCATTCGGTATTATACTATCTATGGATCTGTCATATATGACGTTATTGTGTCAAGTTATGTTCCTTCTATACCCAACTTTTTAGGGTTTTACCATGAAGGGATGCTAAATTTCATCAAATGCTTTCTCAGCATTTGAAATGATTGTATGGTTTTTGTCCTTCATTCTGTTGATATGAGATATTACATTAATTGATTTGTATGCATTGAACCATTCTTGCATCCCTGGGATAAATCCCACTTGCTCATGATGAAAGATTTTCTAACGTGTTGTTGAATTTGGTTTGATAGTATTTTGTTTAGAATTTTTGCATCAGTATTCATCAGTGATATTGGCCTGTAGTTTTCTTTTTTGTTGTGTCTTTGTTTGGTTTTGGTATCAGGGTAACACTGATCTCACAGAATAAGTTTGTAAGTATTCCGTCCTCCTCTATTGGAATAGTTTGTGTATAATTGGTATTAGCTCTTTTTTAAATGTTTGGTCAAATTTAGCAGTGAAACCATCAGGTTCCAGGCTTTTCTTTGCTGGGAGACTTTTTATTATGGCTTCAGTCTCAGTACTTGCTATTGGTCTACTAAGGTTTTGGATTTTTTCCTGGTTCAATCTTAGTAGATTGTATGTGTCTAGGAATTTATACATTTCTTCTAGATTTTCCTGTTTAGTAATAGATAGTTGCTTATAATAGCCACTAATGATCCTTTGAATTTCTGCAGTATCATTTGTAATGTCTCCTTGTTCATGTCTGATTTTATTTATTTAGGTCTTACTTCTTGTTTTCTTAGTCTGGCTAAGGGTTTATCAATTTTGTTTATCTTCTCAAAAAGTTGACTTTTTGTTTCTTTGGTCTTTTGTATTATTTTCTCCATTTCAAATTCCTTTATTTCTGCTCTGATCTTTATTGTTTATTTTCTTCTACTAATTTGGGTTTGGTTTGCTCTTGCTTTTCTAGTTCTTTAAGATGCACCTTTAGGTTATTTGAAGTTTTTCTTCTTTTTTGATGTAGGCACTTACAGCTATAAGCTTTCCTCTTAGTAGTGCTTCTACTGGATCTCATTGGTTTTGTTATTTTGTGTTTCCATCATCATTTGTTTCAAGAATTTTAAAATTTCCTTCTTAAGTTCCTCATTTGCCATTTTGTTATTTGTTTTCTGGCTGTTTTGTGGCTTTCTCTCCCTTCTTTCCTTCCTTCTTGTCTTCCTTTCCATGAAAGGTGATTTTCTCTGGTGCTATGATTTAGTTTCTTGCTTTGATTTTTTGTGTATCTCTTGTATGTTTTTTGATTTGAGGTTACCATGAGGCTTGCAAATGGTATCTTATAACCCTTTATTTTAAGCTAATAACAACGTTCTTTGCATAAACACACAAACAAGCAAAATGAAAACTAATAAAAACTCTACACCTTAACTTCGTCCCCCCTGTTCCCCTGACCTTTAAACATTTTGTTGTTTCTATTTATATCTTATTGTATGGTCTATGTTTTGAAATATTGTTTTAGTTATTATTTTTGTTTGGTTCATTTTTTAGTCTTTCTACTTAAGCTAAGAGTAGTTTGCACACCACAATTACAGTGTTACCATACTCTGTGTTTTTCTGTGTACTATTACCAGTGACTTTTGTACCTTCAGATTTCTTATTGCTCATTAATGTCTTTTACTTTCTGGTTGAAGTACTCCCTTTAGCATTTCTTGTAGGACAGGTCTGCTGTTGATGAAATTCCTCAGGTTTTGTTTGCCTGGGAAAGTATTTCTCCTTCGTGTTTGAAGGATATTTTCACTGAATATCCTATTCTAGGGTAAAGGTTTTTTCCTTCAGCACTTTAAATATGCCATACTACTCTCTCCGGGCCTGTGAAGTTTCCACTGAAAAGTCTGCTGCCAGACATATTTTGGAGCTCCATTGTATATTATTTTCTTCTTTTCTCTTGCTGCTTTTAGGATCCTCTCTTTATCCTTTACCTTTGGGAGTCTGATTACTACATGCCTTGAGGTAGTCTTCTTTGTGTTAAATCTGCTTGGTGTTCTACAATCTTCTTGTATTTGAATATTGTTACCTTTCTTGAGGTTTGGGAAGTTCTCTGTTATTATTCCTTTAAACAAACTTTCTACCCCATCTCCCTTTCTACCTCCTCTTTAAGGCCAATAACTCTTAGATTCGCCCTTTTGGGGCAATTTCCTAGAACTTGTAAGTATGCTTTATTGTTTTTTATTCTTTTTTCTATCTGATTGTGTATTTTCAAAAAGCCTGTCTTCAAGTGCATTAATTCTTTCTTCTGATTGATCAGTTCTGCTATTAAAAGATTCTGATGCATTCTTCAGTATGCCAATTACATTTTTCCACTCCAAAATTTCTGCTTGATTCTTTTTAATTATTTTAATCTCTTTGTTAATTTGTCTGATAGAATTCTGAATTTCTTCTCTGTGTTATCTTTAATTTATTTGAGCTTCCTCAAAACAGCTATTTTGAATTCTCTGTCTGAAAGGTCACATATCTCTGTTTCTGTAGGATTGATCCCTGGCACCTTATTTAGTTCATTTGGTGAGGTCATGTTTTCGTGGATGGTCTTGGTACTTGTAGATATTCATCTGTGTCTGGGCATTGAAGAGTTAGGCACTTATTGTAGTCTTAACAGTATGGACTTGTTTATATCCATCCGTCTTGGGAAGGCTTTCCAGGTATTATACCACAATTGGTATTGTGTTATGTATGATCTTGGTGTTGTGATCTGGGCCATATCTGCATTGGGGGCAACTCAAGACCAGTAACACTGTGGTTCTTGCAGACTCATAGAGGTATCACCTTGATGATCTTGGATAAAATCCAGAAGAATTGTCTGGATTACCAGGCAGAGACTCTTGTTCTCTTTCCTTACTTTCTCTCAAACAAATGGAGTCTCTCTGGTTCTGAGCTGGCTGAGGCTGGAGGTGGAATGACACAAGAACCTCTGTGGCCACCGCCATTGGGACGGCACTAGTTCAGACCTGTAGCCAGTGCTGCACTGGGTCTTGCCCAAGGCCTGCTGTAACTACTACCTGGCTACTGCCTATGTTCACTCAAAGCCCTGGGGCTCTACAGTCAGCAGGTAGAGAAGCTAGCCAGGCTTGTATCCTTCCCTTCAAGGTAGTAAGTTTCCCTAGGCCCTTGGCAGGTCCAGAGGTGCCATCTGGGAACCAGGAACTTGAATCACAAACCTTAAAAGTCTCCCTGGTGTTCTATTGTACTGTGGCTAAGCTGGTACTTGCACTATGAGATGTAGTCTTTCCCACTCTTCCCTCCCCTTTCTACATGCAAAGGACCCACACCCCATGGCTGCCACCAGCACAGGCCCATGGGGAATACTGCCAGGTTACCACCGATGTCCTCTTAAGGCCCAAAGGCTCTTCAGTCATCTTGTGGTAAATGCTTCCTGGCCTGGGACTCATTCTTCAGGACAATGGGCTCTCCTCTGGCCCAGGGCAGGTCCTGTAATGCCGCCCAAGAGCTAAGGCATAGAATTAGGGACCCCAAGATCTCACTTGGCGCTCTATGCCCTTGTGGCTGAGCTGTTACCTAAGGTTCAGGACAAAGTCTCCTATACTTTTCCCTCTGCTTTTCTGAAGCAGAAGGAGTCTTACAACATAGCCACCACAGCTTGGAATGTGCTGAGTCTCATCTGAGGCCAGCTAGTTTCAGAGTGTCACCCAAGGCCATGGCATCCTACCTGGGTATTGCTGCTGATTATTCAGGGCCCAAGGACATTTTAGTCAGCAGGTGATTGGTCCTGCCAGGACTGGGTCCTTCCCTTCAAGGCAGTGGGTTCTCTTCTGGCCCAGGGTGTATCTAGAAATGCTGTCTGGGAGCTAGGGCCTGAAAAGAGAGCCTCACGACGCTGAGTGGTGCTCTAGCCTGCTGTGGCTGAGTTGGTATCCAAAATGCAAGACAAAGCTCTCTTTACTCTTCCCTCTTCTCTCAAGTGGAAGGAACGTGTCTCTTATGGAGCCATGGGCTATGCAGCCTGGGGTTAGGAGAGGAGTAATGCCAGCACTACCTTAGCCACCCCAGGTGGTGTTTCAGTAGATCATGTGTCCTTCACATCCACTGGATTTGAGCCCAGTTCAGCACTAGGACTTGCCTAGGAGTTGCAGTCCTTTTGGCCTAGGCTGCCTTTCTTCAAATTTATTTAGGGTTCCAGAGCCCTTGAGCCTATGGTGGCGAGGCTTGCCAGAACTCAAGTTCCAGTTGCTGGGATAGGTGATTGTCCTCCAACTAGGGCTGGTTAAATACACCCTCCATGGGCAGTTGTCAGTTGACTTCAGTCTGGTTTTGCTTTCTGCTGTGACAGGGCAGCACAGAGCTCAATCCAATGTCTCACAATCCCCATGCTCTTCCTCTGTCAAGTGCACAGATTCTCTCTCCACACCACACAGCTGCTCCATGGGGATGGGGAAGGGGTAGCATCAGTGATTCAAGACTGTCTTCCTTACCGTCTTCCAGTGCCTTTTTCAGTGATATAAAGTTAAAACCAGGTACGGTGAGTGCTCGCTTCATTTTCGGTTCTTATGAAGATTTGCATGTGTGTGTATATAGATAGCTGTTAAATTGGTGTCCTTGCAGGGGGTGGGAACGATTGGTGGAGCCTTCTATTCAGCCATCTTCCTCCTCCCTCTATCACTATTTTTTTTTCTGTTTTTATTTAGATTCAGTGGGTACATGTCTAGGTTTGTTACATGGGTATATTGCATGATTTTGCTCAAGTAGTGAACATAGCCCCTGATAGGTAGTTTTTCAACCCTTGTCCCTCTTCCTCTTTTCCCTTCTTTGGAATACTCAGTTTTTATTGTTCCTACATTTGTGTCTGTGTGTAGCCAATATTTAGTTCCCAGTTATAAGTGAGAACATGCCATATTTGGTTTTCTGTTCCTGAGTTAATTTGCTTGGGATAATGGTTTCCAGCTGCATTCATGTTGCTGCATAAGACATGATTTCATTACTTTTTATGACTGTGTAGTATTCCATGGTTTATATGTACCACATTTTCTTTATCTAATCCACTGCTGATGGGTACCTGGATTGATTTCATGTCTTTGGTATTGTTAATAGTGTTTGGATGAACATATGGGTGCATGTGTCTTTTTGGTAAAACGATTTGTTTTCCTTTGGGTGTGTATCCAGTACTGGGATTGCTGTGTCGAATGGTAGTTCAACCCTTGGTTCTTTGAGAAATCTCCAAACTGCTCTCCACAGTGGCTGACCTAATTTACATTCCCACAAACAGTAAAGACATACACAAACAGTGTATGTCTTTATGTATTTATAAATTAAGTCTTAAAGATCTACTCAGGTACATTTAGTTACATTATTCATCATTTTAATGATTCTGTATGCTTAGAAGTCAATGAGCCTATTTATTATATTTACAGCAGTTATATTTACCTTTTAGTTGAAAGCTGTGACCTTCCACTAATCTTTAAAGATGAGAAGCCTTTTCCTAATGCTACTGCGAACCTGGACTGAGAGTTAGGACAGCTGGGTTCTGGCTCTGGCTCTTCCACTAGCTAGCTGTGTCATCTTGAATCAGTCACAGCCCCTCTTCCCTGCTTCTCCAAGTCTCAGTTTCTGTATGTGTAAAATAAGTTGATCCCTAAGGTCATTTTCAACTATGTGAGCCTGTATTTTGAAATAAATGTTGTAGCTATGACAAAACCTATCAACAGTTGCCATATTGTGTCTCAAAGAAGAAGACGGGGTCTGGATAACTGAAGAGCAGAAGAGAGAACTGTGGCAGCCATGGAGTGTGCTGCCAGGAACTCCCTTCAAGAAAGAATTTGCCATTCAGTTGCAAGAATTGTGGTTAGTTGAGTACTTCCACCTATTAGCACCTTAGGATCTGTTTCAGCTATGCTCTTTGTGGGTGTCCCCAGCCAATGGTTGAGCATTATATGGGTACTAGGGCCTGGCCATTTCTGCCCCAATGTAGGACTCCTCTAAGGGGCAATATTTGTTCCAGAGCCCCTACTAAGTTGGCTGAACTTTTGTCAGATCTGCATCTTGGTCTGAGTCTCTCCCTGCTCAATTCTTCTTCCTTTTCTCTTTGGCAGGTGTTACTTACCAGGCCCCATAAATCCCTCACACCTTTAACTCCTCAGCTCCTGCTTTCTGGAGGACCCACTGATACAAGGATATAGCAGTATTTTAAGTGAAAATATAAAGGGAGAATTCCCAAGACTTATTGAATAGATGGTGATTAGATTAGTCTGGTTTAAGCGGAGTATTTGGGTTGATGAACAGTTGAAAATTAAGCTGGCAAGATAGATTAAGGTCAGATTGATGGGTTGAATGACAGTGTCACTTAGGAGGTAGAGTTAAGACTGGTGCCAGATTGGAGCCCTGGGCCAGCCCCAGACACATCTTTAATCACCTACCAAGATCATCTTCCAGGCCAGCAAGTGACTGTCTCCATATCAAGAGATGGTTACTTTTGCAGACCTATGTGGTCTATATCAGTGGTTCCCCAAATCCCCACTAGACACATCAGTATCACCTGGGGAGCTTGTTGAAAATACATGCCCCCTGGTTCTTCCCTAGACTACTGAATCAGCATCTCTGTGACCACCCCCCCTACTCCTGCCACTAGTCACACGTGCAACCAGGTATGTCAGTTTTCTAACCTGCTGTAACAAATTACCACAACCTTGGTGGCTTAAAGCAACACATATTTATTATCTTACAATTCTGGAGATCAGAAATCCTTCTACATGAATCTCACTGAGCTAAAATCAAGGTGACCTCAAGGCTGCATTTCTTCTGGAGCCTCTAGGGAGGATTTGTTTCATTACCTTTTCCAGCTTCTAGAGGCTGCCCACATTCCTTGTCTCATGGCCTCCGGCCTCCATCTTCAAAGCCAGAAATGTGCATCTCTTTGATCATTCTTCCATAATCACACCTTCCTAGGACTCACTTATTTTGCCTTCCTTGTCCATTTTTTAAAAATCCCTGTAATTACATTGGGCCCCAGGTGATCCTTCTGTTTTAAAGTCAGCAACCTTAATTCCATTTGCACTCTTGGTTCCTCTTGCTATGTAACATAAACATATTCACAGGTTTTGGGGGGATTAGGATATAGAAATCATTTGGGCTATTCTGTCTACCATATCAGGTTTGGAAACCAGCAATCTATGTGATATAAATGTTTCTCCCCAAGGCTATCATATCTGAAGACCTTTGTTCAGCCAATCTGCATAAATGTATTGACAACCTTTTCCTTTAAATGATGTGACTACTCTTAAAAGTACACATGCCCTTTGAGCTGACAACTTCACCTCTACGGATGTATCTAAAGAAAATAAATTTGACAAATGCACAAAGATTTAAATACACAGATGCTGAACACGGCAGTGTTTATAATAGTGAAAAATCAAGAACAACGTGAATGTCTAACGGCAGGGCATTCATTAAACAAACTACGTTTCATCCCTTCGATATAATATACAGCCATTAAAAATGATGCTATAGATCTATATTTATTCATTAAAATGCAGATTAAGTATAAAAAGTTATATACACATATACTGCACACACACATGCACTTTAAGCTCATTGTAAAATATACATATATAATTTGAATACGTATAATTATTTATTACAGCATTGTTAGTAGTAGCAAAAAACACTGTAAATGACTCCAATTTTTATCAAAAACAAATTGTCTAAATAAATTATGATACATCTATACAACTGAACACTATGGAGCAGGTAAAAAAATCAGGTAGATTTGTATACACTGATATGGAAAAACATCTAAGATATATCATTAATTGAGAAAAGCAAGTTACGAAAGTCTATATAGTATTATTGCATTTGTGTTTTTTTAAAGGGAGATGTTAATGTGTGTGTGTTTGTGTGTGTGTGGAGTTGTTGTTTTGTGCAATGCTGCACAATTCCAAGGGAGACCATTCACATTCTATCACATGATAGTCTGTGTGATAAAGACTTTATGAAACACAGGGTGTATGTATGCATATGCATGCATGTACATATGTTTATGTGTGTATACATACACACCATATGTGTATACAGTATGTGTGTATAGGAAACTCATAGCTAATTCCAAAAAGTCTGTTCACAGTGGTTTCCTTTGGGGAATGTGATTGGGGAGACTGTGTGTGTGTATGTATGTGTGTGTTTGTGTGGTGGTATTGGTCAGGAAAATTTTACTTTCACATTATATCCTTCTGTGCTGTTTAAATTTTTTTACAAGCCTGTGTCACTTTTATGAAAAAATAAAAAAATATATAGATAGATAGATAGATAGATATAGATATAGATATAGATATTTTTTGAGACAGAGTCTTGCTCTGTCACCCAGGCTGGAGTGAAGTGGCACGATCTCAGCTTACTGCAACCTCCGTCTCCTGGGTTCAAGAGATTCTCATCTCAGCCTCTGCAGTAGTTGGGATTACAGGCGCCCACCACCACGCCCAGCTAATTTTGTGTAGTTTTAGTAGAGATGGGGTTTCTTTCGTATGTTGCTCAGGCTGGTCTCAAACTCCTGAGCTCAGGCAATCTACCCGCCTCAGCCTCCCAAAGTGTTAGGATTAACAGGTGGGAGCCACTGCTCCCAGAAGAGAAAATCATTTAAATATGTATCTTATTCAGAAAATTTTTAGAAAAATGAGCAGTGGCCATCTCTAAGTAGTTGTAATAATTGTGAGGCAGTAAAATATGCTCTGCTCTCTCCAAGTTTCTCTGATAACCCAGACCACTTCATTTGTCCTGTCTTGTTCCTTTTGTAAGACTGGAAGAGAATCATACGCTCCTGGGGGCAGCTACACCCTCAAGAGATTACCTAGGCCAAGCTGCTTCCTTCCTACAGATAAATTATTTAAATGATCCAGGAAAAGTCATTGCCTATCAGGAAAATGTCAATAACTTTCTTTGGGAAATACTAATCAAATACTAATTACCTGTATTCAGTGATTATTTTCTTTCTTGATTAGTTATAACTTTTGTAGAAATAAACTTGAATTTAAAAAATTTATTGAGTGTCCATTATGAAGTTATTTTCACATACATTGTCACAATTTAAACCTCACAGTGACCCTGTGCAATTGGCTGATGAGGAAACTGAGGGCCAGGCCTCAAGGAGATGTGTATATACTGCTAAACTGGGGAGAGAAGATGGAACCAACATTTATTTAGCACCTACTATATACTAGTTAAAGTATAAAACTTACTTCATTTTCTCTTAATAGCATATAGAAGTTATTGCTCCCATCTTGCTGATGAGGAAACCGAAGTTGTGAGAGGCTCAGTAATTTCCCCCAAGGTCACACAGCTTGAAACTTGGCAGAGCCAGAATTCCAAGCCAGCTCTTTCCTACACTCCCTACCCCGTTTTTTTTTTGTTTTGTTTTTTTGTTTTTTTTAAAGACAGGTTCTTGCTCTGTCACCCCAGGTTGGAGTGCAGTGGTGCAATCACGGCTCACTGCAGCCTCAATCTCCTGGGCTCAAGTGATCCTCCTGCCTCAGCCTCCGAGTAGCTGGTTCCAATAGGTGCATGCTACTATGCCCAGCTATTTAAAAAAAAAAAAAAATTCTGTAGAGACAAGGTCTCACTATATTGCACAGGCTCGTCTAGAACTCCTGGACTCAAGCAATCCTCCTACCTCTGCCTCCTAAAATGTTGGGATTACAGACGTGAGCCACTGCGCCTGGCCCAGCTTTTCCTCTTCTGAGAAAAGTGTTCTCCCCATTAGCTTGCTGGGATATCTCTGCAACTTTCCCCTGATGGGTCTTGAATCCCCTTGATATAATCCTGCAATCTTAAAAAAAAAAAATCAGTTTTTAAATTTCACAGATTACAGAATCCTGCATTTGAGGATCTCAAAATGATGGTTACAAAAATAAACTCAACTCTGAGATTTAGTTAACAAAAGATAAGAGCATTACTATTTCAAAATCATTTTTTGTCCCTGAGGTGGTGGGCAGGGAAAAGGAAAAAGCTGTTTATATTTGTGGTAATTACTGCTTTGGGTAAAAATACTGACCCGTATAGGAATGCCTGTGAGTGATCCCTTGATATAACCATCAGAGTTGGGAAAGCAAAATGAGGAGCTGCTGTTTAGTAAATATAGAGTTTCGATTTTGCAAGATGAAAACGTTCTGGAGATCTGTTGCATAATAATGTGAATATCCTTAACACTACTCAACTTGACACTTAAAAATAGTTAAGATTGTAAAATGTATTTTTTTTAATTTTTTTTTTTTTTTTTAGAAACAGGGTCTTTTCTGTCACCCAGGCTAGAGTGCAGTGATGTGATCATGGCTTACTACAGCCTTGAACTCCTGGGCTCAAGCCATCTTCCTGCCTCAGCCTCTTGAGTTGCTGAGACTACAGGCATGTGTTACCACATCTGGCTAATTTTTTATTTTTCTGTAAAGACGGGGTCTCACTATGTTGCCCAGACTGGTCTCAAATTCCTGGACTCAAGTGAACCTCCACCTTGGTTTCCCATAGCGATGGAATTACAGGCATGATTTTTTTTTTTTTTAAAGACTAGTCAAGTGCAGTAGTGAGAAGGGGTGGGAGGAAGTAGAACAAGTTCGATCTGTAACTGTGAACAATCAATTGAGATAACCCGCTACCTTCGGACAAGCCAAAATGGTAAATTTTATGTTATGTGTTTGTTACCTCAATTTAAAATTAAAAACAAAATCTATTAGAGATTTCTGGGAACTTTTAAACAATGTCCAAGAAAAAGAAAAACGAGAAAGAGAGGTGATAAGCATGTTATTTTCTTCACTTTAACAGTCTAAGTTTATTGCTTGCCCTTACCCTTGTAATAAATGAAGATCTAGAATCTTCAAATTTCAGACCTAAATCTATGTCAAGGTGAGGAATCAAGACACAGAGCTCATGGTTATAGCGAAGAGTAAGGGAGCTGACTATTTCTTTGCACCTATAATCTATATGTGAAACAATCCACAATGACCTGAGCCCTCAAGGATTCTCTTAAAGAATTATTAACTTAAAAAATATTTACATGTCAGCTATATTTTGCCGTACCACTAGATGGTACAAAAACCTAGTTTTCTGGTAATGATTTGCTCACGTTGTGAAGGTAATGGCAGAGTATTTAATTTGAAATACTCTGAATATGTTCTTTGTGATATTGGAAAGTATAACACGTTGGAGTAACACCTGGAAAAAATAGCATTACACTCTCATTTTCTGTTAGGTTGCTTCCAGCTTGCTAATGACAGAAAAGGCACATTCAGGAAGATAGTTTATACATGTCTTTTAAATTTCCCAACCCTTTGACTGGGATTTTGTGTCTCAGATCTAGTTTTGATGGTGATATGTCTACTCTGTCTGGCTTAATCTCAGTAACTTCTAGAATCATTAAAATTATCATAGAAACATCTCCAATTTTAGGTCAGAAGTGCTTCATACTAGGCTTAGCATAGTATCTTTCACAGAGCAGTCACTCAATAAATGTGGAATTGCCTTTAATGGCTATGTATATTTCACCATTGAACCTGACATTATTGGAATGTGAGGCCATAGATAATGAGAGTAATAGTAATGGTTTAAACACCTACAGCACTTTATAATTCAGAGCTCTGAATCCCTGATTTTCATGTAAGTGGAACAGGTTGCCTATATCCGTTAATTACGTGGATCAGATGTACATGTGGAGGTCTCCTGACCTGGAAATGGTGGCTATTCTGGTAATAACGACAAAGTAGGGTAACAACGTACTTATACTCATCTAGGTTGACCACCCATTCTGGTTTGCATGGGACTACCCTGTTTTTAGCATTAAAAGTCCCATGTCCCAGGAAATTCCTCATTCCCAGGCAAACCAGGACAGTTGGTCACATTATATCACTTTACGTTCATGATCTCATTAGCATTCACAATAACCTTATCAGGGAGGGATTTTATTATTTTTATTTTACTGATGAGAGACTGGAGGGTCAGAGGGGTGAAGTCACCTGTGTAAGGTCACGCAGCTAGAAAGTAGTGGAGTCTCGACTTTAGCCCTTGTTGAACTGAATCCAAAGTCAACATTCTTTCCACTGTCCTGTAGCTGCAGAGAGCCAAAACAGGCGACCTCAGTCAGTGGGGACTGAATTACTGAAGTTCTCCTATTGGAAAGGACATTCTTCAACTTGTCCAGAGAATGACAGAGAGAATTCAAGACCAGTTGGGAGAAGTTCAAATTGGGATAGCTCCCTTGGCCCAGAGCCAAAAGCTGTGGTTTAGTGCAGTCATTCTGGACAACGGGTTGATTAAAACCTTCAAATATGAACAAATTTTGCAGAGTTCTCCCTAGGTAGAGAAGCAAATCCCAATGACCTATTAAATTCATTAGCAAAGAGCTAAATTCCCCGAGGACTTGGAGCAGCTCCTCCGAGTACAGTTTCTAGATAACTTACCAAGCAGGGTGGTCAACTCCACCCAGAGTGGAAATTCAGAATCACAGTTATGGTTTGAGCTAATTGATGTCGATTTTTCCGAAATGACCCACAAAGACTGTTTTCTGATCTTTCAAGTTCATTAAGTCCAGGCTCCTATTATAGATTCAAAGATTCAGGAGGAAATGCAGGGTTGGACGCTCCAGGATGGAACTTTCAGGAAGCACCTGGACAGAAATAGCGAAAGATGAACATGATAAAATAAACAGAGGGCACAGAAGCAGCAATGCCTTCCCAAACCAGTGAAAGAGCATAGAAAATTACATTCAAGAGGTGCCCTGGTGGGATAGTCTGAAGTGTGCAATAAGCACATCATTTGAACCTCATTAGTTTCCCAGAAGCACAGCTGGGAATGTCTCAACTCTCCATTAATGCAATTTAGCACGTCCTACCTAAGTGCTCTGCCCCCTGGCAGGTGGAGCAGACTTCAGTATTAACATGCCTGTTCATATCACTGACATTAAGTTTCATTTCATCCTCAAAAGCCAAAGGACGACCAGTCTTCAAGATTCCGTTAGCTAATCCCATAACATATAATCATGCAGAAGGTTTCAGAAATTCAGGTGTGCTTTCCTGCTTATAAGCCAACACACTTTGTGACACAAATAATAACAAATAATCAACAGATATTTTAACCAGGCAGAAATCCATCTAGTGGATTATTCAGCCTTGGTTATTATTATCTGTTACCTGAAGCTGATGGAGTTGGTAATTCTGAATAAACTGAAGAGCATCATTATCATCCACTTCCTAAAGGAAAGTACTAACTTTCAGAAGGACAATGCCCATGTCTGAGCCATCTCTGTATTTTATCATGCCTAGCACAGCAACCTAGTTCAGTAAATTTTTTCCCCAAAAATAAATGAATGAAATAACATTGTGTCACTGACCAGTTGATATTACTCTTGGCCAAAAAATAAAACAAATAAACTTTACAGATTCTTTTTGGACCTTCTCAAGACTAGAATAGCTAACCTCCTCTGATCTCCCATGGCTCCCTGGGCTTCACCTATCTCCTTGACACCAAGTCACAGCACGGGTCACACTGTGTTTATCCCAGGTGACTGTTTCTTTGCCTGTCTTCCTTGCTAGACTGTGAGCTAGGTCTGCCATGAGCATCACTGCATCCCCAATGCTATGTTTGTGAATGACTGGTTGCGTGAAATACTAATTCTATTCTATGTTCCAGAAGCACTAGCTTGAGGCTAAGGAATAATCAATTTACCACTCTTTCTCCAGGTGCCCTTGCTCATCCAACTGTGTGACCTTGGGTAAACAGCTCAGCTTCCTGGGAGCCAGCCTCAGTTAGAGTAGTGGGCTCAGGGATGGACCTTCAAGGGGTTGCAGGGCATTCCCTGATACTGGGGCTCTGAGGGGGGACCTAAGGCTGGAGGCAAGGGTAGATTGCTCCTCCTGAACAAAGTTGACAGAGGGAGGCTTGGTTTTCTGGTGATAAGGTATAGAGCCTTTGGCTTCAGATAGACGAAGGCTTAAGGTATATCTCCAGCACTTGTGACTAACTTTGGACAATTTCTCCATCCCTCTGAGCTTCATTTCTTTATCACAGCTCATTTTGGCATCTTATCCTTACCATTGTGTATCCTCAAGGTGAATTCATAATTTTGTGTGGATGCGTATTTGGAATTTTAAAATAGTGTTTGAATAATAAAAGCTACCATTTACTGAGCACTCAACGTGTAGTGGGCTCTGGGCTAAGTGCCTTATGATGCATCATCTCATTATGTCAGCAAAATAACCCTTGGAGGCAAGAATTAGTGTGCTATTTGACAGATAAAGAAATTAATTTTTGGAGTGGTTTAGTAAGTGGCCCAGCCCATGCAGCTGGGTAAGTCGAAGAGCAGGGATGCAAGCCTGGTTTTGTCTGACTCCAAAAGCTCATCCTCTTAACCGGTACACTAACTGCTGTAATTAAAAGATATTAAAACGGAAACATGTAAAAACCAAAGTACAAAGTAAATAAATAGAAAAGCTTTTGCTTTCTGTTGAAAGGCCATTAGTTCCAGGCCCATTCTGATGTCAAATGGAAAAAATAATAAGGTTGGTCCATCAGTTAGCAGAAGCAAACAGACCACTTTTCCAGTATGCTGGTCCTTTCTCCCTATTACTAGCTAAAATGATTACCATCCACTCAACCACTTTAATGACTCCTGACTCAGAGCTTTCATTTGGCTCTCTTTTTACCTGTAAGACATCAAAATATTATGTAGCTAAAAAGTTCTCTCTGAAAGAACTTTGTAAACATTATTTTTTTTCTTTTTTTAAAAAAAAAGCAGAAGTCATCAGTTATCAGTCTTCTAAAGCCAGGAATTCTTTCAAAATTCTATAAGATCTTTTGTCAAATGCATTTAGCTCTGTATGAAGGAAATACTAACCGCCCTTTACACTGTCCTTCCGCGGAGAGTTTCAGACCTCATGGACTCTGTGTAACATTGGGAATGACTTTGGTGACTAAAACTGGTCCTATTGCCCTAGTTTCAGGACAAAATTTGCAAACTGCTTAGGTGTCAGGGGAAGCACATTTTAGTCAAACCAAGCGCAATTTCTATCCTGTTAGAGACAAGCCAATTACTGCGCCAGGTTAGAGAAGAAAGGAGACAGGCCACAGGCACAGGGGCTTACATTATCTATATACACGTCTATGCTTTGGGGGCTCTGCTGCTCTCTGCTGGCCACAGGCTGTTGCTGTAGTCGCCGAGCAAGTGATTCATTCAAAGTGCTGCGGCTGGGGTTTCTCCTACTATTGCCACTATCACTGAGTAGTACCATTTATTGAGTGCCCTATCGGTTCCAGGTTCTGAGTTAGGTGCCACGGAGACAGAGATGACAAGTCTTGGTCCTCATCCTTGGCAAGCTCAGTCTAGTGGGGAAGATAGATTCTCAGAGAATTACAATAAAATGCAGCAAGTGTCGAGAGTTTGAGAAAAGATCCTTGCATTCCCTCAGTCAGCAGTACTGAGTTCCTACTCTGTGTCAACTGCCTAGTGAGGTTCTGGGAAAAAAAGCACAGAGCTTTATAGTTGCAGCTGTCCACTCAGTATATGTCTCATCTCATTTCATCATCACAACAAATCCGTGAGGTTTACAGGGCAGAGAGTAATAGCCCTATTATATAGATTAGAAAGCTGAGACTCAGAGAGGTTGCATGAGTTGCCAAATGTAACACAGCTAGCTGCTAGGTTATAGAGGCTTGGACTCGATGGACTTCAAATTCACTCTCTTTACTGCTGCACCACACTGCTTGGTGCTGCTTACTGAGAGGTTGGTAGGGTGATGGTTAAGACTAAGTGCTCCTAGAGTCAGGCTGCCTGGGTCCACCCTGACTCTACCACTCTCTTGCATCAGGCAAATTACTTAGCTTCTCTGTGCCTCATTTTCTCCATCTCCTAAATGAGAATAATAACAGTACTTAACTTATGAGATTATTTTGAGGACCAAATAAGTAAATGCTTATGTCGGTCATATAATAAACAATAAACGTCAGCTCCTTTATTATTATTATTCTTATAAAGATAGGGGTCTCACTATGCTGCCCAGGCTGGCCTTGAACTACTGGGCTCAAACCACCCTCCCACCTCAGCCTCCCAAAGTGCTGGGATTACAGGCATTAGCCACTGTACGCAGCAGTCAGCTCTTAATATTACTGTCAACATGTGAGGCAGAACAACTTGGGGGACGCGGGAAGAAGAGATGTAGATTCAAGGAAGGTGCTAAGTGCTGCTAAAGTTACATCCGATTGGTTACTCTTGCTTGATTAACAGGAAAAACCTGTCCAGCTCTCTATACAGAGTCCACTCTGATAGCTCAGTTTTTCAGTCCTCCAGGGACAGCCCCTCTTCTCCTTGTCTCCAAGAGTACCCGCGCAAGTAATGGGGCTACAGAAAGTGGAAGAACTAATTCTTCCCTGGATAGGTGACCTCTGCCTTTGTAGGGTTGGGGGCAGAATAAAACTGTCAGAAGGACCAGGATTTGTAAAAGCGTCTATTGTAGAGGATTTATAATTGAACAAGTCATCTTATCCATATCTTTAAAACAGGGCCAGTATGGGTTAGTACTAGAAATACGAGCAGAGACTTAATTATATAATGACATTTAAATTGGATCTTCCTTCTATCTCAATACTCTGGGATGCCATGACAATCCCCTTCTCCCACTTGGCTGCTTTTCCTCAAATCGCTCTGACAGCTCCTCCTTTGACTCCTCCATGAGCTCTTCTACCACCCCTTGAATGCTAGTGTTCCCCAGGGATCTTTGCTTGGCCTCCAGTCCTCACACACTACACTTTTTTTCTAAGTAACTGCATCATTTCCCACAACATCAATGACCATCTATTTCCAAGTTGATAACTCCAAAATTTCTGTCTCCTGCCAAGACATCTGTCCAAGCTCCAACCTCATCATCTACCTGTCTGCTAGATATCAGCACCTAGAGGCCCCACAGGCACCAGTCCCTGCCAAATGTGTTTCTTCACTTGTGTTCTCTACATTATTTTCTGACATCAGCATTAACCTAGCCAGTCAAGGTAGGCACTTGGAAGTCATTCTTTTTTATTGAGATATCACATACCATAGTATTTGCTTTTTTAAAGTGTACAGTTCAGTGCTTTTTAGTAAATTCACAAAGTTTCTCAACCAGTCTCCACAATCTAGTTTTAGGACATTTCATTACACCTGAAAAAGTTCCACTTGTCCATTAACAGTCACTCCCCATCCTCCCCTCTCCCAGTCTCTGGAAACAACGAATCTGTGTTCTGTCTCCTTGGATTTGCCTGTTCTGTATATTTCATATGAATGCTATTGTACAATATATGCTATTTTGTGATGACTTCTTTCACTTAGCATAATGTTTTCATGGTTCATCTATGTTGTAGCATGCATCAGTCCTTCATTCCTTTATATGGCTGAAAAATATTCCTTTGCATAGATTTATCACATTGTCTTTCTTTATCAGGCAACTGACATTTGGGTTGTTTCCACTTTTGGGCTACTATGAATAATGCTGCTATGAACATCCGCATACAGGTTTTTGCGTGGACATATGTTTTACTTAGTTTTAGAGTTGCTGAGTATATACCCAAGATTAGAATTGCCGGATCATTTGGTAACTGTATGTTTAAGCTTTTGAGGAACCACCAAACTATTTTTCAAGGTGAGCACACCATTTTACAACCCTACCGGCAAGGTATGATGCTTCAAATTTCTGTAGGAGTCGTTCTTGATTCCTCCCTCTCTCTCAGTTCGCACAGATAGTCAATCACCCAAGTCTTGCCAATTTAACAACCTAAACCTCTCTCAGTACTGCAACTGTTGCTCTTGGTCAGTTCTACATCATCTTTCACCTGGACTATTGTAATAGCCTTCAAGCTGGTTCTTGCCTCTGGCTACTCGTCCACCTGTACCAGCATGAGCTTTCTAAAAACAGGCCCCAAAGAATGTCAATTCCTTGTTTGAAACCCTTTAATGCAGTGACTCTCAACCCTGCCTGCACAGTAGAATCATCTGGACAGATTTCAAATATCCTGATGCCTGGGCTGCACCCCAGGCTGATTAAATCAGAATATCCAGATTTGGCATCCAGGCATCAGTATTGTTAAAGCTCCCAAAGAGATTCCAATATGTAGCCAAAAACCGAAACATTGCTTTAGTGACTGCCTATTGCCCATAAGATGAAGTTCAAGCTCCCTAGCATAGCCCACGGGTCCTTCATCATCTGACTCCTGCCTACTTATTTATCTGCATCTTGTACCCCTCCCTGCATCACACGTAATACCCCATCTGTACTGATCTGCACATGGCCTCCAGCAGAAACATATTTTTCTTCCCTGTCTTCTCTGCCTGGAATGTCCTTCTCAGCTCTCTTTGCCTCGGGAGCTCCCTCCTACTCATTCCTTAGGAATCAATACCTCTAGAAACTCTTCCTTTTTCACATCCTTTTTGTCCTGTGTACTCCTTCAGCACTATTGGAATTGTTTGTCTTCCCCAGAAGACTGGGACCTGCCCCTTCCCCCACCCACAGTTAAGCACCTGAAATTTATCATGCCCTCTAAGTAAGAGCTTTTGGGTAAGTGAATGAATTAATTAATGTCCTTGAAAGAATTGCAACACAACATTTTGTTGTGTACCATCTTAACAATAAGACCCTGAAGGCATCTGGGCCACAGTAGACAAGGACCTCAATCATGAAGAAATGGCCTGGTGTACCCAACCCCACCATACCAGCACACAGCTTCCCTAGCCAGGGGAATCTCAGGTGCCACAGAAATTTGACCTCAACCAGAGAAGTTGACTCTTGACTAGAAAACACTGAAGATGAAATAAATTAGGACCTAACATGAAGTGGATAGCTTAGCAGACCCTTCCTGTAAAATTCGAAAACTCCTGCCCAGGGGAAGAGAGACCACTGCCTGCACTTGAATAAAGGACTCTAGTATAGGCAAATCGAAGCACCTTCCTTCCCTGAGCCCATTCCAGTGCTGCATCTGATCTCTGGGGCTTTCATGTTGTATACCTCTCCACCTTATCTTAACCTTGAATCCCAGGTACACTCTACCTTTTCTGACAACCCTCTACCTACCTGCCTGCCTACCTAACTCTCACACCTTAGCTCCACTTTGATCACCTGGTAGCAACGGATTTTCCAATTACACCAAGTGTCAAGCCTACAAGCTCTCAGGAACCCATCTCTGAGAAAGGCATCAGCTTTGCCAGCCAACTGCCTGCCCAATGTCCGGCCCCAGACTTGGCCCCTTGATTAGGTATTCTCCTTACATATATCTCAGTACTAAAATGACTTCCCAACACTGCTATAGACTAAATGTTTGTGTCTCTCCAAATTTACATGTTAAAACATAATCCCCAATGTGATGGTATTTAGGATGTGAGGCATTTGGGAGGTGAATAGGTCATGAAGGTGAAGGCCTCATAAATGGAATTAGTGCTCTTATAAAGGAGGCCCCAGAGAGCTCATTTGACGCTTCTGTCATGTGAGAACACAGAGAGAACACCACCCTGTATGAACTAGAAAGTGGGCCCTCACTAGACACTGAATCTGCCGGCAAATTGATCTTGAACTTCCTAGGCTTCAAAACTGAAAGAAATAAATTTCTGTTGTTTATAAGCCACCCAGTCTATAGAATTCTGTTATAGCAGTCCAAATGGACTAAGATGAACACTAATACTAATTGCCCATATTGCATGCCAGCTATAAAAGAAAGCACCATTTGAGGAAACATAAAACTAAACACACATTACAGTCCTTTATAAAACTCTGCTTTGTTACTGTTTAATTCATGGTTCTCAACCTTGACTGCACATTGAAATCACCCAGGGAGTTTCAAAAATACTGACAGCTATAAGTAAGTAAATCAGTCCATCGAATTACCTAATTTTAAAAATAAATAAAGAAAAATACCAATTCCTGGGTCTCACACCCAAATATTCTGATTTAATTAGTTCAAAGGGCAGCCCGGACAGCAAGAGTTTTGTAAGCTCTCCAGGCGATTCTAATATGCAGGCAGGATTGAGACCCACTTGCCCAAAAGCTACAGTCATGTGCCCTATAATGATGTTTTGCTCAATTGCAGGACCATGTGTACAATTGTGGTCCCATAAAATTACAATGGAATTAAAAATTTCCTATTGCCTAGTGGCATTGTGGTCATAGTAATGTTGCAGCCCTAACACTGTAATGCAATGCAATGCATTACTCGTGTTTGTGATACTAGTATTAACAAACTATTGCTCTGCCAGTCATATAAAAGACTAGCAATACGATTATGTATAGAACATATACTTGATAATGACAATAAACAACTATGTTACTGGTTTAGGTATTTACTATACCATACCTTTTATCATTATTTTCAAGCGGACTCCTTCTACTTATTAAAAAAAACAGGTGTAAAACAAACTCAGGCAGGTCCTTCAGGAGGTATTCCAGAAAACATTGTTAGCATAGGAGATGACAGCTTCGTGAATGTTACTGCCCCTGAAGACCTTCCAGAGGGGGACAAGATGTGGAGATGGAAGACCATGATACTGATGATCCTGACCGTGTGTAGGCCTAGGCTAATGTGTGTGTTTGGTCTTAGAATTTAACAAAAAAGTTTCAAAACTGTGCTTACTTTGGCAGCCCACATACTAAAATTGGAATGATACAGAGTAGTAACATGGCTCCTGTGCAAGAATGACACACAAATTGTGATGCGTTCCATTAAAAAAACTAAAAATAAGTAAAAATAATAAAAATTAAAATTGTAAAAGTAGATAAGCTTAGAGAATAAGGATATACGTGATGAAAATATTTTTGTACACCTGTACAATGTGTGTTTAAGTGTTATTACAAAAGAGTGAAACGGGTAAAAAAAATTAAAAATTTATAAAGTGAAAAAGTTATAGTAAGATAAGGTTAATTAGTTATTGAAGAAAGAAAAAATATGTATTTTTTGAGACAGAGTCTTGCTCTGTCACCCAAGCTGGAGTGCAATGATACAATCATGGCTCACTGCAGCCTTGAACTCCTGGGCTCAAGTGGTCCTCCCACCTCAGCCTCTCAAGTAGCTGGGACTACAGGTGTGTGCCTCCAGCTAATTTTTAATTTTTTTGTAGTGATGGTGTATTGCCCAGGCTGGTCTGAAACTCCTGAACTCAAGCGACCCATCCACCTCAGCCTCCCAAAGTGTTGGGATTACAGGCGTGAGCCACCATGTCCGGCCAAGAAAAAATATTTTTTATAATGTATAAGTGTACAGTGTTGTAAAGTCTACAGTAGCATAGAGTGATGTCCTAGACCTTCACATTTACTCACCACCCACTCACTGACTCAACCAGAGCAACTTCTGGTCTTACAAGCTCCATTCATGGTAAGCGCCTTATACAGGTATATACTTTAAAAAAATCTTTTATACTGTATTCTTACTGTGCCTTTTCTATATTTAGATATGTTCGATACATAAATAGTTACCATTATGTTCCCATTGCTTACAGTATTCAGTATAGCAACATGCTGTTCAGGTTCGTAGCCTAGGAGCAATAGGCCACACCATATAGCCTGGGTGTGTAGTAGGCTATCCCATCTATGTTTGTGTAAGTGCACTCTGTGATGTTCACACAGCAAAATCACCTAACGACACATTTTTCAGAATGTACCCTCATCCTTATGCAACACATGACTGTGCTTCCTAGACTCCAAACATACTTCCTCTGACTTGGTTGTAGGGAGTGAGCATTGTCAATGTTATAACTTGGTCTTAGAATGGTTTAGTGCTCCCCCCACCTTCCTCTTATACAAAGGATCGTAAAGGCTTTTTCAAGAGCATTTTTTTGGGGGGCATGGAGCTGACCACCTCCATGTGTTTCCTTCCCCTCACGCCTTACAGAACTTATTCTCATTATTCCACCTCTATTTGCAGCTTGCCCTTTAAAAACCTATCCTTATTTGCAGCTTGCTCTTTAAAAATCATCCCTTCCGGCTTTAAGTTTTGCCCTGTTTTTTCTGTGTCCAAACTGAAAGTCCAAAGTGAGAGAAACTCATGCTACAGAGTGACTCGCTGGGGTTTGGTGCCAAATCTTAAAACGCCCACTTTCCAATCAAGGGTGACTAAATTATGAAGTAGCACCGCCCCCACCCCCTCCTTTTAAGCGCTTCACAATGCTTGCTATCACCTATTTTATAATTAGCAGTAGATTAGCATGAAAAAGATCTTCCTTCCTGAACTAGGCACTGCAAATATATTTTCTAACTTTTGACCTAAATTGCAGTCTGATTTAAAGTTTTGTTTGTTTGTTTACCGGTTTTCTAGAGAAATAAGAAAAAATAAATAAAGTTTTGTTTGTTTGCTTGCTTGCTTGCTTTTTTTATTCGCTCAACAAATCCTTAGCACTTTTTGAACAAAGCAGCTTGAAAGCAGAGTTAGGCTATTTCTGTGCACAAATACAAGAGCAACTAAGCTTGTGTTTTCACCAGTGGTCTTTTGTAGGAGAAGGTAAGGGTCAATAACTATGAGGGACCCAGGCTCAAGTTTCACTTAAGGGAAACTGGATTCACTTCTCCAAGTGACACTGAAAGCTTGTATTCCAGGGTTAAGATTTACCAAATCAGGACTCCCTTGTTTTCAGGGATAGTGTGTATTCTACATATCGGGTTTTTAGGGTGCACATGATGAATAGTTTGGAAACGTTTCTGCACCAGTTTATCTCTGGCAAGACAGAGATACCACTTGCAGTCCTCTTCCTGAGAAGGTTCCTCCCACAAAGCATCCCACTTCCTTTTCAATTTTTACTTATTTTGCTCATCAGCAATAAAATGAAAATGTGTCTTTCGCTCTCTATAATCATCTCCCCAACTCAGCAACTTAAGGTGCCTCTGTCACTTTGATTTATTCAAATGATCTGAAATGTCAACTTATTGAAGATCTGTAGAGGACCATGGGTAATGTCACCCACTGCCCTGAAAAGCCAACGAATTTTAACTCCCTGAACGGGTGTCAGACAAGGGCAAAGCTGAGCCCACGGAATCGCTTTTTGCCATGCTTCTCAATGGAGCGATTCAAGGTGACTTTGACACGCTCATTGAGGAACTCACATCTCCTGCCAGTTTGTATGGCATCATACTGGCAAAAAGGAAAAGTAGTCACTGAAGGGAGACTTTCCCCCACAACTATGATTCCTTAGAGAGCCATGGCATTATTTTGGTGCTTAATGAAGTGCTTATCCCAGCTACAGTGTGGTCTTACTGGATTGGCAACAGGCCCAGCAAACTGACAATTTAAATGAGGGTGCTGCTGCTTGAGGACTTTATGTGAGGCCTCATTAATTAGTCTATGAGGATGGTCTAACACAGTGCTTGGCACACAGGTAGATAGCACTCATGGCATGTTAACCACTGCTATGATTATGAAAAGTTCATTTCTAGAGAGTTCCACGAGTAGTTAAGAGGTAGGCTTAGGGATTTGACCTCTAACACACTGACTATTCCTGTCATTCTATCCTGCTGGTGGCTGGCCTGGTGCTCTAGGGTAGTGAAAACCATTATAAGAAACCGCAGAGAAATGTCTAAATTTTCCTGTTGGGCTGGAATTCAGTGAACGCCAATGGATCTTGAAATAATTGGTTCACTGTCTAAGGCTTAGAAAGGCAAGAATTCTCTTTTGCCATATGGGATTTGGTGTGAATTTGGCATTAAGATCAGACCTGTGCAATCTTGGCTTGCTTCTTTAGGAAGAAAGCTGGTGCTAACCCCTCAAGGAAAGGATAAAACACTTAGCAGAGCCTTGTTTGTTTCTTAATAGGGAGTGGCACATTAGCTTAACATGTAGGAAGTTGGCAATAAAGTACTATATATGACAGTGATCTGACCTTGTTCTTAGCTGAGGTTGGTATGGCTTCCTCTAGAGCATTTGCCATGTGGCCTTTGTGGTTAAACAGCACACTGAACTTTCTCTTAACTCCTTTTAAAGTGAGGACAAAGGATGGATATGCCTGGCTGCCTCCAATGAACATTACTCAGTGCCTCCTCTGTGTTAGGTGTTGGAGGTGCCATGAGCAGCACAGTCCCAGTCCCAGTTCTCAAGTTCACAGTCTAGTCAAAAAGACAAATAGTGATGCGCTGGAGCCCATTGCTACTGACTCATGAGAGATGATAGATGTTTAGAAATGTTTGCCAGTCAGTCGTTAAACACACACTTATTAAAAATAAAATTCTATAAGCCTGCAATTAAAATATATTTCAAACAAAGGTAAGAAACACTCAAAATGTATCACTTCCTAATTATTTTACTACCATTGCTTATTATATAGGCTCTTGAGGTGATCTATAGCTATTGTAGCAGTCTGATGGAAATGCTGTATAATGTTGTACTACTGGGCATTTCCACCCAAATCAATGCGTGACCTCACGTCGGTAGCTTGAAATTGGTCATGGTGGGAATATTTACACAGTGGAAATTGGCAATCACTATAAACTTGGAATGTTTTCTTTTTTCCTTTCATAAAATCAGTTATTAAACATTTATTAGCACACTACTGGAGACACTCTAGCAAATAGATTATAGTAAATCCAGTGGGCCCCATGGCTGTGGGATTATAGCCCATGGTAGGGGAACATGGGAAAGTGTTGTGAAAGGCTTCACACAGGAGGCAGGTGCTTGAAGCAAAGCTCTGAAGGATAATTAGGAGTGAAGGCCCAGAGGCAAGATAGGGCAGAACTGATTGAATGAAAAGGATGTGGGTTTTGCTCTCAGGGGCTCTCAGTTAGAGGGAAACAGGAAAAAGGGAGTGAAGGGTCAAATGTTCTGTGGGGCCTGCTGAGGCTGCTGTAGGAGCACAGAGGAGGGCACAGGACTGGTGGGGGTAGAGTAAGGCTTCCTGGAGGAGGCGATGTGGCATCTTACCACTGAGATCAAAAGAGAACTAGGAGTAGCCACCATTCCTGGAATGGAGGTAGAAAAGTAATGTCTTCTTATATATTAAAATATATTGCCAATGTAATCAGCATAGAAGAGTAATCAATGTTTTAAAAAAGTGTTCTCAGGAAATGCTTCACTCTTGAGATTGTGCAGTCCTTGAAATGTTGCCTTGTGAGTGGGGATCTTAGTTTCTAGTGCAGCCTCCCACCTATCACAGGGCTTTGCTTTATAATAGCCCTGGCTGAGGGCTTTGAAGTTCTGCCTGAACCCTATAAGTGTTGGGTGAGAAGGGAATTGAGTGCATTTGTTAAACTCTGAACTAAATGTGAACAAAGACCTCATTTGGGGGAGATAATTATTAAATCCTATATTCAGAAGTCTGGTGTTTGCTAAGCCCTTCAGTTTCATGGACAGAGCATAAACAATATTCCCTTTTCAACACCACAAATTAACTTTTCCAAGAAAAATTGGCCGTGAGATAAGGATAAATTACATTCTAGTATGTGTATGAGGAATGGGGACTTTGAACTGCTCTCAGGTCCCTAACTACAGAAAATCTAAGAAATGATGTTGTCTCACTTTGGTAAAATAACATCTGGGGAAAATACCTACTTTCTCTTTGCATTTAGTGCCTCATTTAAAAAGAAAGAAAGAAAAAAAAACCTAAAGGTCAGATTGGCAACCTAAAAATGAAACTAGAATGGAGGTGAGGAAAGAAGGAGTAGTGCAACATTTTACCCTGAGGCTGAGAAGAGGGAGCAGATCTAGTTGTGCAAGCACTCAGAGTCTGAAATGTAGGCCCTTAGTGTTACAAACACGATGAATGCCTTGGCAAATAAACTCTTGAAAAGAAACCTGTGCTAAGCTTTCCCAGAGACTTTGAGTTTTCTTTAATCCTTTACATCCTCCTTTTGTTAAAAAAATAAATTTATTTTGAGATACGTTCCATCAATACCGAATTTATTGAGAGTTTTAGCATGAAGGGCTGTTGAATTTTGTCAAAGGCCATTTCTGCATCTATTGAGATAATCATGTGGTTTTTGTCTTTGGTTCTGTTTATATGCTGGATTACTTTTATTGATTTGCATATGTTGAACCAGCCTTGCATCCCAGGGATGAAGCCCACTTGATCATGGTGGATAAGCTTTTTCATGTGCTGCTGGATTCGGTTTGCCAGTATTTTATAGAGGAATTTTTCATGTATGTTCATCAGGGATATTGGTCTAAAATTCTCTTTTTTTGTTGTGTCTCTGCCGGGCTTTGGTATCAGCATGATGTCAGCTTCATAAAATGAGTTAGAGAGGATTCCCTCTTTTTCTATTGATTGGAATAGTTTCAGAAGGAATGGTACCAGCTCCTCCTTGTACCTCTGGTAGAATTCGGCTGTGAATCCGTCTGGTCCTGGACTTTTTTTGGTTGGTAGGCTATTAATTATTGCCTCAATTTCAGAGCCTGCTATTGGTCTATTCACGGATTCAATTTCTTCCTGGTTTAGTCTTGGGAGAGTGTAAGTGTCCAGGAATTTATCCATTTCTTCTAGGTTTTCTAGTTTATTTGCATAGAAGTGTTCATAGTATTCTCTGATGGTAGTTTGTATTTCCATGGGGTTGGTGGTGATATCCCCTTTATCATTTTTTATTGCGTCTATTTGATTCTTCTCTCTTTTCTTCTTTATTAGTCTTGCTAGTGGTCTATCAGTTTTGTTATGACAAACCCACAGCCAATATCATACTGAATGGGCAAAAACTGGAAGCACTCCCTTTGAAAATTGGCACAAGACAGGGATGCCATCTCTCACCACTCCTATTCAACATAGTGTTGGAAGTTCTGGCTAGGGCAATCAGGCAAGAGAAAGAAATCAAGGGTATTCAGGTAGGAAAAGAAGAAGTCAAAGTGTCCCTGTTTGCAGATGACATGATTGTATATTTAGAAAACCCCATTGTCTCAGCCAAAAATCTCCTTAAGCTGATAAGCAACTTCAGCAAAGTCTCAGGATACAAAATCAATGTGCAAAAATCACAAGCATTCTTCTACACCAGTAACAGACAAGCAG